>NC_090941.1:738519679-738865543 GCF_040938575.1 Ambystoma mexicanum | reverse complement strand
CTACATTGCAGAAGCTGGGAGTTCCAGGCAATAACCCCGGTTTAAGAACAGATGCCTGTTTTCGCTGGGGGTGCCCTTCAAGGCAATTGCCACATTCAGAAAATGAACAGCCGGAGAAAAATACATGCGGAATAGATAAGGTAATTACTCTGCAGCGTGTGGGGGCAGTGCATGTGTGCGAAGCTCTTCAGTCAGTGCAGGAGAGGGAATTCCAGTGTTTTATCAACATGTTTAAAGTTGCGAATTACACTGCTCTTGTCATTCTATTCTCATTTTGTTACTGACAACATTGAGTGTGCCATTTCATTTATTTCTGTAAAAAAAGTCAATTTTATAATACAAAAAAATATCTGAAAGCAGACGGATAGTGTGTTTTATTTTTCTCTTTCCTTTGTGGTGGGGAAATGTTTAAACGTGGGGAAATGTTTAAACAGTGCAATTGTCATTTTTAAGGTAACTAAAAAATAAGGCTTGGCGGTAGTTGTGTGCATGATTCCATTCAGTATATAAGTGGGTGTTTTCTGGACAGAACATAATAAGTGACTGGGTGTAAAATAGCCTTTTCTGCACTCGGATTACATTTTTGTTTTCGCTTTCTCCGATTTTGAACTGCAGAAAGACATCTGCATAGTCTGTCTAAATATGCCCATTTTCACAGCGAAGGTTATTGAATGCTGGCAGGTCATTTTCCCAGTGGGCCCTTCAGTCCGGTTGGGGCCTTGGGTTAAACATCACATGCCCCCTTCCTGTTCTTCCATGATTCTTTTGTGGGGAACAGCAGGGCAGAATGGGGTTTTTATCCAAAGTCCATTTTTTACCTTCTTATATTTTTCTTTCTGTTGGAGTGCATCTAGCTTAATTGCCTTCATTAGGGAGTAGGCACTCCAGCCTCCTCTTTCGTCTTTGGGTTTGGGGATGTAGCACACACCACCTTTCTTCCTTCATTAGGGAGTGGGCATTCCAGCCTCCCCTTACACCTTTGGTTTGGGGGGTTTAACATGGCACCCCCTTTCTTCCTTCTTTCCAGGGTCTCTGTGGTCCTCCCCAGACTCCCTTCTTGCCTGCAGGCTGGAAGTGAAGGAAGTTAACTGTCTAGCAATAGAAAAATGAGAGTGTCAGTAGTTTTTGAACAACATATTTCCCTGGAAGTTTGACATTGCATTCAGGAGAAGCATATTACACAGAAATAGACAACATTTCAAGACTTCCATTCGAAAGAGAAAAACATGACATAAAACTAGACACAACATTTCTGAATGTCAATTCAACCCATTTGTTTTTTACATTTCCAAAGAATGTAAATTAAGCCACTTACCTGTTATAAGTCTCCATCTCGGGTTTTCACTCTTCAGATGGTTCCCTCTGCTCAACTTTCATTTGGCTCCCCAATCAGTCATAAAGCTTGTATGGGATGACAGCTTTTCAACTGATTGATGAGAACACATTTTTCTTCTGTCTGTTCTCCTTTTGGGATGCAGATCTTGTAGGCAACAGGTGATATTTTATCTACACATTGAAAGGCACCAGGCCAAGACATAGGCCATTTCCACTCATTGGCATGATTCCTTTGAAAATTGTACACGTAAACCTTGTCACCTACTTCATACTTTTTCTTGGTGGTCTTCCGATCATAACAGGTGTTCATTCCTTCGGCTGACTTTTCTAAACTGCGCTGAGCATAAGCAAAAGCATGCCTGTGGTACTTCCTTAAACTTTCAATGTATTTAAGAGTAGTGGACCCATTTGTCAGTGTCTGCTCCTGATTTCTGTAGAGCAGATGCTGCTGTAACACCATTTTTCGTTCGCTCATAAGGTCAAATGGATCTTTGTTCCAGAAGATGGTGTAGACCTAATGGCCACCAGGACAAGCAGTAATCAGATGTCTCAGCTGGGTCCAGAGTCTGCCATGAACTTCTTTAAGATACTCACAATTGTCTTGTTGTATTTCTCTACCCCACTGCTTGAGGCCTGGTCGTAGGCATTGTGGAGTTTTCTATTTACCTTTAGAATCTCCCACACCCATCACCTCACTGGTAAAATAACATCTTCTTAGCACCGGATCAGGGGTTGGGTGGTAATGGATATTCCCCATTCCCCAGCTTAGAGCTGGGGTAAATGCTGTCAGACTTAGTGACTGCCACAATCAATACAGCATAATACAGCCAAGCACCCAGGAATCTGCCTAGTGGCCACAACCCACACACAGAAGACAGCCACCTGAGGCCCTGTCCACTTCAGGTCACATACTAATACATTACTCGCACCTACTGCACAGACTATCATACACCAAAGAATCTCAGGACAGTCCAATAAGCCGCCTGCCACGCACCCGGTCCACATCTGTACACATGCTATTACACTACTTGCAACCAGTGGGCAGACCCCTGGGTGCATGGCCTCCAAGAGTCTAGTAGCTGGCCACAATCACAACAGCATAATACAGCCATGCACCCAACAATCTGCCCAGTGGCCACAACCCAAACACATAGGCCAGCTGCCTGAGGCCTTGTGCACTTCTCTACACATACTATTACAGTACTTGCAACCAGTGGGCAGACTCTTTTTCAGAAAATGCCAATAAAATGATGTACAAAGAAGCCTGGGTTTTTTTCCTTGTAAGTGCTAGGAACAAATGGTTTGCTGGGCTGAATTCTCCATTTTCTAGGCTTTCAATAACAGGTTGAGTGGAAACCAGAAAAACATATTTTAATGTGGTTAACAGCCGTTTTGTGAGAGGTAGGTGATGTTGTCCTTTTTTCCAATAGGACATGTGTGGATGGAATGGAGGAGAATTGTAGGAAAACTGAATGGGAAGACAGAAAGGCATACATTTCTGAAAAGTAGACACAATTCAAAGTTTAGGAAGGGGTGATTTGCTCAGGTCAGGCAACAACTATGTAGGGAAAAATTCCATAGTTTGGGGGAAAATCGGGAAAATGACAGATAAAAAAGGTATGTGGTGGAAACGGTTGGCCCGTTAATGCAATGGCTTCTGTGAATTTTGAGAAAAACAATGCTCCGCTACATTCCCCAACTCTTCCAGTTCGGAAATCACATATTTTTCATTATGTTTCACAAAACAAGCATTACCACAAGCCAAAAACTGAGCCATGGTACACTGGAGTTTTATGCTCGCGGCCTAAACAGACTTAGTGAGAATGTGTAAATAAGGAAAACAAATGTGGTGAGGAAGGGCAAGTATACATTTTTTGAAAGAACACAGGCAGACCTTTTGAAGGGTAGGTGACTTGTGCAGGTTACAAAGGTGTATAGTGCATAAATCAGCGAGTAAATGTAGGTCACATTTAGGAAATTAAAGGGTTGTGTGACAAAGTGCAGCAGCAAATGGGTCCAAACGTTATGAAAATAAGGCAAACACAACCAATGTCATACCTTCCCACGTTTCTACTGGTATCCCGACGAAAACGTTACCTCACATGTGTGGGTGTACCTACCTGGGTGCAAAGGGAAAAGGCTAAACTACTGGTAACCCCAAGTCTTTCGGCAGAGCAGATTTTGAGGAATTTTGCTCTTGTGGACAACCTACAGATTTTGGCCTGGGGTGTCGCACCCACCAAAGAAAACAGGAAACCCCATGCATTTCTGAAAAGAGGACACCCGTGGAAATCCACAGAGGTCTGACCTGCGCAAATCACACCACTATTTATTACCCACAATCCGTGGCAAAGTCTGAAATTTGGTGAAAAAACCCCAAACATCTGACATTTCACTCTGCCCACTCACCGAAACACGCCACCAACAACACATGTCCTACCTTCCCACGTTCCCAGAGGTGTACCGACAAAAACGGTACCTCACATGTGTGGGTGCACCTACCTGGGCACAAAGGGAAAAGGCTAAACCATTGGTAACCCCAAGTCTTTCGGCAGAGTAGATTTTGCGGGATTTTGCTCATTTGGACAACATACAGATTTGAGCATAGGGTGTCGACGCCACCAAGGAAAACAGGAAACCGCATGCATTTCCAAAAAGAGGACACCCGTGGGAATTCACAGAGGTCTGACTTGAGCATATCACCCCAGAATTTATTACCCACAATCCCTGGCAAAGTTCAAAATGTGGTGAAAGAAACACTATTTTTGGACATTTCACTCTGCCCACCCACCGAAACACTGCGTGAATCGCCTCAGAATGTATTGCCCACAATCCCTGGCAAAGTCTGAAATTTGGAAAAAAAACCTCAATTTTTGGACATTTCACTCTGCCCACCCACCGAAACACACCGCCAACAACACATGTCCTACCTTCCCACGTTCCCATAGGAGTCCCAACGAAAATGGTACCTCACATGTGTGGGTGCACCTACCTGGGGACAAAGGGAAAAGGCTAAACCACTGGTAACCCCAAGTCATTCGGCAGAGTAGATTTTGCAGGACTTTCCTCATTTCTACAACATACAGATTTGGGCCTAGAGTGTTGAAGTCACCAAGGAAAACAGGGAACCCCATGCATTTCCAAAAAGAGGACACCCGTCGGAATACACAGAGGTCTGACTTGAGCGTATCGCCCCAGAATGTATTACCCACAATCCCTGGCAAAGTCTAAAATTTGTTGAAAGAAACAATTTTCAGATATTGTGCCTCTGCCCACCGACCAAAACACACCGCCAACACCACATGTCCTACCTTCCCACGTTCCCACAGGTGTCCCGACGAAAATGGTACCTCACATTTGTGGGTACACCTACCTGGGCGCACAGCGAAAAGGCTAAACTACTACTGTCCCCCAAAGGGTTTGGGGAGCCAACCTACCGATTTGGCGCTGGGATGTCACAACCACAAAGGAAAACGGAGAAGCCCATGCATTTCTGAAAATAAGACACTGTGGGAATCCATAGGGGTCTGACTTGCACGAATCGCCCCCAAATGTATTACCCACAAGCCCCAGCAAAGACCCACATGGGAGACGGCTGCCCAAGTCTGGGGTCATAACCCCTCGACTATCCTCGAGATCTGGCGGGCCTGCGATACAGCTTATCCCTGCGGGAAAAGATGGGGACCCTACTGGGGCTCTCTAGAACTACCGCTGTGATTGGGGATGGTACACCCACAAGGGAGACGGCCACCCAAGGCCAGAGATATTACCCCCGACAAATCCTAGACCTCTGGCTAGGCTGCATTACAGAATTTCCCTCAGGGAAAGGTCGGGGTCCCAGCCGGGGCTCCCTGGAACCGCTGCTGGGCTTGGGGATGGTCAAACCACATGGGAGACAGGCGCCCAAAGCCAGGGACATCACCCCTGACCATCCTGGCATGCTGGCTGGGCTGTGTTACAGAATATCCCTTGGGGGAGTGAAAAGAACCATGCCAGGGCTCCCTGGAGCTGGCGTTGTGCTTTTGGACGGTACAACCACATGGGAAACAGATGCCCAAGGCCAGGGACATCCCCTCCAACTGTCCTAGAGTTCTAGCTAAGCGGCATTACAGCTTTTCCCTTTGGGGAGGTATTGGCACACTGCCAGGGCTCCCTGGTGGGGAAAAGCTGTACCACAAGCCAGCCAGAACTCTGAGATGAAATTACAAGCATCATTTTATTAATTAATACAAAATCAAAAAAGCCAGGGCTTCTACACCCTTGCCAGATGGCATTTCCTCCCAGAATGACCATTTGCTTGAAAGGATGCCTATATTCTCCTCTCCCACACAGTACACTTGAGGCCAGAGTCAGCTCATGAAATGAAGTTGCAAGTGCTTCCACCACTGTTGAATGCAAGGTGCAATCAAGTGGTGAAATGATAAATAGAATTGTGAAAGTCTGTGTGCGACCAGTATTGATGATCTGTGTGGTTCATGTGTCTGACTAGACTGATAAAGAAATCAATATATACAAAAGTTACGGACAGGCACTAGCCTCAAAGATCAACATATCGGTATAAATATGTACAGCATCCGAAATCAAGGAATTCCACAACACACTACTGACAAACAGGTTTTTGAAAGCCACCTTCTTTCAGGACCACATCCTGATCCCCAGAAACATGCCACAATGACCCTCTGCTCAAGAAGCCAACAGCAGATGTAAAACATTGATTCAACTGTTCTTAAGCACCTTGATGACCAGTTGGACGCGTTAATCCTAATAGACCTCTCTGTGCCATATGATGTTATCAACCAGTAGAGATTACTCTTCGAGACACAGTAATGGGTGGGAAATTTTGGAGCCAGCTTCTGACTGGTTCATAGATTTCCAAGTAGGACACGGCCAACTTTTTTACCTGGGCACTTCTTACTGCAGCAGTGGAGTGATCATGAGGGGGGTGCCATGAGGCTATATTCTTCTTTCCTTGTGTAAAGAGAAAAAGTGCATTCTGTCCCTGATCATTGAACAACATCAACTCATGAACCCACACAACCCAACACAAAAGGTAACAAAACCGTGAGTTATTTTTGACTCCCACATTTTTTTCTCCTGTCAAGTCAACATAGTTGTTAAAGGAGCACATTAGCAACTCAGGTAAGGCAGGAAGGGCATTCTAATACTAAAATCTAAACACCATATGCAACTTAACAGGGCCTGCACATTGCCATGCTTGCAACTGTATGAGTGCCAGTCTACCAAATAAACCAGTGCTAAATTAGCCAACCTGGTACTTAGCTCAAGAAAATGGACCACACAAGCATGCAAGAAGAATCGTGTTGACTAGATATAAGGGGGGTATGGACGCCTCAACACTCTGCTCTGTAAGTGGCCGGCCCCACCATCCGCTAAGGCTTCCTGGTGCCCCTTCAAATCATTACCACTGGGGACCTGTCAGCTCAATCACGCTGTTGGTCTACATTAGCCATCATATCTACGTCATGCCAGCTACTCACCTCCTCCCCCTTGCAAACATGTAAGGCAGGCACCTTGACTGCTCACGTAACCACCCGTGTAGGGAGTTGGATGATGTTTCACCGCACTAAAGCGCTGAAGTCACCAAAACGTGATATGGTTAGTGTTAGGGGGAATTCTCATTTATGACTAATTTCCCTCACCTAGTGAGTCCCCCAGCAGCTTTGCTGGACTTCTGGAGTTTATTTTCTTCCACTTGGTAAGAATGTGAGCTTTTCCCCCACTGTTTTTGTGATTGTGGACTCTGAAGTACACCACTTCAGTAGCCCCCTTCTTTTTGTGTGTCACACAGCACCTTCAGTGCCGTGGAACTGGGTTGTCTTTGAGACTTCCCCCGACTCCATTTCTGAGGCTGACTACAGTCCCCCAGAAAAGGGTAAAGTTACCATTAACTTTACTTAGTCAATCTACCACAGATCCAGTACACCCCATCTTCCATGGAGTACTTGAAGGGGTCAATTTGTATCCCTTTTCATCTGTACCTCCTAGAGCATTGTTTCGCTCTTTTAACATTTAGACTTGGCTGGTGGCAGTGGTATCTAACCTAACTTTTCTACCGCGATTATATTAGATAAACGTGGTATTGTTCTTGGCTATTATATTAGCCTCGAACATAAACCCGCTTGACCAAATCGTCTTTCTTTTGGCTCTGGTTGGGTTTATTCGCCATTTCTTTTTGTTAAAGTCCTTCTTGTGTTTTACTTTGCGCGGCAAACTAGGTTCGCCTTCTTTGTTCACCGTCTTTTGGCGGGCTTCTCCTCAGAAGCCCTCCACCAGGCGCCTGGGTGTCTAGGTAGGCTGAATGTGAGGGAGGGGTGTAGTCACCCCCTGCACAGGGTATCCTAGGAAACCCAAGTCGCACTTTGCCAAGATTGGCTGAGGTGGTGGTCCAGGCTGGACAAACCCCTTGTTGGGTGATTGACAGCCAGGCTGTGTGAATGGGGGTTGTGTGCATAAAAGGCAGGTCTCTTGGGCTAGAAGTCAGAGAGTCGACACTGGAACTACAAGGAACTGAAGAGAAGCGGAGAGAACGACAGCTGCTGCAACTACCACGTCCCGGTGAAGCCCTGCTTCAGTCCTGAGCTATCTACCCTTCAACGACTAAGAGAAGATCCAGTCCGGAGTCTTATTCCCTTGAGCCTGGTGGGTATAACCAGCTCATCTTCCACAGCAGAGGATCCTCTTCCTTGGTCGAAATCGCTGCACACTGCTGTAGTGGTCCGGATAGCCACCTGAAGAGCCCCTCCTGTTTTTAAGGAGCGCACCTTTTATTCCTTGTCGCTGCTGCAGGCTTCATCCCAGTGTGGTGCAGACCCCCTTCAGACGTCCTCCTTCAGAACGAAGCTCCAGGAACTGTGGGTCTGCAGGAAACCAACAGGAACAACTGCCAGGGCACCAGCTTCACCATTGGAATAAGGTACTGTGTTCTGCTTGCGGAAACTGGGTGAACCCCTTTTCTTCATCTCCAAGGCTTTCCCTTGTCTTCCCTCCTTCTTATATCTTTTGCTTCCAAACATTGACAATATCGAAGTACGTTTGGCTATGTTGAATCGTGAACTGTCGGACTGTGTGATCTTCAGCAACAGGCCCCCGGTGTCACTTGACCCTGGCTCCGGTCCTTTGACTTTTGAACTCCTGTCTCAGAGTGTTTCTCGATTCTGTCTGCCTAACCAAAATATTGCCTGTGATTTTTGCCTCCAACTCCCTCTGGGTATCTCAGGTGCTAAGTGTGTTTTGCCCTGGTAGCATTTCATGTCACGGATAATCGTTTATTTAGTAGACCGAACTGTTGAAAAGTGATCGCAACCGTATTCGCGGTAACGTGTTTTGTTCGTAACACCGGTTCATTCAAACACAGGGTACTTACCTTGAGACATACTGTACAAAGTGAATTGTTTAGTTGTAGTATATTTAACGTGTTGTTTGTGTTTAAGTCTAATATGAGTGTTGTGTTTATAATGAATGGTTTAAAAATAAATGTACTTATATTTTTCTACCTGAAACCTTGAGTCAGTGTTTGCTTGAGTCACAGTAATTGTGGTCCCTTTGTGTAATCTCTGCTACTGCTCATATACTCTTCAGATAAGCCTGGCTGCTCTGCCACTGCTACCACTCTGACATAGCGGTACAGGCTTGTACCAAAGGTAAAACTTGTATTGCCACCTGTAGTCTTAATTGTGTGTAGTGGTCCCTAAGGGCACTGCACAGGATTCTGCCTAACATTTAGCATGTTACCAGATTTTAAAAAACGCCTAAGAAAATTAAAGCTATGTTTACTGAACCAAGGTCCTTACATATTCGGAATAAGAAAAGCATTGTTCAATGATGCAAGGTCATTATTCACAATTGGAAAATCGCTGTTAACTGACTTGAGGCCATTAATATTCAAGATAGGTAGATGACTCTTTATCCATTGGGAAATGGGAAAACTATTTTATTAATCCAAGGTTACTATCTATTCATTTCAGGGCTGTGGTAGATCTCTTTATTAACCACGTGGCATTCATTATCTGTTCAGGAGAGTGGAAACCTTCATAATGGCACACGGTCATGGCAGAACAGAGATTGTGTTCGTAGCTCTGTTTTTTTTTTAATACAGGGCATTACAAGAAACTCAGGATCATAGTTGGAAGTTCCTGAAACCTGGACATGAATTGGGCTCACTAAAGATTGGGGGTTTGTAGCTTGGAGATAAGACTTCATAATTATGCACAATGCAATCATGTGGTCTGCATCAATAAAACAATTCACAACAGAAGGAAACACAAAGCACACACGAAGCATTTGTCATCCATTTTCTATCTCCCATCAGTCACTTGGAGGCAATTTGTGATTTCGCCCAATATGTATTGTTGAAACTGTGCTATCAATATACTGTACCCGAGAAAACCCTTGGGTGATTTTTCAATCTGGAACCAGACAATGATGAACAGAGATAATATTCTGCAGAGGACATTGTTTTGCCATTAGACAAAACGCTACCACTTGCAGAAATATATGAGTCATTCCCCTTGGAACCGTCGCTGATTCAAAGATGTATTATGTGCTTTCTTCATCTTGATTTAATAAAAGCATCAGTTCTGAATTGTTTAATGATGAAAAAGCCAAACCTGACACGGCCCAGAGAGGAGGCTGTTATGAAGATTCAACTCTTAAAAACAGAGACACGGGCGTGCATAGAGAAGAACAGACATCACCGATGAAAGTGTGAGGTGGTGGGTTTTGAAAGCGCGTGCCGCAGTGGGATTCATGGTTTCAGACGCAGTCCGTGCGTATGAAGCATCCCCGTCGCTAGTCGAATGCAATCCGATGAAAGAGTCTGCACGGCACTGTGTGCTAAAGAGTAGCCCCTTCATTCGGAGTAGGGGGCAACAATAAAAACATGTGAAAACTGAGCTAGTGAAATGAAATGCCATCAGCACTCATTAAGAGACAAGTCATAACCCCATATGAGGCTCAGTGCTACCAAAACACATGTTCCTAACATATTTTCCCTGTAAGCCCTCATTATAAGAAGGGCGATAACAGCAAAACATATGTGGTATTTGAAATACCTGCCTTTTTATAGAATACCACCTAATTATGACTTGACATCATATAGGATATTTATGGTATCGGGTGTATAGAACTCAGTGACTGTGGTGAATACCACATATTTACCACAGATGGTACTTTGTATCTACCCCAAGATGTAAACAGCCTATGCAATGCCAAAGCAGAATTTTGAGGAATTTTAAAAATAGAGGTATTTAAAATACCAGAATTTTTACGCTTAACATCATACTCATGATGAAGCCTTGCATCAAATTGTACATATAGGAGTTTTTTATGTTGTTTTTTGTGACAGTGAAGTCACTACTGGATGTTTTTGTGGTTGAGTAAACCGGGGCGGGGGAGGCGGGTGAATGGCAAGTCACCACTTAGTAAGAGCCCTCTTTAATAACTCTTGACTTGTATCAACTAGTTTGCAACCTATAACAAAGAGGGGTTCAGACCCCAATTTCAAGTTACCTGGTGTAACTGGTGCGAGGGCAAACCACACAACAGTGCATTGTTACCTTTAGTACCTATTGTAGTTGCATAGAAATCGCTAAATTGCAAATAGAGTATAGCTCAGTGGCAATGTGCTCGCAACACAGGTTTGATCCCCGGGTCCGCGCTTAGAAACTTTGGGTATTGAGCGGGTTATGAATAACCAATCAGCCATTCAGCAGCCGGGTTCTATTTCTGATTTCTCATAAAGATGTAACTGATGCATGGTGCCTATCAGAATATCTCAACAAAACAAGAGCAGTCTAATGAGGGGTGTTCCACCATATAATTATAGTGTAGGAGGCGACCCCCATGGGCATGCTCTGCCATTAATGGGGTACAATTGTCTTGAAAGCTCTATCAACATGTTCTCTGGAGCCTTGTACTGATGACGACTTCCTATGGAAGGCTATTTTAATAGCCAATTATTCAGATGATATAATTCTGTTTTGTGGAATATTACTGAAATAGTCTATATTTATGTTCCTCCTATAGTAGCTGTTATTGTAGATTATTTTATTTCGGGATTCTCAATTTGGCTCCTTGTGACATAAACCAAAAACAAGTCGTGGCCGAAGCCATCCCTGGATCAAGCATTTTATGGAGATTGCTTAGCTTTCAGTTGCATGGATGGAAAAATAAGTGCAGAGATTGCATTTTGATCGGGCAGTTTAAATCCTGATCCTGAATATAGGTTATCAAGGGAACCAGACTTGTGATTCTATGTATCCTTCCCCTGATATGGAATTGCTAGCCAGAATTGTAATTTTGGTTTAGCAGTGCCACCCAACACTTAATGGGACAAAGACTTATTAGTGTTGTAACAACCACCTGCAACAGTGTTCCGTTAGTCCTGTGAGATCCAAAATGTAATGTAATACAACTTATGATTGCAAGAGGTTTGAATCCCCAAGACATTATCCATTTCAGAAAAAAACATGCCACCCCAGCAATTTACAGACACGTTGGACCTGTACAGGTGCAGTTTTGGGTCTATTTGAACTAAAACATTTGATCTAATCAAATTTGAGCAACTTTATTTGAACTTTTTTCAGTCTAAAATGCGGGGGCAGAGACTCACAACCCCGCCCCACTTCCCTTCAACCTAGTCTATACTGTTATTCACCCCATATATATATTTAATTAAATTTGATCGAAAAAAGGTCAAAACAATTCTATCAAATGTTTTGGATCAAATGATTTTAGGTCAATTATGCTAATACCCAGTTTTGCGTGTTATCAACACTAGGGCAAAGTTTGCCCTAGTGCAAAAACCATTAGGGCCATATTAGAAAACATTTGCACCACAGCAGGGGTAGTTTAGATTGGTATAAGCACTATACATTTTTTTCCCTTGGGCAAAATCCTATTGTTTCAATCCATTTTTACACCAGGGCAAAGTTTTCTCCAGTGCTGATACTAGCTACTATTACTAGGGCAAACGTTGCCATGGTGCGCATTCAAAGTACATGTTTCTGATCTAGGGCAATTTTTGCTATAGTGCTAATAACATGCAAAAAGGTTTTCCAAGATGGCCCCGTGTTTTTGCACTAGGGCTAACTTTGCACTGGTGGTAATACAATGCAAAATTGCACTTTCACTGGTGCAAAGTTTCTGTCATCTGGCCCAAGAAGTACAAGACACTGGTCTCTGCTGAGCCACACCTCCAACAGGTATCTCCTGGTGGTTGGCCAGCTGTATGTTATTTTCTTGGGGTACAATGCCAATGATCTAAAATGTTGCATTGTGTGAATTGTAGTTTTACTGCCTTTTGATAATCATAACGGAACTGGAGGATTATGTCCCATTGTTCATCAGCAAATCAGCATTCCGGTTTTTTCTCCCATTAAAACAGAGGACTTTGGGAAATTGAGTCATGTTGTGTTTTCCTAAGAAGGGCGGTGTATGATGCTGTGGAGTGGCCTCTGTTATCGCCCCATTTACAAAGTAGATCAGCTAACTGCTAGATAACGTGAGGTTTCTCAGAGGCATTAAAAGCATCTTCCAAGGAATAGTTGGTCTTTTTGTTTTGCCATGGAGGCTTTTCATCTAAGAGTAGTGAAAGGCGGTGTGACATTCCCATGCCTTACGTCGTTTATGCATTTTAACCTTCTTCAGTCCCACTGATTCCATAGAAACATGTGACCAGATGTGTGCACTTTTGATTGTTCTCAAGTGTGGGCTATGACTATGATTGTGCGCTTATTAATAATGGTGGTCTCTCTTTTCCTAGAGTTGTAAATATGGTTTCACATGTAGAACCACTTATGCCCATGTAGAGTCTTGAGAAAGGATGTACTGATCAGCAAGGAAAAAAGGAAAAATAATAGAGTCCCATTTTGGGCCCTTTAAGGCCCTCTGATGTGGGCTGACAGCAAGTATGACAATGCCGAATCCAGGTTTTGCACACCTCCAAACGTAAGCCTTAGTGATTACTAACAGCGAGGAGATTCGGGTCTTAAGGGAGCTGTAACGCTCACCTGATTCTCGCAGAGGCGCCGGTCTTGACTGGGCAACTACCGTATCTTCAAAGGTGATGTGTAGCACCCGGTTGGCTCTTTGGGCTGGACCTCTGTGCACTGTATGCCTGACTTCAAGAGTGAGATGTCTGCAGATAGAAAATATGGGATTAATGAACTGGGGTTATTGGGGTGTCCCTATCTCTTCCTTTTTTGCTCTCCTGTAGACCCCCAAGGTTAACACTCTCACCTTAGGTAAGTGAATGCCGAGCTCTCTATCTGCCTCGGGGCAGGGTGCTGTAACCAGTTTCTTCACTGGGTAGGTAGCGCAGGCCTCTTGACTTCAGAGGACTGCTGTCCGTCATTTACTGCACGAACGGTAAGTTTCGAGTAATTCTATTGTCTTTAAAGTCTTTAGTAATGATGTCTCTTGTTTTGCAGGGTTCCGGCGATGGCGGATGACGGGCTGAAGTGAGTTGAAGATGGAGTCTGTGTGATGAATAGAAGCGCCTGGAAGCACGTAAGTAAGCGCTTGTTGCCTGCTTCACAATGCGCTCTAACTGTCTTTTATTTTGCAGGTACGAGTTCGGAGCGGCTGCAGGGTGCCGGAATACCCACTGGGTTAGATGTGGAAAGGAGTAATGGCACGTGAGTATTAAAGTTCCCCAATGTCTTTAAACGCACCTTGTTTTGTCTTTCAGATGCGGGATGCAGCGCCGAAGGCCTCCGGAGCGTGCGAAGAGTTGGTAAGCTTTTGTCTTTCAGATGCCGGAATGCAGTGTGAAGACCTCCGGAGCGCACGAAGAGTAGGTAAGCCTTTGTCTTTCAGATGCCGGAATGCTAACCTGTTCTTTCTTGTCTTTATAGGTGTTGCTGAAGACTGGATTCAGGATGGTAAGCCTTTTTTCCTTAGGCCCAGGATCCGATGCAGAAGACACGATGAGCATTCTGCTGCAGAGGATGCAGAATAACGCAAAGCAAGATTCATCCACTGGGTGTGGTTTAAATAGCCTCCTGTAGTGCTTAGGTGTCTCCTTCCACAGCCACGCCTAGGTAAGAAAAGAGTTCCTGCCTTCCAGAAGAGTTCCAGTGTTCTGAATCTAGGGAGTGGCTCCTGCCCCACCCAACAGGAAAAGTAGTTCCAAACAGAAGAGGATCAGAGGCTCAACTGGCAGGCAAGTAAGCAGCATGGTCTGCTGCAGGTAAGTCCACCCAAGCATTATGAGCCCGGCGCTTCCAGCGCTGGGACTGGGCATATTTATGAGCCTGGTGCCACTGGCGCCAGGACTGGGTCCAAAAGGTCCCAATTGGGACTGGTTGGCACTCGGAACCTGGGTTATGGATCTGCTTCCAAGGGAGTTGGGAAAACCCTGACCTTTTGGAAGCAGAGATCATGACAGTACCCCCCCTCAAGGCCCCTCCCAAACCGGGCTTCTCCAGGGGTTTTGGCTTGTCAGGAAATGTTCGGTGAAATCTTTTGATTAGGCGAGGAGTGTGGACATATTCAGCAGGTTCCCAGGATCTCTCTTGGGGGCCGTAGCCTTTCCAGTCAATTAGGTAAAATAGTTTAGATTTGGAGATCTTGGAGTCCAGAATGCTTTTGACTTCAAACTCGAGTTCTCCATCAACTAGGATGGGTTTTGGAGATTTAGTTAGTCGGGTTTGAGGTTGCACGGGTTTTAATAGAGAGACGTGGAAGACCGGATGTATCTTCATGTGCGGGGGCAAGTCCAACTTGACCGCTACTGGGTTTACTATGGTAGTGATGGAATAGGGACCAAGGTATCTTGGGTTGAATGTGCGTGGCCCTTTTAGAGGTAGATATTTGGTGGATAACCAGACTTGGTCCCCTACTTGATATTGAGGGGCTTCCTTCCGATGTTGATCTGCTCCTTTCTTGTATTGTTCTTTAGCCCTTTGAAGGTGAGAAACAGCTTCCTTAAAGGCTTGGGTGATTGTAGAATGCAGGTAGTCTACTGCTGGTGTTTCAAGATGTTGGAGGGGATCCAACTCCGAGGTTCGAGGGTGACTGCCGTACAAAAGAAAAAACGGTGTTTTCCCAGTTCCCGAATGGACAGAGTTATTGTAGGCATATTCGGCTATCCAAAGGATGTCTTTCCAAGTTTTTTCAGTTTTTTGCAGCATGCAGCGTAAATACTGTTCCAGAGTTTGATTGGTCCTCTCGGTTTGTCCGTCGGTCTGAGGGTGGTGACTGGTCGATAGTCTCACATCAATTTGAGCCGACCGACAGCAACTTCGCCAAAAATGAGAAATAAATTGACTACCTCGATCCGAAATTAGAACCGAAGGAAAACCGTGTAGTCGGACGATGTTTTCGAGAAATTCTCGGGCCAGAGTTGCTGCTGTTGGCAAGCCTTTGAGCGGAATGAAATGCGCCATCTTGGAGAATAAGTCCACGATTACTAGAATCGTATTGTATCCGGAGCATGGAGGTAGATCGGTGATGAAGTCCATAGAAAGCGTATGCCAAGGGCGAGGTGGGATGTCAATAGGGCGTAAGAGGCCTGCTGGTCTTTCCTTTTGACTCTTGTTTTGGGCGCATACTCCACAGGACAGTATAAAGTCTCTGATATCTTTTTTCCAAGACGGCCACCAGAAGTAGCGCTTGATCTTTTCTGAGGTCTTGGCCATACCGGGATGACCTTCCATTAAAGAATCGTGATAACAAGAGATTACTTTTTTCTGTAAATCTGTGCTGGGTAGGTATAATCGTTCTTGGAAATACAATAGGTTGTCCTTTACTGCAAAGTCCTTTCCCTGCAGATGCCAATTCTGTATGTCTGCTGGAGTTACAAGTTGCCTGGCTTTATCCTTAACTTCTTCTATGGATTCTGTGGCGATTACACCCAGAATTCTTTGTTCGGGAATGATTGGTACAGGTTTAGGGTTGATCAAGTGTTCTTCCACTCCCATCCGAGAAAGGGCATCAGCTTTACCGTTCTTTGTACCAGGTCGATAGGTAATTATGAAGTCAAACTCGGCAAAGAATAATGCCCAACGGAGTTGTCTAGAGGATTGGGCTTTTGCGGTTTTCAAATATTGCAGGTTTCGGTGATCCGTAATCACAGTAACAGTGTGTCAGGTCCCAAGCAGATAATGCCGCCAAGCCTTAAAGGCAGACTTGATAGCCAGAAGTTCCTTGTCAGTAATCGTGTAATTGATTTCAGGAGGCGAGAATTTGCGGGACCAAAATGCCACGGGATGCAACTGATTGGTTACCGGGTCCTTTTGTGATAGAACTGCCCCCATGGCAAGGCTTGAAGCATCAGTTTCCACGATGTAGGGGAGTTCGGGGCGAGGGTGTTTTAAGATTGGTGCAGAGATAAATTTAGTCTTCAAATCCTGGAAAGCTTGTTCCGCCTCGGTAGACCATTCAAAACGTTTGTTTTTCTTTAACAAGGCAGTGATGGGCTGGACTATTCGAGAGAATTCGGGGATAAACCTGCGGTAAAAGTTAGCGAAGCCTAACATGCTTTGCACACCTTTTACGGAGGATGGTGATGGCCATTTGAGAACTGCATCGACCTTCTTTGAATCCATACGTACTCCGCCAGGTGATAATATGAATCCCAAGAATTCAACTTCAGTCACGTTGAAAACACATTTTTCCAACTTAGCGAAAAGTTTGTGTTGACGCAATCTTTCGAGGACCATTTTCACGTGTTTCCGATGTTCAGATTCCGATGAAGAATAAACGAGGATGTCGTCAATGTAAACAACAACACACACATCTATGAGCTCTCTGAGGACATCATTCATAAAATATTGAAAGGCGGCCGGGGCATTGCAAAGTCCGAAGGGCATGACCTGATATTCAAATAGCCCATACTTGGTGCGGAAGGCCGTCTTCCATTCATCGCCCTCTTTTACTCGTACCAAGTGGTAAGCTCCTCTAAGATCCAGCTTTGTATATATGCATGCTTTTCTGACTTGGTCCAGGAGTTCAGGGATCAAAGGTAACGGATATCTATTCTTAACGGTGATCTGGTTCAGGGAGCGATAATCGATACAAGTTCTAAGGTCTCCTTCCTTTTTTGGAACGAAGAACAAAGCTGAAGAAGCAGGGGACTTGGAAGGACGAATAAACCCATTCGCCAGGTATTGATCCAGGTATTGTCGAAGTTGAAGGTTCTCAGGCTCGGTGAGGGCATAAATTCTACTACAAGGAGGAGTAGATCCAGGTATCAGGTCTATCTGGCAGTCATAAGACCTATGAGGAGGTAGAGAGTTAGCCTGATCCTTCCGGAAAACATCTTGGTATTCTAGGTATTCGGGAGGTAACTGGGGAGTCTCTGAAGAAATTGCTGCCAGTGCAACACCAGGTGGAGGGTGACAAGTAGAGACACATTCTGGAAACTGGACCGTTCTTGCTCGCCAATCGATCAGAGGATTGTGTTTCTCTAACCAAGGTATTCCTAGAATAATCTGAAACTGAGGGGCCTTGATCACATCGAACACGATCTTCTCATGGTGTCCATCTTGACTTACTAGCATCACCTCTTGAGTGGTATGCGCTACTGGCCCGGAGGCTATCTCCGTACCATCCACTGTAGTAATGACGTCCTTTACAGCCTTGGGACAAAGAGTTAGATTCATCCTCAAAACCATTTCATGATCCACATAATTGCCGATGGCACCGCTGTCGACGTAAGCTTCAATTGCATGTAATCGATCCGGATTATCAGGGCTAATGAGGACCATAGGTATCACGAAATGCGAGGTCACGGAACTGGTTTTCACGCTCGGCAAGAGGACCTCTATTCTTGTCGGGCGAGGTCGTTTCCCTGCTCAGAGTTTGTAACTTTGGTAACTGCAGCTCCTACTGCCTTCTTGGCAGGTTTCACCGGACAGTCTCGAAGAAAGTGCCCTGAGTTTCCGCAATATAGGCATAATTGCAACTGTTTTCTCCTTTCCCGCTCCTTTTGTGTCAGAGGACCTTTCAGACCCCCTATGTGCATGGGTTCCCCAGAGTCTACTCCTTTGGAAGGAGTTGGCGACTTGGAAAATACTCGAGCATCAAACTTGGAACGGTCGGCCTTCCTGTTCTGCAGTCTATGATCTATTTGAACGACCAAGTCTATATAATCCGAACAGTCTTGTGGGGGATTCACTACTTGGGCTAAAACGTCTTTGAGCTCTCCACGTAGACCTCTATAAAACAGCGTAATCCTTTTGTCCTCAGGCCATTGAGTTTCCACTATTAGTCTATTGAAAGATGCAATATAAGCCAAAAGGTCGTGATTACCCTGTCGCAACGAAAGAAGCTCATTGTCCAAGGCCTGCCCCTGTGAATGTCTTGCGAACAGTTTTTCCATACTAAGCTGAAAGGCTTGAAAATCATGGAGAACCGGATCATCTTGATTAACTAGAGGGATCGACCAGTCTGCCGCATTGCCACTAAGGTACGAAAGTACAAAAGCTACTTTAGCTTGATCAGTTGGAAAGGCTGCTGGCCGGCATAAGAAGTGCAACCGGCACTGATTGATAAATACTGCAAACCTCTTTGGGTCACCAGAAAATCGTTCGGGCGGAGCCAGAGGTACATTCCCAGGTAGGTTGATCTGCACTGGATTCATAGAGGATGTTGAAGGAAGATTTGCCCCTGATGCGGGTAACGGGGTCTGTCCGGCTTGTGACTGTAGCAATTGTCTAGCAAGACCGTCTGTTCTCTCCTTGGAAATATTTAGTTCCCTTCTTAGAGCATTCGTTTCCTGACGAGCTGCATGCACTTCTGCCCTTAGTTCCCCAAGTACCCGGGCTAGGTGGTCAGTATCCGAGGTTTCCATAGCGCCTGGGCGAGAGTTTTACGGTAGGCTTTGCGTTCTGTAACGCTCACCTGATTCTCGCAGAGGCGCCGGTCTTGACTGGGCAACTACCGTATCTTCAAAGGTGATGTGTAGCACCCGGTTGGCTCTTTGGGCTGGACCTCTGTGCACTGTATGCCTGACTTCAAGAGTGAGATGTCTGCAGATAGAAAATATGGGATTAATGAACTGGGGTTATTGGGGTGTCCCTATCTCTTCCTTTTTTGCTCTCCTGTAGACCCCCAAGGTTAACACTCTCACCTTAGGTAAGTGAATGCCGAGCTCTCCATCTGCCTCGGGGCAGGGTGCTGTAACCAGTTTCTTCACTGGGTAGGTAGCGCAGGCCTCTTGACTTCAGAGGACTGCTGTCCGTCGTTTACTGCACGAACGGTAAGTTTCGAGTAATTCTATTGTCTTTAAAGTCTTTAGTAATGATGTCTCTTGTTTTGCAGGGTTCCGGCGATGGCGGATGACGGGCTGAAGTGAGTTGAAGATGGAGTCCGTGTGATGAATAGAAGCGCCTGGAAGCACGTAAGTAAGCGCTTGTTGCCTGCTTCACAATGCGCTCTAACTGTCTTTTATTTTGCAGGTACGAGTTCGGAGCGGCTGCAGGGTGCCGGAATACCCACTGGGTTAGATGTGGAAAGGAGTAATGGCACGTGAGTATTAAAGTTCCCCAATGTCTTTAAACGCACCTTGTTTTGTCTTTCAGATGCGGGATGCAGCGCCGAAGGCCTCCGGAGCGTGCGAAGAGTTGGTAAGCTTTTGTCTTTCAGATGCCGGAATGCAGTGTGAAGACCTCCGGAGCGCACGAAGAGTAGGTAAGCCTTTGTCTTTCAGATGCCGGAATGCTAACCTGTTCTTTCTTGTCTTTATAGGTGTTGCTGAAGACTGGATTCAGGATGGTAAGCCTTTTTTCCTTAGGCCCAGGATCCGATGCAGAAGACACGATGAGCATTCTGCTGCAGAGGATGCAGAATAACGCAAAGCAAGATTCATCCACCGGGTGTGGTTTAAATAGCCTCCTGTAGTGCTTAGGTGTCTCCTTCCACAGCCACGCCTAGGTAAGAAAAAAGTTCCTGCCTTCCAGAAGAGTTCCAGTGTTCTGAATCTAGGGAGTGGCTCCTGCCCCACCCAACAGGAAAAGTAGTTCCAAACAGAAGAGGATCAGAGGCTCAACTGGCAGGCAAGTAAGCAGCATGGTCTGCTGCAGGTAAGTCCACCCAAGCATTATGAGCCCGGCGCTTCCAGCGCTGGGACTGGGCATATTTATGAGCCTGGTGCCACTGGCGCCAGGACTGGGTCCAAAAGGTCCCAATTGGGACTGGTTGGCACTCGGAACCTGGGTTATGGATCTGCTTCCAAGGGAGTTGGGAAAACCCTGACCTTTTGGAAGCAGAGATCATGACAGGAGCATGCTAAAATGTATTTCACTTTTGGAGCTACGATCATTTGAGATCTTAGGCACTACCCTAAAGAGATAGAGAATTTCAGCTGGATCCATCTGTCTATGGCCAAAGATCTATCTTTCCAGAAAGTGTGGAGGTTTTCTGCTAAGATGTCCTGCAAACCCCGGTCATGTTACCTGCCCCCATTACAACCAGAGAAGTAGGAGAAGTGTTCCACAGTGTTCATCAATTCTTCCACACACTGTGAAGGACCAATCAATGCCTTAAAATTTGCATCTGCATATAACATCATGCTTGTTGCATCTGCTGCTGTGTCCACACATTTAATACTCTATTTCTTCTGATAGTGGCCAATATGGATTTCCTGGTTAGTAGAAATGATATTAGGAACAGCCTCTGTACCTTCTCTGTTAGTTGGGTGGAAATAGGTGGATATGGTTTCAATAAGTTATGGTTCTCTCATTAAGCCCTTTAAGATTCCGCTATCCTAGTTGGCAGTGAAACCCCAACCGCCTGAATTGTCTAATATTAGACAGTACACCAAATTCCACTCACCACGCAAATCAAGTGACAGGAATCCACATCAGTTAAGACTCAATTCCATATGAAAACAAGCCGTATTTTGATTTGTTAGCGGTGTACAATCAACCCCTGTAATAAAACCCTAGTTGATGTTCATTTACAATCATGTATTAAGAACCTCACATTCTTCTGTACATCACGGTGGAAAAGGGCCATTATTAGCACAAAAGATGGAACAAACCAGGACACAGTTTAACATATTAACTACAATATTGTAACATGGAGAACATGCCATACATCAAAGCATAATCCTGGATCTGGTCAACATATTTTACTAAGGTCATTAATGTATGTGTCAGAACATGTTATGCATTTGTAGGTATCCAACATTCTGCTATAGAGTACACGACCTGATTCATGGAATTATTAGCGCCAAAATCGCAGATTTGCGCACCTTTCTGCCCGAAAATCCCCATACTTTAAACAGGGATTTTCGGGCAGAAAGGTGCGCAAATCTGCGATTTCGGTGCTAATAATTCCATGAATCAGGCAGCGGTCTTCCAAAAGTCTAATTTAAGAGCGTAATAGCAACATGACACAATCTTGGCATTTTAACAGTAGTCCTCAAGGATGATGAGTACTGTCACCCCACTTCTATATTGCATTAATTACAGAATGTATGTTTTCATTCAGTGTGACATAGTAGAAGAGGCTTCATAACCATAGACAATGGTGATGGTCGCTGTTCCGAATTTAGAAAGGAAGCAGTGTCAAGTAGTGGTTTCCTTATTTTGTTGATGCCTTTCAGAGAGCTTCAGTGTAAGGCAAGAATTGATGTAGTAACCCTGTGGGAGACTACACAACACTTGTCCTCTTGGTATTAGATGACCCACCTTTTATTATAGGCCTGTACTACACAAGTTGGTAGTGTGACTGAGCAGCCAGGCTTATCTCAAGAGGGGTACATGTAAACTGTAGAGCTCTAGCAATAACATCCACAAGTACAAGTATCCAAGTGACACTTACCCTCAGGTTTTCAGTTATATATACATTGCATCTCATGTGTAAATTCTTGTAAACACAAGATTCTTCGAAAACCAATTGCAGCATGGTATCCAGGAATCTCTACTTTCAATTATATATAGTTATTTATTTAATTAATATCAGTTTTTAAATAATCATTCTTTAAAAAGGGCAATATGTAACAATCAAATATCCTTTAAAATACTTTTCCAGAGTCAGTACAGAGCTAGTATATACACTTTTGAGATGCTTTTTACACAATTCCTACACCCGGAGGTGACTTCACTAACATGGACAGTAACAACATTTATATATCACTAGTACACTTTGTATATTCTGAGGTTTGTAGAAAGGAAAGGAGGAAAAAAGGTTAAACAGATTCTTAGGGCCTGTGTGTATACTTAAATCTTCCAATGAAGTCTAGACAAAACCTTTCCCAGCAATAATAATTAAAAACCAAGTTATCACCTCTGAGGGACAGAAAATGTCAAAGTCAAATGGACTAGACAGGTCCATTGAGCCAGGACTGCCAAAGTCAATTGGAGCACAGTCTAAGGAGCTGAAGCACTTCCTAGATAACAAAGTCTTGCACAAAGTTAGAGAGTTCCTGAAGAAAAATCACTGTAGGGTCAGAAGCTGTTACACTTGTGGAGGGTAGAGCTGAAATAAAGCCACTGCAAGTCTCAACTGAGAAGAGCAAAGCAAAAGACACTGAGGTAAGTACCCAAAGTTGGAACAGTACCTTTGGTTAGAAGAAGAGTGGTCCAGCTGGCTTCCGTCTGGGTGCAGCAATGTAGATCCAGGATTCCTCAGCTTCAGTCATGGGGACAAGAGGGAGGACGTCTGGAGGATTCCTGTGGCAGCAATTTGGAGGTCAGTGGCAGCTACGAGCTCTTTTCGGAACAGCAGCACTTCACGGTGGCGTACATCGGAAGTGCCATAGAAAGTGGCTGTTACACTGTATCCAAGCTGCTTTCAAGGAGCTGGGCTGTTTTTCCTTTATTTTCGAGTGAGGAGTCGTCGTCTTCAAGAGGAAGCTATCTCGCACTTCTCTGCCGAAACATTGCACTGGAGACTACTTACCCAAGTAAAGGAACTTTTCTTTGGACTGTGCTCTTACTAATAAGAGGCTTACCGTGGTTCACGGTTTGTAACGTGTATTGTCTTGGGCGTTTATTGAGTCTATTCTCTTTTCCACAGCTTTCCACTTGGGTTCCCACCCCCCTGCCAACCACAGTCCGCTCCTCGCTCTCTATAATTAGTGAGAGATGCGAAGAAAAACAAGTCCAAGAATGCTAAAAAAAATATAAAAATAAAAAATATTGTAGAGACTGCAACTAGTAATTCTAGGAAAGTAGTGGCATTCAACCGGATGAGGAGAATGGTTTCAACTTGCATCAATTGGATGAAGAGTCTAAGGTACACCTAGACCTTATCTCAGATGGTCCCATGAATGGTTTCCAACCATCGAAAAAGACTGAACATCTGAATGTGGGAGCAGGCCAGGTCGGGGTGGATCTGTCAGATGAGATGAATCCTCGGCCTAAGAAAAACGGGCAGATTGCACCATCTGGTGTAGGGATTTCAGGTGTTCAAACAGCGCTATCACAATTCTATCCAGTGAGAAATAAACAAAAAATTGTAAAGAAATCTATTCTACCCCTTAAGAGCAGAAATACGAGCAGCCTTAGTAATTTCATGGGTGAGTCGATAGGCGAGCCCAGGATGATAGGAATGGTTGGTAGAGACATACAAGGAGATGAAGTAAAGATGGGTTTCTCAGATGGAGAAGAGGAGGGATCCCAAGAGGCAGAGAGTGTACCTATAGGTCAAACAAATAAAAAATCACCCTCTGGTAAGTTTGGGCAAAATCCCACTCCAAAGGGGAACAAAGAGGAAGAAAGATAAGAAGTGTCCAAAGAGAAGAGCAACCTTGAACTGGGAAAGAATGATGCCAGCCATGAGGAGAAATTGGTTCTGGGAATGCCAATTATCATGGGCTGGGAAAGCAATGTGGAAATAAATGGTAGAACGAGCCTAAATAGACATTTATGCTTAAAACATTCCAAGCAATTCCTCCTCTAAGAACCCTTCGCTCTGATGATCGTGAATGGATCCGTCTTGCTACAAATTACAATCACCGTATGATTTGCGGTTTCCAATCTATGATCGTCATGAGGATGATATGGGAACAGAGGGAACATTTTAATGCTCTTGGTCTTGTTCCGCATATTTTCCAGAATGAAAAAGATGCTGAGAAGTTTCTGGAAACCCTGCCTCAAAATGAGATTAAAAAAGGTGAGACAATACAAACAGGACCGCAGCTCAATATCAGTGCAGATACAATCAAGCTAATGTTGGTACTTGTGGTTGCGCTCAATGGGGTCACACCTGGACCAAGTGAAACTGTAAACCCACCTGTGAAGACAAACTTAGGTATGTCAGCGTAGCGAGAGTCCTTTTAGAGTAATGTCATGGAATTGTTGTGTTCTGGCAAACTTTTTACGTTGGTTTGACAGAAATGATCTAAGCGATCGTCCTGAAGTTATTCTTCTTCAAGAGACTATGCATATGTCTCCTTTTGATATTGCAGGGTATGGTTGCTATACCAAGCAGGCTACTAAAGGACTAAAGGGTAGGCCTTCTGGTGGTCTAGCAATACTTGTGAGTAATTAATGCAAATTTGACCCTGTGTTATTATGAAGATGCAGGTGTAATGGCACTACAATTGAATCTGCAGAATCCAACGGAATTAGTCATATTTAATATTTGTATATATTGGAATAGGCTTACTATTTCTTGGGACCAAATGGTGAATATGCTGGATGGAGTACTAGAAGGTATATTTTTAAGTACGACCCAAGTGGGCATCATAACAGGAGGTGATTTTAATTCCTCGTGCCATAAGAGTAAGAACATAAACGAGAGTCTGGTTAACAAAAAGGTACCTTTGAGCTAACCTAAAGCTAAAGTTAATTAACCTTCATCAAACTAACACAACAACTCTTCCTTCATACATTTGGTTTTGCAATGTGCCTCCATTCTTAGCACAGTTCGGGTCCCCCTTCATTTATTGTCAGGGCCATTGTATAGCCACGCCTACATCATGTCTGTTTCTTGGACATATCTCCATCAGTTTAATTGGGATCTGGTGACCAAGTGGGATCTGGTGCTCAAAGTATCTCCAGTCAAGTTTTCCACCAGTATTGAACGATTAGTCTCTCCTCTTAGTGAGGCCTCAGCAATATCAAAACAGATTGGAATAACAGAAAACAAATAGGAACATATGACCATCACTTATTCTGCAGAGCATTGTAGACCTATTCTTGCATATCTGTTATTATGCCACTCTGAAAACCTGGTGTTGATGTGATGGCTAGGAGTGTGTGATGGATTGCCATTTGGCCAGGGTGTAGGAGACCGGACCTTTTTGGATTTTTTGTAAATTAATAAAATGATGCATGTAATTCCATCTCCAAAAATGAAATCTACTGATCAGATTCCCCTTTCAAAAGCTTCATGCCAAAAGCATAGTGTGTACATGTTGTTAAGTATTTCAATCAGGCAATACACCCTGGTCTTTCCCGAGTATGCTGCGCACAGCTGAAATGCTAATTTTATTATGTCTATAGGTTCAATATTCTGAGTGATATACCACTTATACCACTCATATTCCAGAGGAGGAGGCACGGGGGAAGGGAGGTGTAAAGCCTTAGAGGAAGCTTCCTTCCCCACCCGTGAAAAGCCCCTGGTAACCCAGAAACCAGAACCAAAATCTTCTGCCCCCGAAAGTCTGCAACCCAAGGAACAGAGGGTGGGTAAGAGAAATAAAGAACCCAAAAGTACCAATTTTGTGGAGGAGGCTAGTGTCCTCCAATTTGAAGGAGAGGGGTCCTCAGAGGATTCTGGAAAAAAGATCTTCTCCTTCAAGGACGGGGAACTCCTCCCAAAGAAAAATGGGTCCCAAAAGATCCTAATGAATACTGAGTGAATGTGGGGACTGAGTTAGAATCGCCCATCATTGAACCCCAGAATGATAATCTAGGAAACCACACAACTCAAACCTATTCTGGTGACTGCCTCCAAAAGGGAGGGAGGGGGCGGCCCAGAATCAGAAGAAGGGGAGACCAAAAGTCCCCACATATCCCAATGTAAAATTCTTCTTTCAGATCCCCAAACCCCAACACAGAATCATGACCAAACTACCCCTTTGTCGGAATCAAAAATAAGGAAATTGACCACCAAACTTGCCCAGAATGCCCATTATTTTTGCCCATTGGAGGAGAAGGAGGGTAGATTTTATGCCCCAGTCCAAGTGCAAGGGCAATGTACATTTTCGGCACTGGTGGACACCGGATCCCAAGCCACTCTTCTGTCAAAGAGAGCCTTTCATCAGCTGAATTCAGGAAGGTGAGAAAGATACTAGATCCCCCTCAACCCTCTTCCTGGACAACTTCAGAACTTCGATGGGAAGGAAATTCCTGTTGAGAGGACTTCGGATATGGAAATTAAAAGTGGGTGACACAAGGTGAAACACCTGGTCATAGTCGTGACGCCAGAGGGCACACCCTGTCTACTGGGGAATGACATCCTGCAAAGGTTGTCCCCCCTAATAGACTGTGTAAACAAGGTCCTCTGGACCCAGACTAACCAGCCAATAAAATTAAAACATAGTGTCAACCATGTTAGTTTAAATTGCACATGACGCATGGTTGAACAAAAACAGGATCATATTGAGTTCCATTTTCAAAACAAACAAATCCCTGACATGACAGTAATTGCTGTAGGACAACAAACTGGTGATAGGAATTCCTCTCTATTTCTGAAAATCAACCTCCCTTCCAGTTTCAAGTGGCATTCCACACTGGAAGTAAATACTCAGAAATTCTATACTAATTCACAATCAGAAAATGTCAACTCCATAGTCCAGAATGATGAGAAACCAGCTCAAAGTTTAGCTGACATTCAGAAAATTAGAGAACAGTTATTCATCCCTTTTCAGTTAAATGAGGGGAAGGAATCTGTTCTCGCCCGAGTGGGTGTGAACAACGGTAAGAGCTTCATCAGCAAAGCCATGTTCCAAAAACTCACAAAAGATCCAGCCATTCCCACATTTAAATTGATTGACAAATGGGAAATGGAACTGGAAACTCCCAATTCCAAACATCTCCTGCCTAGCAGGTGTATGCTCAAAATGTCTATAGGCAACAAAAGCATAGTGCATAATTGTTGGGTCGTGCGAGATGTCTCTGCTGCATTCTATTTAGGCAGTGACATTCTCAATCGCTTTGCCATTAATTTGGACCTGACAAACTACAATGCATGGTCCCGATTATGGAGTAATCCCATTGACTTTGATGATTACGAAAAAGCATTTTGGTGAGCCCAATTGCTGCCGTAAGTGGTTGAAGTTCAAATTGGAGGGGAAGTCTCCATCCCAAAATGGACACAACTATTCCCACTTGAATTAAAAATTAAAAGAGAACAGAAACTGCAAAATCCTGCTGCATATGTTCACCTCAATGCCCATCTCCAACAACAAGGGTTGGGGTTAAACCCAACACCATTAGTCAATGTAGAACACCATTCCAATATTGATGGATAACAGCGACCTAAGGAGTATCACTCTGGGCGCAGGCACCATTATTGGAATGGCGGTTGATGACCAACATATTTCCATAGATTTAGGCAATGAACTGATAGGACCAATCCCCAATGACTGTTTTGACAGTGATAGCGACAATGACATAACACCGGACAGGATCTTCACCCGGCATGGGGGGGAATTTCCTGGTGTACTCTTCCTGCCCTTACGGTAAGGATGAGGTGACCTGTGACTTCAGGAGGGATGTGGTGATCTTCCAGGTCCACAAGGACTGCCTTCCCTGCCTGTAACCCTCTTTGCAGATCAACACTTTTACCAGGGACCTCTCCACCCAGCTGGAGGAGGCCGCTGAAATAGCCAAACCAGAAGTCTTTCTGGGCTTCAGGCAGATGGTTGAAGAGAGAGTCAACCTAGCTGATGCCTGTGAGACTCTGGAGCAAAAGCAAAGGTTTTCTTAGATTTTCAGGATCTCTTAGCGGTGGACTCATATGACTGTGGCCGCACCGAAATCCATAGAACAATTCCCACGGACCCTGGTATGACTCCAGTGCAACCATGGAGCCCCTCACAGAAATCATTAAAAACCTTGAGTCCCATGGGATAATTTGTCCAGTCCACAGAACCTTTAATAATCCGGTGCTGGGGATTTTAAAACCCAACGGCCAGTGGAGACTCTGTGCTGACCTAAGGGAGCTGAACAAACAGGTCGCTACGTCCAGATGGCCTCTCCCCAACATTGACCAGGGGCTGGGCCAGATCCAGGGATCAAAGGCACATACTGCCATTGACCTAACCAATGGGTACTGGACCATACATGTCAGTAGGGAGGACCAATACAAGCTGGCCTTTACCTTCGGGGGGCTGCAATACACTTGGACCCAGACTCCCTTCGGATACATCAACTCCGGCAATGAATTTAACATGTTCTTACACAAGGCCATGCTCGACTTGGGTGAAATGGGTAACCTGGCCTATGTAGATGATGTTCTGATCAAAGCTCAACTGTGGAGGAACACATAGCGGAAATCTGTTATGTTCTTACCAAGTTGAGGAGCAAAACTATCCTTCCAAAAGTTGTGCAGGACCCGTGTCAATTTCTTGGAACATGAGATAGCTCCTGATGGTCTCTGTCCCCAGGAAAAGAAAGTGGAAGCACTCCTGAAACTTAAAGACCCCAAACCTCTGCGTGAGCTAAGGAGCCTCCTTGGACTGACTAATTACAGTAGGAAGTACATTGAGGATTATGCAGATATCACAAGATCCCTGATCCATCTGTTGAAGGGGGGTGTCAAGTGGGAGTGGGGTCCAGAACAAGCTAAGGCAGTAAAGCAACTCAAAAGAAGCCTCTCACAAGCGCCTTGCCTAGCTTACCCTGTCAAAACAAGGAGTTCTTCTTGGAGACAGGGTTCTCAAATACATGCTTGACGGCAGTATTATACCAAAAGCATGACATGGTCAATAAAGTCATCTCCTATGCTAGTAAGACTTTATCCTCTGTGGAGGAAAAATTCAACGATTGTGAGGAGGCACTCCTGGCAACGGTCTGGGCATTGAAAAATGATCGCCCGTTCATCCAGAGGAAAAACATCATAGTGAAGACTCCACACCAGCCTTTGCAATATCTCCAAAGTGACAGAATCCGGGCCGGAAATGTGAGTAATTCCAGAATTACTTCCTGGATGCTGTCAATGCAAGGCTTTCCTGTGGAGGTCAGATATGGCCAAAACAAGAAGAGTCCCCTCGCGCAAGGTCTGGCTGACTTGCATGATTGTGCCTGAGAAAACTGTCTCGAGGATGAAAGTCTTAAAATCCAGGACAACATGGAGGCGTACCTGAATTCCCCACACGAGGTCTATGAAGAAGACAAGTGTGAGGGAATGCACACTTTTTATGTGGTTGGGTGCTCCTACCATGTTGACAACAACGGGGAAAAGGAACTGGTGGCCGGCATTGGGAATGCCTGGGTGAATGCCCTGGAACCCTCCGCTGGGTACAAAATCGGTCCCCGTAGTAGTCAGATGACAGAGCTGATTGCAGTTCATCAAGCCATTCTCAGTGCTGTCCAACACCAACTCCATGAACTGGTCATTATCACTGACTCAGATTATGTATGGAACGGGTTCGTGGAGCACCTGGTTAATTGGAAAACCAGAGGCCTGCTATGTGCTAACAACAAACCACTCAAACATGGCAAGCTAATACACAATATTGATGATCTGGTCACCTCTAGTGGGATGACCATCTACTGGAAAAAGATCAAGGGTGATTCCAGGATAGAGGGACCAGACAAAACTGGAAATTACCTCGCCGATCAGCTAGCCCAAACTGGAGCCATCCAAGGGGATATCTTCTTGAGATTGAGTCCCTGTTGGGGGAAATCCAGGTCATTGCTATCACTAGGTCCCAGACAAATTCTCACAATGAACTCTGGGTCTCCTTACTCCAATTGGCAGTGGAGAAACTGCCCAGTGGAGTAAGGAGACCCCAGATGCTGATTTAATCATGCCTCAAAAAGGGGATTCAACCATTGGTAAGTTTTATCAGCACATTGAGGACCCTGAGAACTTTCTCTTGACAGATACTGATTGCATTGGGAAAGAGGACCTCAGAGTGTTGATGAAATGTCCAAGAATGTTCCGAATCCAAGATGGTTTGTTGGTGAGGAGATCCATATCTAGCTGTGACCAGTGGGTGGTCCCTACCTCATTCTGCAGCCTGATGCTAAATTATGTCCATGATGCGGCCACAGCCGGTCATCGAGGGTTTCATACTACCTTAGAAATCTTGCAAGAGGTTGCATACTGGCCACACATGGGACAGGACCACGACCAATACTTGAACCGGTGTCTTGTGTGTGCACAATTTCAGTCAACATCACTCACACACTGACCTCCCCACCGAAAGAGGGGGATGACACTGCCTTGGTCAGGTTTACAAGTAGATACCACTCATATCACACCCCTTCTCAAAATACCTCAGTTCACAATGGACCAGGAATCAGGCTGGTAGGTAAAGGTAATATTTATGTATTTATTTAAAATTAAAATCATTAAAATCAAACATACTTTGTAATAGGGAGTAGCAATCCCTAAGGTGGTGACAATAATAGATAAGAAGGTTTGTAAGGCAGTTAAATTCACTTTTAGCAACACAAAATATAAAACATCAGAGAAAAGAACACTTTTGGCTTGTTTGGAAGGATAGTACTTAAGATAGGATTTCCCCCTGCAATATTCCTCAACCCACAAATAAGCAATTCTGACTAGACATAAGGAATCAGCAGGAATAAATAACAGTAAACAGAATTTGAATACAACCTTCCCTCGCTAAACAGGAGAGAAAAACAGGTTTGCAATGTTACACTTTTTACAATGACATTCAAAAATGGCTTTGTAAAACAATGAATGTGTGCAAAAATCCTTCAATCAATACAAATTTCTACGGGAGCAACATTGACATGACAGGCCCGATGAAATCTACTTACTAGGTACAGGTCTTAGATATAATCCAGAGTTGAAATGAAGTCTCTAGCTATTAAATTGAGTTATGCAATGTTGAATGAGAGGCGTTTTTGGAAAATAATGGTGTGAAAAAGAAAACAGAAATCAATTTTTACAAGGATAGTTATGCTCTACACTAGGGCATTCAGGCTAGGTTACCAGATTGAAACAAAGTAAACTCTAGAGTTGATCCGTGGAACCAACACCAGCACCTTCGCCCGCCCTGGTGGACCGAATCCAATTACCTGAGGGAGGGTTAAGGGTTTAGGATTTCAAAAGACAAAATTATTTAATGAAGTTAGCACTAGCGCAAGGAATCAAAGGCAGGGTTTAAAGAATGGTTGTGACAATATTACAGTGATCAGGATAAGGATGACTTAGAGATAGGGATGGAAAAAAGCAAGACACGGTAGGCTATGAGTTTCTATGCTTCCTATTAATACTTACAATCCACTTTAATTTAGGATTCTTGATCATCAAGGGTTCTGGTCATCACACGGATCAGGTCTAACTAAGGACTGCAGGGCACATCTGGTGGGATAGGGTCAGCTGGGTGGCACTGGTCACCTGGATTGCACTGGACTGGCCCTTCTAGTTTACTGGAGACAGGAGATCAGTGGGATGGCGAGTTTGCAGCAGTCATGCATTTAGTAGCAGCAAGCCAGACTAGATCAGAATGCTTCCTTTAGGTTTTTGGGATGTTTAGAGTTTGAGGCCTAGCTGAAAAAGAGTTCAGCAATGCATAGGCCTTGGCTTTGAAATGAAAATCTGGAATCAGGATCAAATAGGATGAAGAAATCAGGAACAGGTTACCACACAGAAAATCAGGAAGAAGTCAGGAATCACTGTGTCTTTGTGCTGTCAGGTTCTCTTATTTATCATGCCAAATGACATCACTAGATCATATGGCAGGGGTAGGTTTACTGTCCACACCCCTAATGCTAGGATTCGGCAGAAGTACAGTTTCCGCCTTGCTTTCCGCTGATTGGATGACAGAAAAGGATGTCACATTTAGGGTGTTACTTTTACAATGTCCAGAAACCTCCCCTAGCCACTGGAACCAAAATCTAACTTTCCCAAAAATACATATTTATGCATTTAGACCCTCTGAGAAAATTAGATACACAGGTTACATATTTTGTGGGTCGCATTTCAATCCAAATCCTAAATCAGTGGGATCGGGTTTTGCCTTTCTTGTACATTTGGCAATTTTAACCCTGAAAAATGTGGCCTAACATTTCCCAATTTTGTACATAGATGCGCAATTACCCCTGGAATATGTGTACACAACGTTATGTTTGCCACATTAATACTTTCTGCGCAATCGGTAATTCTTTATAATACATAATATAGTCCTGAGTCCTACCAAGTCTTCAAATGAATATCATAAAATTAGATTTAAAACTAGCAACTTTCAGATTTTCCCTCATACCTGTGGCAAAGTTAAATGTCTTGAAAGTTCAGTTGTAAAATAGGCATTTTTACACCAAATGTCACTTGACAGTTTTTTCCCAAGTGTAAGCAAATGTCAATCCCTTTGAAGCAGAATGAGGGGCCTCTTCCTTGACTGAAGTTTCCTGCCCCTCCCACTTGAAAGGTGAGAGCAGCCAGCTATTGTCTCAGCGTGGGACAAAGACGAATGTTTGATGCCGACTGGGAAGTCTCATTGTCCTGGGTATTCAAAGCCTCCAAGCTAGCAATTAGCCTTTCCTGTGCCAGCAGATTATGAGGTGTCACCCTTTCTCAGGGCTAGCATTGTTAGAGAAACATTTGTTTATATAGTTTATCAATTTATCTGGGTTTAGCTTTGATTTTCACATTTTAAATCTTGACTTTAAACCTACAGAATTAAAACAGTTTATAGGTGGATTTTTAACAGTAGCAAATTATTTTACATTTCTTAAATAATCAAGCCTTTACACAATAATATTCTTTAAATAGGCGATTTTCCCCCTTCAGTCGAGAAAAAGTCCATTTTACTCTTCCTTTAAATTCGGTTTCCATCTCCAGCAAATATACACTATGTACAGCTATAGATCTTGTCTTGAGTGCTGGAATTGTTTTGCAGCATGGATACAGTTACAGGCATCTATTTTGAGTCTTTCTCTGGACAGCTGATTCTGTAGATACACTTGCAAAGTTTTAGCCATGTTTGCTGTGTAAAATGAAAACACAGTCCCTGGTTGATTTTTCAAGGATACATTTGATAGGAGCTGTCATTCACATGAGGCCCGGTTCCTCTGAGACACAAGGAATGATCCTGGGTATTGAAGGTCCTTTTTAATCCGAGTGGTTCACGAGGAAATGATGAATTTTAGCAGCAAGCAGCACTTTTAAGGTTGGGAAAGTGTCATTTTAAAGAGGCATTTTGGGCATTACAGCAAAGTAATGCTGCTTCTTTCCTTTGCTCCATGTAAAATGTTGCAGAGCACATTGGCATACTCCTGCAGTGGGTACTCTGTTCCACCCCACCTTAAATGTGTGTTGGCAGGACGGTGCAGCCATTTTCTGGTTGTTACAAAAGGCAGTTTAAAGATTTTGGCGTGCACAGGGGTCAGGGTGGCCATTTTGTACTGTTTCTTGCACCAATGCAGAAAGGTGATGTAGTGAAGCATAGCTGAGTAGGTCAAAATAACCCACAATGTGTCCTACTCCATCAGCACCCTGATTTGCAGCACCTGCCCTGGACACTGTACAAACCGCATTATAAGGTTTAGGAAAAGTACAGCAGGCCACAGTCCCCTCAGCAAGAGATGAGCTGAAGTTCAGGCTGAATAGAGAGCAGCATGTGTGAAACAGGACTCAGAGCCAAAGGCAAAAGATACAGATAACATTCCAGTCCACAGACAACAAGAGGACAAGCTGCAGATATGACTATTAAATCCTCATACTTCAGAGCTCAAATTCATGGTGGCTGAACACGTGACCTTGCCAAAGCAGACAATGGACAGCGACCAGTCGTGGGAAAGGAGAACTGGTCTCAGGCTTCCAGATTCAAATATGCAACAATGTGTACCAAGAGTTGCATTGGTTAGGAAAGCACTCTCATGAGCTAAGGTGGTGTACGCAAGTTACAATGCAGACACACAGATGATCTTGTTACCTTGAAAAGGTACACAGCGAGCTGAGAACTCTAGCAAATCTCAGGCTTGGGGAATGTCAGCTCTAGCAAATCGCAGTTTAGTACCCTAGTTGTGGGTAGCCACGGGGAAGAACCAATGGTAAGCCCACCACATTACAACATTGTTATAAATAGTAACTTGGGGATGGAGCGGGCCAGCCACCTGACATGCGAGAGCCATTAGAACAACATCTATATAGTCCCCCATTGGCAGTATAATACTCAGTACCCAATTGTGTGGCCCGATAGGTTTTCTGAAGAAGGGCCCTAATTGTGACATCATGCTGATGACATATCACATAAAAACCGTCCTGCGAGCCGAAGAAGAGGGAGATGTGCATGGATTTTCTCTATTCCTGTGCTGATCACGGTTTCTTTTGCCTGTAATAAACCACAGTTTGAACTTGCCATTGATTGAGTCCTCCATGTATCTGGGAAGGAGGGAGTTGGGCTCTCCAAGCATGCAGACGTCCAGTGTCCCTCTGGCATACCTGGCAATCTGTCTGCAACACATGATACGCTTTAATGGTGATTGGTAGTCACAGGCAGTTTTTTTTGCATAAAAGGCAAGGGTCCTGGAGCTGAACCTAATAGTTACCACTGGACTGAAGATCCAGAGGATTTTTTAAACTTGTTTTGTTTTATTGTGCATTCAGTTAGTTTAAACATTAAAGAGGAATTTGAAGAAGGACGTCCCAGCAACTTCCAAGTGAACGCCAGAGTCGTTGAGTAACCACTGAAGACCCAACCTTGAATTTCAAGTGACTTGGAAGACCTCTTGAAGATGACTTCCTCCCATAGACCAGTGGGACCAACCAGTCTGAAGACCACCTGAATTTTGCGCCATTCCATGAAGAGCTGTGACCCTCCCATGCTGCAAACTCTCAATACCCTGGGACTGGTGATATTCTACAGTGCAATTTTGTGTGAAGTGAAGATCTGGCTGAAACCTTGTGGGCATCCTGATGGGCATGCAGTGACACGTTACCACTCTCTGAAATCCCCATAGCAGAGTCGAGGATTGAGAACCGAAGAAAGGTCTCCCAGACAGCCACCATCTCTGAACCAAAGGTTTTGAAGGGCTCCAATGCACAAGTGCCACAAGGATGAACTGCTGGGCATCCCACAGCTCTAGTACATTTGCTGTACCAATTTCTTCATTTATAACATACTTTTCCAAGTCTAGGAACTTACCTTGGTTTTATTTCATTGCTCAGGTGTTCTTGGAGTTAATCTAAGTTTGCTTATTAGTATTAGTAGTTGTCTATAACGTTTGTGTTGCTTTACATTTGCGATTTAAAATGTGCTACCTTTTATTTTACTGTGATTTAACTGTGCGGATACTGCTTGCATTACTTATTTTCTAAAGCCTTAGGGCCTCATTATGAGTGTGCCGTTCTGGAAACAACGATGCCGGTAAACCTACCGGCACCGTTGTTTCCGGACCGGCACACTACTAATCTGCGGGCGGGGTGCCGTCCCGCCTGCCAGGGTCAGACCTGGTGAGCAGAATGGCACCCGCCTGCAGAGTTTCACAGAAGCACTGGCACAGTTGTTTTTAACGGTGCTGGTGCTTCCGTGGTCCCCATGCCCTTGGAATCCTACAGGACTCCATGGTAGTGGGGATTTACAAAATTACCAGCGCCTGACTTCATGGCCGCCGGGGTCGGAATACCCCAGTGTTACCAGGAAGTCAGGCGTCTGTAATTCATTACAGGTCTAGCGGCAACCTGTCAGTATTACCATCACGGTTACCGCCAGACCCGTAATGAGGCCTTTAGTGTATATATAATAAATAACTATTTTTATATAACTGCTAGTGTGCCAGTCTTTCCTTGAACCAATTGTATGCTCTAAAGCCCTCGCAGGACAAGGCCACACTGTTGTGCAATCTAGGTGTGCCGGAGACGCTGCCCGTCGATACCTAATACATTGCGTCTATGTTCACGCATCCAAACCTTTAAGAACCTAGGATCGTACTCTCTGCAGCAAAGCCCTCGCAGGACAAGGCCATGGTGTTGGGTGACGCAGATGCACAGGAGATGCACAGCAGATGCCGGTCGAACATAATACATTGCACCTATGTTCATGCATCCAAACTTTTAAGAACTGAGGATATGACCCTCTACGGCAAAGCCATCGCAAGGACAAGGCCGCAGTGTTGTGCGAATCAGGTGTTTGACAGTGAAGTGTTTGTGGCGCAGAGTGCAATCGCGCGATACAGCCATTGACCATCTGCGTCCAAAAGATAAGAAAGGTGCAGGCGGGGATGGCAGCCAATACTTCTCTCTACCAAACTTCCCGGCCTTTGCACGTACTTCCACCTACCATCTGACTTAACGTACGCTGTTCCCAATCTTTGTCTCTACCCTTCCATCGGTTAGCCGTACTATTTTTTTTACTTTTTTAAACTTTTTTTTCCTGGTCCCTGCATTGTGGTTGCTATTTACTGTACAACTGTGCACTTTAGGCTCCCTCCCATGCCCTAGTTCCCCCTAAATGGTGTTACTGTTTTCCTTTGATCTGTGCCGTTAGCCCCTTTTCTTCTTCTAGGTCCTCCCTCGAACTGTGCAACTGCTTTGCTGTGATCATTGCCCTTAGCCCCTCTTCTTCTTCTAGGTCAGGGGTCTGCAAACTTTGGCTCCCAGATGTGTTTGGACTACCATTACCATGATCTCCTGACATTGACTATGCTGTACAGGCCGGATGGGAATGGTAATCCAAACACATCTGGGAGCCAAAGGTTGCAGACCCCTGTTCTAGGTCCTCCCCACCCACATACAGAACTGTGTAACTGTTTTACTGTGATCTGTGTCCTTAGTCTCTCGCCCACTCTCTAGGTCCCCTCCCCCAACTGTTAACTAATTAACTGTTTGCTGTGATCTGTGCCATTAGGCCCTCTTCCTCTCTCTAGGAGCCCCACTCCTGCTGGGGGTATCCGTTACTGGTTAGTTCCTGCCTCCCCCCTGCTTGGTCCCTATTATGTGAAGCTCAATTCCTTGCACATCCAGCACCTGCCTGTTTGCACTCCCTCCTCCTCCTAATTTCCTCCTAGCACCCTCTTTGGTGCTCTCTGTCTCACCTATCTTCTCCAACTGCTACTCTATCTCCTACCCTATCCCTCACACTAAGTCTAGAAGAAAGAAGTTCAAGGGGGACATCCTGGTCTCCAACCCAGGCCTCCCTATCGCTGATACCTACACTAGTGCTTCCTTCAGAAAGATTCTTACCGACATCCTCTTTGTCATTCCCTCTCCAGACCTATGGACCCCTCATATGGTCTCTGTTCTGTCCCCTTTTTCCTCCTCTCCCATGAATGGTGGCACTAGGTGAAAGGCCCCCTTGGCTTCCTTCCACTCTTCCAAGACCATCATTAATATCTATCGGAATGGCACTGACTTGGTGCAGGGCCCCCAGCCCAATCTCCTCCTTTTTGATAGATGCTTCCCGTGCCTTATCAACTTCCTCCCTTCTCCTGCTACTCCTTCTGCCACCTCTCTGACACCCTCCTCTTCCTCTTCTTCTTCCTCCTCTTTCCACCCTCAGGCTCCTCGAGGGCTACAAGATCCTCTGCAAACCCAGAACTAACTGTACTGGAGGTGGAGTAGCCCTGATCTTCCCAGAGTGGGTCCCAGCTTCTGTCATACCTATGCAGGCCTACTCCTCCTTTGAATGCCTGGTCTGTAGGCTCTCTCTCTCTCCTGGCCTCTCTCTAACTGTGGCCACCATTTACAGGCTACCTGGCCAAGTCGCCCTCTTCCTCTCAGAATGGACTGCCCTCCTCTTCTCTCCTTGCCTCTAACTCTCAACTTCTCCCACTCAGAAACCTCAATATCCATCTGGATGCTTCCAATCCCTCCTCTGGGCTCTTTTGCAATCTCTGCAACTCTCTCTCTCTTTATATTCTTCCCTCCGGCCCGACACACTCTTCCAGGGTCATCTTGGATGTTCTCATCTCCTCTGACATCCCCCCTCTAACCCTCTCACCACTCCTCTCTCTTGGACTGACCACTTTCTGCTCCCCTTCAACCTGCAACCTACCTTCTCGGTCATCTGGCCCATGAAGCGTCTGTCAGTGGAGGACTTTGCTGCTACATTCTCTCCTCCTCCTATGGCTCACACCCTGGTACAGCCCTCTCCAGCCTGCATCTTTCTATCACTAACACTCTTGATGTTCTTGCCCCTGTCATGAGAATCCGTCTGAATCCTACCTCCAATTGAAACTCTGGATATGACTCCGACCTTGCCACTCTAAAATGCAAATGCATGCTGGTTGAGAGGAAGTGGAGGGCATTGGGCACATCCTCTGGCGAACTAGCCTGTCGACTACTCCAAAGGGAATACAGACTTTCTGTCCTGTCCAAAAAGAGAGATCCCACATCCAAGCCCACGTCTCTGTGGCCTCTATCAACACAGTCAACCTCCTCACAATCTGCAAGGAACGGGCCAATCCTGTTGCAGTCTTCCTCCTCTCCTATTCCCTCCCAGGCCGTTTGCAGGGCTCTGGCTTCTCACTTCACCTCTAAAACTCAGGAAATCCTGTCCTCTCTCTCCTCCAATCTTTCCTCTTCCTCTCTCTCTACCTCACCTGGACCCCTTCTGGCTGCCTCTTCCTCTCCTCCTCCTTTTTCTGTGATCACTCCTGATGATGTTTCTAGACAAGTCCGATCTATGAATGTGTAATCCAAGCAGGTGCTTCCTGCTCCTTCAGAACCATCAAGGACCACATGAACACCCTCGTTCCAGGATTGGCAAATATCTGCAATCACTCTTTTGCCACTGGAACTTTACCCTCTCCCCTTAAGCACTCCCTTGTGCACCCCCTCCTGAAGAAACCTCTGTCGATCCTTCCTGTCCGGCAAACTACCACCAGATCTCTATCACTCCTTTCCTGAGCAAACTCTTAGACAAGCTGGTCATCTCCCAAACTATTCTCCACACTTAATGTGTTGGTAGTCTCCATGACCATCAGTCTGGCATCAGAGGCACAGAAACTGCTCTCCTGAAGCTCTCACTAATCTCGACTCTAGCCTTCCTCCTGTACCGTCCCTCTCAGGTCCAATTGGGGTCCTTCTCTCCACCATCTCTTTCTCCACATGTGGTGTTCCCCAGGGCTTCAACCTCTCACCCTGGCTTTTCAACATCTACATGTCCCCTTTGGCCCACCTCATCTCTACCTTCTCCACTAAATTACAGTGTTATGTGGATGACACTCAGCTCTCCTTCAGGCTCCCCTCTACCTCCTCTCCTCTCTCACTCATTGCTGACTGCCTATCCATGATTCAGGAATGGTGCGGCTTCAACAAACTCTCCCTCAATGCCAGCAAGATTGAGATCCTCATTTTGACCCATGCTCCCGCTTTCCCTCCTACACTCTGGCCACCCTGCTTGAGCCCTCTCCCGGCACCTTCCTATGAGGCAAAAAAACTTGCGGTCAACTTTCAACTCCACTCTCTCCTTCTATCCTCACATCATGGACCTCTCCAAGAGGTTTTGCTACGAGCTGCACCTCCTCAGAGGTATACTTCCTTTTCTCACTTTCCCCCAGAAGCTCATAGTCTCCAGAGTCCTGGTTCTCTCTAGGCTGGACTGATACAACAGCCACTTTCTCAGCCTGCCTTCCTCTACTCTCTGCCCTCTGCAACTAATACAGAACAGGGCTGTGAGACTTGTCTTTCTCCTCAAGCCCTGGGATCGTATCTCTTCAGCCCTGAAATCTCTCCACTGGCTCCCGGTGGCTGCAAGGATCAAGTTCAAGACCCTCTGCATTGTACTCAAGGCTTTCTGGGGCTGGGGCCAGCACTAGATCCAACTCTGTCTTCCTAAACATGTTCCTTCTCGAGCCCTTCGCTCAGCTGCCTACAACTCTCTGATGGTCAGACGCTTCTCCAGGCACAGAGTGGGAGGTATATCTCACTCCTCTTTAGGGGCCTCCTTCTGGAATGACCTCCTTGCCTCTCTCAAACTCGAGCAGGAGCACCTAAGGTTCCGGAAGCAGCTCAAGACCTTACTTTGTGCTTCTGCTTTCTCTCTTTCTCTCCCTTGCTGACCCTCCTGTCTGCTGCGCTGACTGGTCGCCTCCATACCCTCAGAACCCTATGGGCACCAGGCTACTCCACAGCCTGTAAGCATGTGCAGTTCCTCTGAGCCTACGCACCCTTAGGAGTTGTATCTGTAACCCTACAGTCCCCTGCCTCCTTGCACTACCCAAGTACTACGGCTCGTCCAGATGCACTTACTCAGAACAATGCTGCCCTGATCGCACTTCCCCTTTCCCTTCCCCTGGCACTTCTCCTCTCCCTCTCCCCCTGCACATGCATGATCTGAATGACATAAGGCCGTGTAAGATCGTTTGTATCATCCTCCCTATGTCTGCCTACCTTGTCTTGTCGCACCTAGAAACACTTGTGTACAGGCGCGTTATAAATGACTCATCATATCATGTCAAGTACTGTGTGCCTCACTACAACCTTTATCCCTCCTAGACTGCACCTGGCTGCTCAGCCATTGCTACCAAACCTTTGGTTAGTTCAAGCTAAACCCACTGAGTTACAACCCTGTCACCTAAGGTGAGCTTTTCTAAGTTCTGTCACTTTTGTAAAACTCCCTAATCTCTAACTTGTTATGTGTTATGTTATACATTAGCCTCAAGAAATACTGTAGGTCGAAACACGTGTCGGCTGGTTAAGGAGACACTTATTCAAGATTGACCTTGTTATTTAATGTGTATACATACAGTGTATTTGAAATCTCTAACTGATTCATAGTTATTATTACTGAAAATGTAAGGGCTAGCGCAGAGGTCTGGTTAAACTATTTTTACAACGGTTTACATGTTTTTGGTTTAGGGTAAGACCTATGCAAGCCGGCACTGCAGCTCTCCAACCTGAAACGAGGACTCGCATTACACCATGAGGCATTCACCAGAACTGCGTGACCTATTTCGGCTCCAGTAGGCCGGGGCGAGGCAGGAGGTGAGGTGCATTGGCACGCCCCCATGCAAATGCGCTATGGAGATGTATGGTGGTGGATATGTTCTTAGCAGGTGGGAGATCCACTCAGTGGTAACCATGGTAATATCATCAGGTGCACACTACTGACCTGTTAGGAAATGTGGAAAGGAGCATCCTCGTCAGTGGTGGACTGGCCTTCAGGGTGATTTCCTAGTAGGCCTCTGCACCATGGGCTGATTATGAGTCAGATGAAGTAAAGAATGTGTTACAAATCTTCCAGTATATGTTAATATTCGGCCACTTTAAAAAACATTTCCAGGGCCACTTTTGGTTCCCAGTCCAGTCCTGATCCATGTGCTGTTTTTTCCTAATATAGAATTATGAAATGATAAAATGCGCAAAGCAATGGAAAATCATTAACAACACCAACAGGCAATTTTCAATATTTATGTTTGGTGATCTTTTTCATAGTGGAAACGTACTGTGCAGCAAGTTGAAGTATAGATCAACAGCACTCACCTACTATTAAAGGTCCATTGTTAAAATCGTAAACTTTCCTCATGTGTGATCGTGATCGCACTTTGATGACTCATTTATATTCTAGCCCAGAAAAGTCTTGGCCTTCATGTAGGATGCTGACGCTCAAGGGAGAAATATGTTAAAAGCAAAGAAGTTCAACTTCATGGCTATGGCCAAAGCCTAGCTCTATGCTATCTTTGGACTCTTCGAGGCACACTTAATCGTAATCAATAGATTTGTGCATGGCACATACTTAGAAAAATAACTTGTACAAATAGGCCTGTGGTGAAGCCTTTGGTCATTTGGCGAAACGCATCATGCAGAATAATCCTCACAAATAATTTTGAGGTTACTGTCGTTAATTTCAGTTTTCATTTACAGGCACCAGGTAGCAAGAGGGAGCTGTAATGGAGGATGTGATAATGTATACAAGTGAAAAGGAGGATGCTAACAGAGAGTGGGAGAGAGTGACAATGTGATCAAGGGAGGATGCCAGAGAGGGAGACCAATAGAAGGAGTAAATTTAAGGGGAGGAACGTCGAATGGTAAGAGAGAGAACGAGGGTGTGGGAAAGAATTGATGAGCGAGAAAGTAATGTTTCAAGCAAAGGTTAGAGCAAGAAAAAGTGTGTTGAGGATGTAAGAGAGGGACCACCAGAATATGCAGCATTGCTACTGTAAAAGCACTGTTTCATTCTCACTGCTCAATATTGCCACTGTATGAACGCAGTTTCATGCTTGTTGTGGAAATATGCGCGTTCCACTGTAAGTAGAAGTACACACAACTTCCGGTGGCCAACCCACTCTCTCTGTCATACACACACACACCTACACCCATACACACATGCACGAATGCATGCATGCATACTCATATGCACACTACACACACACATACACATGCACACAAAATATGTTCAAAACTAGATTGCAACAGGGTACACAAATATCCTTCTGTGCAGTGATGGAGCCCTCCATTATACCTGCCCAGCCCTCTGGGCTCTAGGCAACTGGGCAGCAGGAAGGCAGGTGATGATCTGGATAGAGAAAGTAAGTAACGTTAATTATTGAGTGTAGATAAGACATCAGGGGGCAAAGACAGAGGAGGGGCACTAATATGAGAGGCCTGGAAGGAAGCAGGGGAGAAAGGAAGCAGGATACGGAAAGCAAATGGGGCAAATGGGCCAGCTTGAGGACACAGAAGAGGGAAAAAACACTTGGGGAGTAGGAAGACACCACAGAAGATAGCGACAAAAAGTCATTAAGCACATGGAAAAGAGAAAGAAGGCAACCAGAACGAGAACTACTATGATAAGGATGGAAGAAGACAGTTCATATAGAGAGTGTGAGGGTGCATGGAAAGAGGATCTGATGATCTAAGAAGAGAGGGAGTGAGGGTGCAGGGGGATAGAAAGTGACCGAGAGAGAAAGGTGAGTGAGATTGTGTGCGAGGAGAGACGGAATGAAGGTGTGCAGAGTAAGAGAATGTGGGTGTGAGTTTTAAAGGAGAGAGGCAAAGGTGCAAGGAGAGAGTGCGTGAGGGTGTGAGAAGTGCATGAGGTGCAAGGAGAGTGAGGGGGAGTGAGGGTGCAATGTGAGAGGAGGAGTGGGCTGCAAGGAGAGAGAAAAAGAAGGGAAGGAAATAAAGGGAGTGAGACAAAGAGGATCTGAGTGTGTGAAGAAAGAGAGATAGTAATTTGAGGTGCACAGAGAGTGAGAACGAGAGAAAGAGAGAGAGGGAGGGGCTGGAGTGAGAGAATGGGCATGAGGGAACTCAATAGACCCCATCCACCAACAGTGCGCAGGAGCATTTTGTTGGTTATGCTCAAAGATAAACAAAGGCCAATCTCAAGAATACCTTTTCATCTTTATCACATTTGCATGCAATGTTTGCCCAAATACATGCCATCATTCTCACTGTGTGACCTTCCCATGCATGCTGTGCACAGCATTGGAATTGTAATTAAACACTTTCATGCTGGCTGGTCCCAATATATGCCAACATTGCCAATGATATCATACATTTTCATACTCGCTGTTGTGCTCATTAAATCATATGCCAGACGTGCCACTGTATAAACAGGTTTTCATGCTTGCGCAAATATATGTATAATAGGATCCTTCTCATGCATCGCTCCACTGACAAGCACACAAAAATGCATGAACCAATAAACTCACTCTGCCACTTACACACACACACACCATAGACACACTTCACGCACACATACACACAAACAGCATCTTTAAAAACATATTTTACCTTTCCATGCAGTGATGGTGTCCTCCGTTACTCCACTCTGAATGTCTGTGCTCCAGTCTTCTGGGATGCAAGCAGACAGGGGAGGCATAGAGAGACATGGGTAGTGAAAATAAGTAACATTGAGTCAGAAGAGATGAGCATGAGAGTGAGGAGTGAAGAAAAGGAATGGCCTCTAATATATAATGGTCGGTAGTAAAAAAAAGCAGGAAAGACAATACGTGTGGAGTAGGATGGTGAACTGGCAGGAAATAGAAGAGTAAGGAAGCATGTGCAAGAGCAATAGAGATCAAACAGAGTAATAGATAAAGACATTGGGCCTCATGACAAGTTTGCCGGGCCAGAAACAAGGGTGCCGGTAAGCTCACCGGCACCCTTGTTTCCGGACTGGCAAACTACGTGTTTGCTTGCCGGAGCCACTGTGCCCAACAGGGCGCAGCAGTCACAGTAGGCAAACCCATTGTGGAAACACTGGCACCATTAGCAACAGTGCCAGTGTTTCCATGTCCCCACTCATAGAGTCCTATGGACTCTATGGGAATGGGTATTTACAAATGTACTGGTGCCTGACTTCCCAGCCGCTGGACCCGTAACCCACTGCTAGCACCGGCAAGGTTACCGCCAGTCCCATAATGAGGCCCATCGAGTACACGGTAAAAAGAGAGCAAGCAAACAGAGAGGGCACTAGTGTAAAAGGGACAGGCGAAGAAAATATATAAAATGGGCAGGACCTATAAAAGACCTGGCATCAGTATCAAAAGGGAATCAAAAGGTAATGGTGGGCCTGCATGGTAGTTCAGCATGTGGGAAAGAGAAAGGGCGTTTGGTAACACGAGAGAGAACAAACTAGATAGAAAAGGAGATTTATGGAGACAGCAAGTGGGGATGAGGACACCAGTTAGACTTGCAAGCGGTGAGTGAAGAGGGAGAGCATGACTGCACCATGACAGCTATATATTGCCTCTACAGCTCTTTCTCTAACACACACACGCTACCTGGGTGGCTGCATAATTGGAAAGGTAGTTGCATAAACACAATTGTATTATATGCCATGAAATAATGTTTTCGTTTAATCACCCTTCTTGAGATCTACTACAAGACATATCAACCGCATATCAACCGCATTGGAATTTTGCTGCAGCCAGTATCAATAGAAGCAACCACATGGATAAATTCCACACCTGGAATGCCTTTGCGGAAGGTCCTGCCAAATGGCTCCCAGAATGCAGCACACTTATTTTATCACCCATATTGGTGTTGTTATTGTGGTACACACTTGCAGTGTTACACTTTGGCATGGCAGAGGATTATAAGCACTCCAGTTGCAGCAGGCAGGTGCCATTTTAGGGCCAGGCATAGATCACTGACAAGAAGGACAGAACATTTGTGGTTTGCGTAATACTCAAGGTGCCCCCTAGCATGAAGCTAAGCACAGCACCTTAGAGGAAAATAAAACAAGCCTATGTTATACATGCTGATTAGCACACATTGAAAAAAGCAACTCTTCAGAGGTTAATATAGTCAAAAACACACACAATTATCAATCCTGCAGCAAATACATGCCGTAACCTGCAGTTACCATACAAACCATGTGTCCTGCTTCTCAACAGACATCCCCTGCATCTCAATATGTAAGTTTCTTTTGCCCTAGGGTGACACAGAGCACCACCATATGTACCCAAACCAGAAAAGAACCTTCACAGCAAATATTTGCAGAACAGGAAAGCTAGCCATTTTCTATTAAAAAGCATACCCAATGCATTAAAATAAATGTGATTCTTTTCATCCGATTTTCTAATTAGTGATGATTGAGATCCTTACAGATAATACAAGAATGCCACTATAGATCTCTGCAAGGTTTGCACACCTTCAGCTCCAAGTAGTAGCTGTTGTTGTACCTCCCTATCATGGTTTACTAACTTTCAGCAGCCTTCAATTTTCGATAAAGAAGGATGAAAACGAGTACAATTCCTAGTTTCTAGTTGGTAGGGCCAACACTTGTGATATCACTACCTGTGATATGATTGGCAGTCAAACACTATGTGATATTACTCCACCACCGTTACAGGTTTTTTCCATCGATGCAATTGCAACTACAGTCTTTACCACACTGAACTTGCTTTATGGAACAGAACCGTGCATCAGGCTTAGGGGCAGGGACATCATTTGGGGGTCACCAGGAGTAGCAACTGCAACCCCTGGCTCCCCCTATGCTACCCCTAGACCTGTCCTTGCAACCCTGGGTCCACTGGACCAAGAGGCAGTGTCAAAATCAGATATCTGTGTTGCACCTGAAAAAGACGGTTTTAAATGCAGCTAGATGTGCCACAGCTTTTTTCACCTGGAATATAGATCTCGATAGCTGGAGAAACAACAAGGATGCAAGAAAAACCATGAAGCCGCCATCACTAACAGGTTGGCGGTCCACTAATGTAGAATGCCTGAATTGTTGGGTTCAGAGACAGGGAGGTTTGTGCAGCTCATACCCAGCACTGTAGCAACAGGGAGGGTTTGAGGGCTAGGCCTAGCTAGCTGGAAATGGGTAAGAGCACCCTGGATCACTCAGCGACAGCACAGCATGAACGCAAATGTCATCAGTGTTTCACGTAGTCTGCTCCGCACATCCAGTGAACCACTGAGCGTGTGATGAGGTGGGTGTGCCCAAGTGGCTTCTGCCAGCAGTCCTGCCTTGGCACTGTGTGACCTGACCCAGATTTTCCAGACCTGCATAACAGGAATACTGCAGATAGACGCAAGGTGAGATAACTCATTTACATGAAGTTACCCACCACCTTTAAAGTAAACCATCTGTTGCTTCATCAAGTAAAATAATGTATATATTTGGAACGATAGCGCAGGGGAAACACATTTGCTTTGGGAACAAGATTATGCAGTACAGCACGGTTTCGCTTCCTGTTGCAGTGCTTTGAAGCTGGAGGAAGCTGGCATTAAGCAAGATATAATGGACCAAAGTAAATAATAAAAATGTACCTTTTCTAGGGGTGATGTCATGGAGCAGCTGCTGTTAACATTTGTAAATAAAAAAAAACTGCAATTACTGTGACTTGCAACACATCGTTCCCTTCTAGCTCCCATCTAACAAAACACTGTGGGTTACTTACCAAATAAGCAAACAAGAAAGGTAATGGCTGGAAGGTTTCAAATCATTCAAAACCACTGGCACTGCCCTGGGAAACCATCCACACCATCATTCTTCAACCTGCCAAGCCACTAAAGGAAGGGAAAGACCATTTGAAAATCAGGCTTTGTCCCACCCCAAAAGGAGAAGTCCAGTCCAAACTGCTAGGTCACATTCCTTCTACATCTGATCGAGACCACAATCATCCGCAGACATGTTTCAGCCTCATGGGGCATCATCGGTGAGGAGTAGCCTTGGTCTATAGGCTCAGCAGGCTTTTCTAGGGAAGATGTCGTGGAGCAGCTGCTGTTGTTTACATTTTAAAATAAAAAAACCTGCAATTACTGTGACCTGCAATATATCCTTCCCTTCTATTCCCCATCTAACAAAAAAAAACTGTGGGTTACTTACTAAATATGCAAAATAGAAAGGTGATGGCTGGAAGGTTTCAAACCATTCATAACCACTGGAACAGCTCTGGGAACCCCTCCAGGCCATCATTTGTCTGGTTGAACCTGTGGTGGTCAGTTGCTGTTTCCAGTCTGTGGCCAGATACTTGGCAGGCCCTGGATGTCTGCGCTTTGGAGGTATGCCTCTTTGAGATGCTCTGTCTGTTTACAGTGTTGTACAATAGTTCAGGTTGTTGTGTTGGATGTCTGCTTGCATGCACAGTTATTTGGTAATCTGGTCCTATACACACTGATATTAACGCTGCATATGGTGATACATTCTTGTATGAAATGTGTATCATATTACAGTGATATCGTAACCATATTTTTGTAAGTGTACTGAGGAACAATGCTATGTGATCCTATGTGATGCTATGAGATGCCACTTCCTGTTTTGTCAAGGGGTGAAAGGTTGTGTGCCATTACTTCCCGTGATGTCACTTGGGGGCGGGGTAAAATAATATCACTTCCTGTGATGTGCTCAGAGGTCAAGCGTCGTGTGTTGTCACTTCCACTACGCCTGGCATTTTGGTGAAACAACGTTCTGTCGGAATTGAAACAATATTATGCCTCCTATCGTAACAATTGTATGTGTATTGGCCTATGCCAAGTTGTCTAACCATCATATGCGAACAAACTCCACGGCAAGGTCTTGACCTTAGAGAAAGCAATGTAAGTCGCCATCTTGGATTAAGCCGCCATTTTAGGTTATCTTGCTATATTGAAGTCACCCTGAACATCAAAATGGAGGCCGAATGACATTCTGAGTAAGATTCTGGCCGTTGTGACCTCCGTACACATGAATAATTAATATGCATGCAGGCCACTTGTCGGGGTCGCGAACTGAGACCTTGTCCTACCGGTGACCTATATGTAAATGTACAACTATATCAGTGAAATCAATCGAAATGCATATATTACAGGATTGACCTGGCAAGGAACCCATAGGCCCGGCTCATATAATGGTTAACCTGCGAGAGGGTTGGCCAAGGGCTGGACGAATTGTATAAAAGGCCCAAGTATTCCAATGTACGGTCTCTCTCACTAACACATCGAACCCTCGTTGACGTTCTTTATGTTACTCTGAGAGCCGAAGAGCTATCCATTTGTCAATTGACTTGGTAACTGTTGTAGCTTTTAAATAAAGCACTTGTATGTTCTTTGTAACCTGTGTTGGTGTGTTTCTTTCTGGGCTTCCCGGCCTCATATTATTTCTCTGTTTCCACAGTTCCTGTAGAGGGGTGGGGTGTGTGTGTGTATGGGGGAAGGAAGTGGATGTGGCAGGTGGGGGGCAAGGGTGTGTGTTGGGGGGCTGGGATGAGAGAGTTTGCCAAGAAGTGTGGAAGTGTTGGTTTAGCAGAAGCAGCAAGATCAGGTCATGAAGGGGGCACGCACCCCATTCAAACAAAAAAGCAGCTTGGGCGGGCAAAATAAAAATAATGCCTTCTGGAAATAGGCCCAAAACATAGGGGTGAGCATGTTTTAGGCTTATTCCAAGGGGCTGTGTAGGGGAACCCAATGGGACACAGGCTCTATCTCACTGAAATCTACAATGTAAAAGACTCATGGAAAAGAAATGTGCTGGAGGATGGTGCTGAAGAAATGGAACCCTCTATCATCTAATGCTATGATTGTAGTAAAAGGATGCCATTGATGTTTGCTTGTACTTTAATAGGGAAGTTATTCAACAGCATTTGCTCTACAGACCAATTAAACAAGCATTGGCAAAGCCAATAGTTTTGGCTTTTGTGTCTATGCATGTGATAAGCATTTGCGGGGCACTGCCATACTCTTATTACCTGGTAAAAACAACTTGAAAATTGAAAAATTGAATTGAAAATTGTGTGATTACCTGGGCATAGGAGAGCAGGACCTATACAGAAGCCAACATTGTTGGCTTTTTCAATGCTTGTTTTGACCAGGACTTCAGTGCAAGCAACATTTATAAATGAAGTGGCAGAAGGTACACTTGGTTAGGACATTTATTACACCAGTAGCACATTTAGGACTTGCCATTACACCAGTAGCACATGACCTTTGCAACTAAAATTAAACCATTAACTCTCAACAGACTGATTAGTAATGCACAGGAAGGGTAACATTTGTTCTTACTTCTTGATAAAGCTAACTCAGAGATCTCAGAATCCTGTGTTTTTAGCAGGGAGGAGTGGAGGGTAGTGGCTGGGAATGGTCATAGGGATTAAGACGTTTACAGTCAGTCATTGGGTTAGTAAATGACCAAAAACCCATAAGCTGTATGTCCTACTCAAATGTTATTTCCCTTCTACCTCTACTGTTAATGCAATCGTTTTAGCTTATAGGTGGTGTTTGAGAACCGCTTATAGTAAAAATAAACATGGGCTACTTTTTAGCCAGCTGAGAAAAACTGCTAATTGATAGGTAAGCAATGGATGAGGGTTGCAAAGTCCTAAATTTACACAAGATCTTTATCCTAAATAGGTGCTCTATACCTGCCCCACAAGGTGACAATCTTCTAACCATAGTCATCTCATTACTGCCTGAGGAAGAAGCACAGGTGGTCTTGAAAGCTAGCAGGCAAAAATAATTAGTTAACCCGATAAAGCGATCATCTCTACAGGAACAGATGTTTATTTTTCCATCTTTTTTTTTTTTTTTAAACCCTGCAAAGTTATATAGACATGTTAGTGAAACTATACATGCAATCCACGTGCATCACCCACGCTATATCACATCAATTTGTTGTGCAAGCGATGCAATATGATGCATTTTGATTTGCCACGGTGTGATGAAACACGATGCACAACACTGCTAGGTCATGCTACTATATAGGCATACATTACCTGCAAGTGTGAATTTTGAACATGCAATCTGTAATGAACTGTCCAGGGGCACCCTTGCAACAGCCAACCACAACTCATTGACACTCTTAACCATGGCAACATTCAGACTTACATGGTGTCACAATGTGGAGCAATGCGACATGCACTGATTAGCATACCGTTAATTACCCACCGCACTGCAACCATGCATCATGGTATTAAAATTCTGGGCCATACCGACAATAGTTAGACCACTTTGTTGTTGAAGCGTCATGTCAGTCTGCACATACTGTTATACTGTAACAATGCCATTGCTTATTCATTGATGTCAAAAATATATCACACCATGTTTTTCCTAACTGTGCCTTGTTATGCCATGCTATGCCTTAATAAACTGTTTTACGCTATGTAATGTTTTCTCAGGTGACTATGCCATGCCATGTGTTCTGGGCCAGATTCTGTTATTAATTGCCAGGGTCTGCTTTATGACTACCCTCTGACACTTCAAACGCATCATGACTCAGACTTAAATAGTGCAATACAATGCTGTCATGTACTAGCATCTGACATAGCCAACCACACACCATAAAGCAACGTCAGTACTAGCATGCCGACAGATACCAATATGGGATAGCCGGCTCCATCTATTTAAAGGCAATAACATTGTGAGTGGAATGTTCCTATGTTCAAAATATAAAAGTGTCAAATGTTTATCACTATGCCATGCCTTACTGAATGAAATTTATTGTGCAATGGCAGGCTATATACAATCCTTTAAACCCAGAACTGTGCAGACTGACATACACAGACTGGCCAAAGTTCCTCCAGGCCAAAACAATGGCAATTGTGTGCTCTATAGAGGAATGGAACATGACATATGAGCTGTTTGCCAATACATGAAGTAACAGTTTTGAGAAGGATGACCAGAAAACTCCAGGTCCCCATGACACAAAATCTCTAGTAGTTGGCTTTACATTTGTCAAACATATGCTTCCTGCAAGTTTTAGCTTTGGTTCAAACAAAGAGAATGAAAGGACATAATAACAGTGGTTGTACTATAAAGCCTACGTATGGCAATGTTGTGTCAGGTGGACATAGATGTCCATAAATCAGTGCATATGTGTCCACATGGCTCATTTAATGCAGGAGTCACTAATACAGTCCTGTTTTTACTTTGCATTCTGGGACTTGTAGACCAGAATCTACAATGGGAAAATCCAGGAACGCAAGAGTCAGATAATGGCAAGTAAAAATCAGTACAGGATATTTGTTTCCAGAATAGACCAGCAAATGCTGACATTTATACCGATACTACTGATGTGCCTGAGTTTTTTCAGGTGGACAATCCGTGAAAAAATGTATCAGGTAAGATCTGGCTTTGGTCATAAGTGAACTCTCACCCCCGGGCATTCTATCGGGTCATATGTGAACTCTATAACACACCCTATGCTGCGGGTGATGCAAAGCAGCATGGGCACGTTTCACCCAGCTATCTGGGTGTGGACAACAGACACCATTGCAGCTGCCGCATGGAATGGGGGCACTCACCTTACATATTCTGAAGAACACAGGATTACAAAGTAACCCGAATTGTTGTGAGCGATCTGTGACTATGATCTGGTGTTTTCAGTCAATCTGTGCTTTGCAAGAGTGAACTCATGGTTCCCTGATACTGAGTGCCGTCCATTCACTTCTGATAATCAGGCCAAATCCAGGACAATATGTTTTCTTTGCACAATCAGCGACTCCGTGCAGCACTTTTGTCAATGAAAAAGGTATATAAGGGGACAATAGCTTCATTTGCAGGCTGATACAACACACGTATATGGTCATTTCTTTTTAGCAAAATCTATGGTCGTTTTTGCAGCAAAAATGTCAATGCAAAATGAAGGTGTGCAACACAAAAAGTAGGAGGTCTTGGGTGGGTTTCTTCTGTACCTTGATGTTTTCTCAATTAGGCAGAGCACCTACCAAACAAGACAGATCCACTGAAAATTGCTGGTATGTTAATTTTATAATCCTACATGCCTCATTTCATTTTGCATTTGGAAGATGCAAGTCCAGTCTTTTTTCACTTTGTATTCTGGGACCTATAGTCCCGGATATCCCCATATCCGGTACTACAACTCTCCGAATGAAAAACAAGACCAGGGCTAATTAACAATCCCCCTGAATGGAAGGGGGAATGTTTACATGAATGTTCACAAATTACGGTAACAATGAAAGTATAAAAAGCCTGCAGACAACAGTTGATACTGGAGCACAGATCCTACAATTACCTGATCGTCCATAACTCGAGCGCTTGCAGTAACTAACAACGGCATGCAGGAAGAGGATGGTTTAGATGTCAGCAAAGCTCGAACAGAAAATACACGTTTTTAGAGTTTTCCCTCTACGGTAAAACTCTAAAAATGCCTTGAATTAAAGCAAGGTAAAAGAGGTCCATAAGGAGGAGTTTTGGATAGTGAGACACTGGAATAGATGGGAATGGCCATAAGGATTACCATGGCATGGACAGTAAATGGGTGGGATTATAACCAAACAACACCTGTAGACTGTGTGCCCCTCCTCATATGTCATTCCTCTGTGTCACTCCTCATATGCCGTTCCTCCCTATATGTACTCTACTGCAATAGCTTAGGCCTTTGGGGGTTACAAGCAACATCTAATAGCCCAAACTAATAATGGCATTACCGTTGAGAGGTTAATGAAAAAAAGGCAGATGATCAGTGGCAAATTGCAAGAGATGTGTTCATTTATTTATTGTTGTATCCAACTCTATTTGAAATAGTAGTTCCAAGCCTTTAAGAACCGAGGATCGTCCCCTCTGGGTAATGCCCTCACAGGACAAGGCCACAGTGTTGTGCGATGCAGGTCTGCAGGAGATGCTTCCCGATGACACCGAGCATGCAACGCAATCTTCCACGCTGCCAAGCCTTTAAGAACCGAGGTTCGGACCCTTTGTGGCAAATCCCTCGCAGGACAAGGCTGCACTGTTGTGTGACACAGGTAGGCAGGAGAGGCTGCCCGATGACACATAGCACGCAACACAATCTACAATGCTTCTGAGACTTTAAGAACCAAAGATCGGACCCTGTGCGGCAAAGCCCTCGCAGGACAAGGCCACAGTGTCGTGGGACACAGGAGTTGGCAGCGAAGGGGTAGCAGCGGAGATTGTGAGTGCAGACAACTCTCCGTCCATTCGCATCTGTAAGGTAAGAAGGTGCGGGAAGGACAGTATCACTTCGGCACTCCACACAGCTTCCCTCCCTTGCGCGTCCTTCCCCTATCTTCATGTCTCTACATGCACTTTCCACCCGCAACTCAAGCTCCGCTTCTCCCGGCCTTGTGCATCCTTCCCCTCTCTTCTGATCTCCATGTGCGCTTTCCACCCGCAACTCAGGGACCACTTTCCCGGCCTTACGCATCCCTCCCCTATCTTCCTGTCTCCATTTGCACTTTCCACCCGCAACTCAGGCTCTGCTACCCTGCCTTGCGCGTCCTTCCCCTCTCGTCCCGTCTCCACATGAACTTTCCTCACATTGTTGGGTCCTTCTTCCCTCTCCTCCTCCCCCTTCAGGCCCCCCCTAATTGTGATGTTATTGTACACTTGCTGTATTGTGTACATTCTCTCCTTCCCCTCTAGGTCTCCCAGGGTTCTAGTGTCTTGCGTACATTATACTGTATTTGCATTCCCCTCTCACTCTCCGTCGTTCTGTGACTATTGTATTGTATTGTATTTTTGTGTTGTGCATTCTCTTCTTACTCCTCTAGGTCCCCCTGGGTCATTAACGTTCTGCTTTTTCTGTACTGCATTGCATTTCCCCTTTTACTCTTGTTCCCCCCCAGTGGTCTCCAGTGTTTTATCGCATACTCTCCTTCTCATTAGGTCCTCCCCCACTAACTGCGAGCACTGTGGTTCGGTCCTCTGTGCTCATGTACACATCCTCCTCATGTGCCTTCCCCCTTTGTGTGCCCCTAGTGTGTCACCCCCCACCCTCTCCTGCTTGTCATGCCTTCTCTTGCTCTCCGCCTCACACCCCTCCATGGTGCTCTCTGTCTCCCCATCTACTCTAACTGCTACTCTATCTCGTATCCTATCCCCCTCACCTAGTCTGGTAGGAAGAAGCTCAAAAGGGACATACTGTTCTCCAACCCAGCCCCCCCTATCGCTGATACCTACACCAGTGCTTCCTCCAGACAGACCCTCATCAACATTCACTTTGTCCTTCCCTCTCTGGACTTATGGCCCCCACATATGGTCTATGTTCTCTCTCCTTTCTCCTCCTCTCCCATTAATGGTGGCACTCGATGGGAGGTGGTCCTGGGCCCCTTCAACTCCTCAAATACCATTGTTAATGTCTACTTGAATGGCACCATTTTGGTCCAGGGGCCTCAGCCTAATCTCCTCCTTTTCGATAGACATTTTCCGCATCTCATCAACTTCCTTCCTTCTCCTGCTACTCCTACCTATACCTCTCTGGCTCCTCTGCCACCTACCTTTTCTGTCACCTCTCTGACACCATCCTCTGCTTCTATCGCTGCTCTGTCTCCTCCTTCCTCCTCCACCCCTCTGGCACGGTCTTGATCCACTCTGACTATTCTGCCATCTCCTTCTTCCTCCTCTGCCCACTCTCGGGCACCTCTAACACCTCCGCAGGGCATTCCTCATGCCTGTACTCCTCCATGGAAGTCTTTCAAATGTGTCAATCTGCTCCATGTCGCTAACCTCAACTCTCGCTCTGCTGTCAACCACTCCTCTGCCATCTTCCAACAGCTTGAAGAACTTGAACTGGATGTACTTTGTCTCACCGAAACATGGTTCACGGCCATCTCTGTCACAAGTTTTGACACTCTCCTCCCTGATGGCTACAAGATCTTCTCTGAACCCAGAGCCAACCGTTTAAGAGGTGGAGTAGCCCTGATCTTCCCGGAGTGGACCCCTGCTTCTGTCATTCCCACGCAGACCTACTCTTCCTTTGAATGCATGGTCTACAGGCTCACTTTCTCTCCTGGCGCCTCTCTTACTGTGGCCACCATCTACAGACCACCTGGCCAAGTTGCCCTCTTCCACTCTGAGAGGGCCACCCTCTCTTCCTCCCTCCTTGCCTCTACCTCTCAACTTCTCCTCCTTGGAGACCTCAACATCCACTTGGATGCCTCAAGCCCCTCCTCTGGGCTCTTTCGCAATCTCTGTGACTCTCTCTCTCTCTATTCTTCCCTCTGGCCCAACACACTCTGCCGGATGTTCTTATCTGGTCAGAAATCCCCCTCTCCAACCCTCTAACCACTCCTCTCTCTTGCACTGAACACTTTTTTCTCTCCTCTCACCTATCACTCTCTGTCCCCCAGGCAAAGCTGACCCCAACACTGCCACCAACCTTCTCGGTCGCCCGGCCCATAAAGCATGTGCCAGTGGAGGCCTTTGCCACTACTCTCTCTCCTCCTCTTTCACCTGCAGCTGACTCACACTCTGAAACAGCCCTCTCCAACCTGCATCGCTCAATCTCTAACACTCTTGATGTCCTTTCCCCTGTCATGAGGATCTGTCTCCAGCCCACATCCAAGTGCAATTCTTGGTATGATTCCAACCTCGCCACCCTTAAATGCAAGTGTAGGGTGGCTGAGAGGAAATGGAGGGCATCAGGCTAATCCTCTGACAAACTGGTCTGCCACAGGCTCCAAAGGCAATATAGACTCTCTGTCCTGTCCAAGAAGAGACCCTACATTCAATCCTGTCTCTCTGCGGCCTGTAACAACTCTGCCAAACTCTTCAAAATCTGCAAGGAGCTGGCAATACTGATGCAGTCTCCACCTCTCCAGTTCCCTCCCATGCTATTTTCACAGCATTTGCTTCTCACGTCACCACTAAAACTCAGGACAGCCTGTCCACTCTCTTCCTCTCCCTCTACCACTCCTGACCCCTCTCCGGACATCTCTCCTCCTTCCCCTTGTTCACGCCTTACAATGTTTCAAGACAAGTCCTATCTATGAAAGTCTCGTCAAAGCAGGTGCTCCCCTGCTCCTCCAGAACCATCAAGGACCACATTGGTATCCTCGCTCCATCCTTAGCCGATTTCTGCAATCACTCTTTTGCCACTGGAAACTTCCATTCCCCCTTAAAGCACTCCCTTGTCCACCCCCTCCTCAAGAAGCCATCTGCCCATTCATCCTCTCTGGCAAACTACTACCTGATCTCCAACACTCCTTTCCTGGGCAAACTCCTTGAAAAGCTGGCCATCTCTCAGCTTACTCTCGATACCGAATCTGTTGGTTGTCTCCATGACCACCAGTCTGGCTTTAGAGCAGCCCGAGGCACAGAAACTGCTCACCTGAACACCCATGAAGACCTGCTCTCAAATCCCGACTCTAACCTTCCTTCTGTCCTCATTCTTCTTGATCTATCCTCCGCTTTCAATACGGTTAACCACACCATCCTGATCCATTGTTTCTGCGACAACCTAGGCCTCCCAGGTCAGGCCCTAGCATGGTTGACCTCTTTTCTATCCGATCAACCCTCCCAGGTCCAGCTTGGGTCCTTTCTCTCTCCCACCTTTCCCTCTACATGTGGTGTTCCCCAGGGGTCTAACCTCTCACCCTGGCTCTTCAATCATTACTTGCCTCATTTGGCTCACCTCATCTCTATCTTCTGTTCTAACCTTCAGTGTTATGTTGATGACACTCAGCTCTCCTTCAGGCTCCCCTCAGCCTCCTCTGATCTCTTGCTCCTTCCTGGCTGAATATCTGAGATTCGTGAATGGTGTGCCTTCAACTATTTCTGCCTTAATGCCAGTAAGACTGATATCATGCTCATTGGAACCCCTGCTCCCACCTTCTCTCTTGCTCTCTGGCCACCCACCGTGGGCCCCCCACCCACACCTTCCTGTGAGGCAAAGAAGCTTGGTGTCATCTTCAACTCCACCCTTTCTTTCTCCTCTCACGTCTCTAAAAAGTCATAATACTAGCTGTATCTTCTCAAAGGTAGAGCTTCCTTTTCTCACTTTCCCCCAAAAGCTCACTGTCTCCAGAGCCCTGGCTCTCTGCAGGCTGGACTATTGCAACAGCCTGTTTCTAAATCTGCCTGCCTCCACTCTTTGCTCTTTGCAACTAATCCAGAACAGGACTACAAGACTTGCCCTTGGCCTGAAGCCAGGCCTCGTATCTCTCTAGCCCTGAAATCTCTCCACTGGCTCCTGGTGGCTGCAAGGACCAAGTTCAAGACCCTTTGAATTGTCCACGAGGCTTTCTGGGGCCGAGGACCAGACTATATCCAACTATCTCTTCCTAAGCATCTTCCGTCTCGAGCCCTCTGCTCATCCACCACCAACTCTCTGATGGTCAGACGCTTCTCCAGACAGAGAGTGGGGGAGGGGGTAGACCTCTGTCCTCAGCTGGCTGGGGCCTCCCTCTGGAACAGCTCCCAGCCTCTCTCAAACTTGAGCAGGACAACCTAAGGTTCTGGAAGCAACTCAAGACCTTCCTTTTTGCTTCTGCTTTCTCTCTCTCTCTCTCCCCCCTGATGATGTTCCTGTCTGCTGCGCTAACGGTTTACCTGGCCACCCACTGAACCTCATGGGCACCAGGCTCCTGCATGACTAGTAGCCCCTTGCCCTGCCTCCGGCCCCTACCCGCTTAGGGACTGTATCTGCAACCCTACAGTCCCATCCCTGCCTCTCTGCACTTACTTGAGCCACCACCCTGGCAACACTTACTGTGTCTTGCCTTTGGCCCACCACCCTCTTCACACTTCTCTTCTTCCCTCCCACACTTGCGCGATCTGAATGTCACAAGGCCTAGTAAGATCGTTTGTTTTTCCCTCCTCCAACCTACCCTTCCTTGTCTTGTCGCGCCTTGAAACACTTGTGTACAGGTGCGTTATAAATGACTTGTATCATATATGTCAGCTATACAATGCATGGACGCTGATTAAAAAGATACACCATTATCGTTTTCCCACACTGCATACATGTAAGTGAGAAATTTGTAAAACAACTATTTCCTGTAATTATTCATCACTACTAATCAGGTTTGAGAGTAATGTATTTGTTGTAAAAGGGTAATGCAAGTTTTATGAATTCCTACAAATCTCTCCAGAACTGTTAAGGAGAGGTTGCCTGTGTGTAAAACAGTAACACATTTTGCAGTGTATGCTCCTAATTGACATACATAATTTGATTTGGGAAAGGCAGAGGGAGTCCAATTCCATTCTCTTGCATACAGCAGATTTTGACTTAAGAAGTGCACTTGAAATATGTGGGTCAGGCAAGGTCACATACATTTGTTAATCACTAGAGCGAGTTTTGGCAAAAATGGAATGATCCCATTGTATTAATAAATAAAGCACATCAAAACCGTATCCTTTTAATAGTGTGCCTGTCAGACCTGATCAGGGAGATATATTACAGCAAATGTATTAGAAGGAAAATCCTGCTTTGGCCGACCCATGTGACTTCACCCATTAATATTATGAAAAAATGACTAGTAAAATTGCTCATTCTGAGAAAGGTTCTGAGTACCAAAAGCAATGCTGATTCACCTGCTTTGAGGTGATATATTCGCCTTTGAATGCAGCAATGGCACTCATATGTAAGAGCGTGTGTGTGTTTGGGTATGTGCGTGTGCACATGTGTGTACCTTCAGTGAAACAAACTTTGTGTAATCATGATACAACCAGCTCTCTGCTATGCTCCTGACACCCCCCCAGATCATCACTGAAATACCATGTTTCAACGTAATCATAGCGACTCTATAACAATGTGTTTTCATTGAATTGGAATGTTTTTGTATGGCCAACTTAATCCTAACATCCCTTTATAACATTTTTTTCCAACCAAATGTTTAGTTTGCCCTTTAATTTATTATGTTGTTTTTGATTCATGATCTATGCTTGTGGGTTTTGCGAACCCTCGTATTTCTGCAGTAAAATCATCTCCAAAGTGTCTGTGCAGTTTGTGGCTCAGTGATGTTAAATTGTATCCACAAATCGTGCCCTTGCCCACAGTCCCAATTTTAGTTTGTATGTGAGAAAGGACCTAGGTTACCTGGAACTGCTGATCACATCACACTGTGGACAACATGCCCACCTGCTACAATGACACCCACTATCTATGTGAGCAGGCATATTCCTTTTTTCAGGTTGCTCAGTCGTATGTTGTACAGTGTGGCTGAACCATTTGCATAGGATGCATGGTGGTGGTCGGAAGGTCTGTCATCTAACTTTCATTTGTCCTTTTAAAAGCTACCATATTACTGGGTATCATAAATCTTGCAGAGTAGGACTGAATTCCTTACAGGAGGTCCAGCTCCCCAAACCTGGTGTCTGTCTAATGGTGATGTCCAACAGACCCAGTCATAATAATGTATATCACAGACTTCTATGGTCTTCATCCCCTCAAAGCAATAGCTCCACCTATTCACCCCACTTTATGATACCCACAATTTGCATTATTGAACATGCCCTCACTGCGAGGCCGTGCATGTCTGGCTGTTGAAGGGTCGGTTTGCCTCTACGTTTTCCCTGTCTGCTCTTCACATTCATCTTTATATGGGTGTGTTCAGGTCAGGTTAATTCCTTGGTGATTGACAAGAGATGCTACAAAACATGAACTGGAAATCAAACCTCCATGCTTTAGGGGTACCGTATGCCTAAGCATGACTCGGGGCCATCACACAACCATGTTCTACCTCTAGCCACACCTTTAAATTACTACAAACTGAGCTCAATGGAAAATGCCCCTTATCATGAGATATTCTCTGTTTCCTCTGTCTGATCATCATTCCGTATGGTTCTCTGACAATGAGTAGACTTGCACTCCTACTACTACAATCACCTCCCTCTTGCTTGACCCCTTCATATCGTTAGATGGCCTGTCTTCTTGTCCTTTGCTCTGACATATCATCCCCTATCCCTTTTTCTTCCTCTGCAGACCATGGTCTGCATTCCCCAGGCAGGGGCACAATACACCATTTCATTGTAAAGCCTGGCTTTATAAGACCAAAACAGTGGTGATGAGTACAGAATGCAATATTCTTAATCTAACAGAACATATCTACCCAGGCATTAGTATGTAACTCTTCAATGGTAGACATCAAAGTGATAGATTTACTGGTTACTGTTTATGACACTGTAATGTTTACTGGCTCCCTTCAAGCTCCACCTTCCTGAACATATGTTGCTTCTAACATTGAAACGTTCACAACAAGTCTCAACAACACAACCAGGGCCTTTCTTACACTTCTCCATCTTTATTCAGGACTAATTCCCATCACCTCCTGAGGCATTTACAATGTTCAACTTTCCATTGCAAAAATGTAACTCAGACTGGACTTTTTTTCTGCTATGCTTTCTAGTTAACTTGATACCAGTAACTATAGTCGGGACGTCTCCGAGAGTCTGATGCGTCACGGAATCCTCCCTTGCGGCATGTGATCTATGAATCCTGTTACTTAACTGTGTGCAGAACACAGCACAACAGCAGAACCCCCATTTTACACTTCTTGGTAGCTAAAATAAGTTTAGAGCCTGAATGTTCACCTACTGCTCTACATTCTTTACAACTTTTTTTTCTCACTCGCTCATTGTTTGCAGAAAAAACTCTGTTTGGCAATACCTTGTTAGAGGACAGAGGGTTGAATTTACTTCACTAAATCCTTTCGCTCATCCTCCAGATAACCCCGCACAAGATTTACCTATTGGGTAATGCATTATACCTTCTCTTTTCCTATCCTCTGTCACTGTTTGTCATGAGGCTGCACCTACTCTTTCAGATATCAGGATGGGACCGACACCTACCCTAGGTATCAGGATGTGAGGGACACGCACCTTACACCACAGTTGCCTGGTACATTATAAATTTCCAGCGCTCCCTGGATCCACTGAAATCATTAGTAAACAGACTTTACTCAATCTTTGCAATAACTAACTGAGCCCGCTGAACACACTACATATCACTGATATGACCAGACCCTCACTGTTGTTCCTGTGAGGATTCTTCGTTGTTAAGAAAGCTTCCCTTACTTTACTTCTCATGTTCCTTCCCGTTCTCCTTGTTCAGGTGACCCACAAATGCAATTTCCTATACCACTGATAAAAAACTGCTGCATTTTCCCTTTTTCCCTTATTTCTTTGAACACACATGTTCCCCCTTTCCACACCTTATTTCAGCCACTGTCCTCCTCTCCACGTCCTGTCTTGAACAATAACTTGATCAAAGGTTCCCATCAATTCAATTTTCTCTTGTCCTCTCTCCAGTGACAGTCTATCTACTTTACCTCTCTGTGCGTTCAATTAGCTTGTGGCTATGTGGCCTAGATATGTCAGTAAAGGGAAAAAAGGGAGAGCCAGACATGTGATGTCATCAGTGATGTCATCAATGACATTTGTGATGTCATCTTTGATGTCCTGGGTGTTAGTGTTAGCAGTGCACGGTGGCGCGAGTTATGGTTGCTTATCTTACCATAACTGCCGGATTTAAGGGGTTTTTCGGTTTTACTTTGAACCATAACGTCCCTTTAACAACGTTTTTTTACTGAATTTCATAGGTTTTTCATAGTGCAACTTAACCATAATGTCCCTTTAACAAAGTTTTTTCACTGAATTTCATAGGTTTTTAGTAGCACAACTTAACCATAACGTCCCTTTAACAAAGTATTTTTACTGAATTTCATATTTTTTTAGTAGCACAACTTAACAATAATAACTTTGACTTTATGTACATATAATATGGAACATACTGAACCCTTTCTACTGAATTTGACGGTCCGCAGACATGTTCGGACAACAGTACCACCACCTAAAAACCCTGGGGGGTATGTGTAATAGTTATATCATAACATAGGAACATTTAACAAATTCACAAAACAGCACACATACAAAGTATTTGTAGTAATACTTAAAAAATGTAACCCATATATGTAACACACTAACCATTCATTTAAATACAATGGGCCTCATTACGACCCTGGCCCAGTGGGTTTACGCCAGCGTTATTCGCGGCGGACATGTCCGCCCTACTACGGGCCTCATTACGACCCTGGCGCAGTGGGTTTACGCCAGCGTTATTCGCGGCGGACCCGTCTGCCCTACTACGAGTTTCCGTAGCGCCATGGAGCGTTTTCCGCCTGGATTTTCTGGGCGGAGAAATCCATGGCGCTACGGGACCTTGTCGTTAATTACGCCACCGTATTTTACGGTGGCGTAATTAACGCCTTCCCCACTCCCATTATACCCTATGGGGCAAAAATGGGAATGGGGAAGGGTAAAATGGGGGATGGGGATTTACCGCCCCGCCAAGGTCGGAATGGGGCGGAAAATCCGCCAATCCCCATGGCGCTATCGGCAGCTTTCCGCCGTGCTCCATGGTGCATTTTGCACCGCGATTTCCGCCAGGGTCGTAATGAGGGCCTACGAGTTTCCGTAGCGCCATGGAGCGTTTTCCGCCTGGTTTTTCCGGGCGGAGAAATCCATGGCGCTACGGGACCTTGTCGTTAATTACGCCACCGTATTTTACGGTGGCGTAATTAACGCCTTCCCCACTCCCATTATACCCTATGGGGCAAAAATGGGAATGGGGAAGGGTAAAATGGGGGATGGGGATTTACCGCCCCGCCAAGGTCGGAATGGGGCGGAAAATCCGCCAACCCCCATGGCGCTATCGGCAGCTTTCCGTCGTGCTCCATGGTGCATTTTGCACCGCGATTTCCGCCAGGGTCGTAATGAGGGCCAATATGTTTTAAAATGGAATATACCAAAAGAAGATAAAGTGGCTTCCACCATAATTACCTCACAGACGCTCCACAACCAACAGCAAGACCAGACGTATAGACTACTGATTACATATCTCACCAGACATAGTAAGTGCACTTCTTTTTACTCATATATTTATAAACTTTCTATATTAGAAAAAAAAATATATTACTTTTTTGTTTTCTCACAGAAATGTGTAGTACTCTCGACTGGCTAGAGGAGCATTTCCCACGAGAGGAAATGTTAGAAGATAGTCCACCTAATGGTACACACTCTACTATATAAACCAATTAATAAATATTATTTTGTATACATTTAACATATACATTCTTTTTATTACAGACCATACAAAAATTCCAAGCATCTCACAACAACAATCAGAGGATATCACTCTACAACAGATTAATCAAAAAATGGACGACCTTATGCAAAATTATATGAATTTCAAAAACGTTGTGGAAAATCATGTGAAAACCACCAACAGCACACCATTGTCCAACCTGCACTTGTCCCCCCTCACCCTATCCCACTCAGTTAACCCCAAACCCTGTCTATGGACCGAAGCGTTTCGATGAGCTTTCCTTGCCTTCTTCACCTGATCCCAGTTATCTAGAAATCCCTAATTCTCCTGTTTTTGTTTCCGTTTCTGACCCACCTTCCCAGTCATAATTGTATATATATATATATATATATATATATATATGAAATAAAGTTACTTTTCTTATATTCTGTTGTAATTACTTTCAGTTCTTTGTGATGAAACCAATTTAGGTGTCCACGGACAGCGCGGTTGTTCGGAAATGTTCGCAAAGAAACGAAATGTAACTGTCCTGAGGACACTACATCTGTCCGTAATGTTCTCATGCAAGTTGAAAATATTCTAAGAACACTCGTAGTGTCCTGAAATGTTCGCAAATAAACGAAAATGGAGGTGCCCTTAAGAACACTATGCCTGTTCGTAGTGTTCGCTAGCCGGCAGAAACTGTTCTAAGAACACTCGTGGTGTCCTGAATTGTTCGTAAATAAACAAAAATGGAGGTGTGCTTGAAACACTATGTCTGTCCGTATTGTTAGCAAATAAATTAAACTGTGCTAAGAACAAACGGCTGTCCGTAACTGTTAGTTTTACATGTGACGCACTTTTAATTAGTTCAGGACCCGAACACTGTCCGTAGAACATCAACACGCATGCGCAAAACAATGTCCGTACATTGGGTGTCCTGCGGACGGCCGCTACATTAGCGAACATGCTCACAAAACAATCATGTGACCGCGCCCACGCTCATCTTGTGCACTAAATGCGGACACTGTTCATGTCCCCGAACAGTTTAAAAGTACATTTCCAAGTAATCCACAATATTTCCCATAAAAAAATCACCATACCACAAATCCCACATACTAATCCTAACTTTCCACATAGTTTTTGTGACTTTTTGAACCTTTTTTGATGTTCGATCTGTCTTGCGGACGGCGCGCATGTCTGCGACCCGCGCACAAGCACCCCTATATAAGACCACGCCCTAGAGCTCATTCTCATTGTGTTTCTGACTATTTGCAGATTTTGAGATTTCCATCTCCAAGCCTATGACATCCATGGCTCGACTATTACCACATGGTGCTACATCTGCCTCAGCACCACCCCCACCCACTCCACCACCACCATTTCGCCAAGGGCCTGAAGAGGGGAACAGGAGTGAGGATACAGAGGAGGAAGAAAAGGATGACGAGAATGAGGTAGAGGAAATCCCTACTAGCCGCCCACAGCGTGATTCTTGGGTGTGGCGGTTGTTTACCGTTCATGGGAATGGTCCTAAGGCATGTGCGAACCGTGTCACCTGCAACGAGTGCAAAATGGTACTCAGTCGCGGGAGGCATGGTTCGTATAGCTTTGGGACTATGACCATGAAGCGACACCTGAACTCATTTCACACTGGGGCCATTCGCAAGTTTGTACCTTGCGAAGAGCGTAGTAGGTTGATTGCCTCTACTTCATCCTCCATTTCTGATCCTGTCACCACAAGGAACACCTCTGTGGGACAGCGTCTTCCTCAAGCTGCCTCACAGGCCATACAGAATTCTGATGACCCTTACCTTTCGAGGGTCACAGTTGTATGTATGTACTGTGACACAGTACTCTGTAGGGGGGAGCAACTTCGGAGTGCTTTTGTGACAATCGTCTCAGAGCCCGAGAAGACCTGCTCACTACCCAAATAAAACCCACTCTACATCTTCCTCTCTCAGCTCGCCCTTTCTTATCCCTGTGGTTGGTGTCCCCCCTTTACCCTCCTTTCCCCTCCTTTCCTAGTGTGTCGTGTGTAAAAAAAAAGAAAAAATACAAAATAACAAAAAAATAAATAAAATAAGGCTCTTTTCAGAGCCGCCTTTCACAGTTAAAAAATAGAAGTAACGATAAAGAATGCATGGCCCTTTCTATTTCTTGAAAGTCCACGGACAGTTCACGAAAATAAAAAAAATTGGGGAGCTGCCCTATTGTAACCATTGCTTTTTTCTCTGGGAGGAAGTTGTGGCTCTGAAAAGAGCCTATGGGAGGTGTTTGTATGTCAAAAATTATAAATACTTAACACCAACTTCAAAATAGATGCTGCATTTCTAAAAAAAGGTCTCAATGCATTTTGTACATTTCTCAGAAAAATCTGATTGCCAGCATAAGTAAGATGGACTCCATCTCTGCGAAAAATGTATGTACTACGAAACATAATATTTTCATTGAGAAAAGAGAACATGCCAAAATCTCTTAGGAAAGCACAAACAGCTTTATTGACATTACGCCTTGCTTTCTCCATTTGTGGACCACATGAGAAAGAACGAAGCCACATTTGTCTCTGCGCAATCCGTGAAAAAATTACTTTGGAGTTTGGAAACATATCCATGATCTTCTGAAGTCCTTCTTTCATTGCAAATTGCAAAGAAATTCCAGACACATGTCCTAAACTGTTCCCTCCACAATGAATTACAATTATGTCTGGATGTTCCTCTATCTTCAATGTTGCACAGAGAGGTAGCAAGTCCAACCACTTCATTCCACGCACTCCATGCCAGTGCACTTCCACATGTGGGAATCCAAGATCTATAGATACTCCACAGCTTTCTGCATGCACCTTCAACCAATGTATCCACGAGTCTCCCAAAATCCACACAATCTGTTTTTTGAAACACTCAGCCATAGCTATCTTTTCTTCTCTCACCAAAAAGAATATCAGAGAAAACCTCTCCTAGCACAACACACTCACTAAACTTTACTGACCAATACCTTGCTACATTCAATCTCATTTGCATGCCTCCCAACCCCAAATTCCCCGGATGTAATACGCGGTGTCCTGGAACTACCGCCATGTCCGCAAACGTATCTTAACATGGACAGTCCTACCATTTCCACTTCACTCTCTGTGCCATTCCCTCATTGGATGTAGCTAAGAAATCACATGACCATCCACCAATCAAATCCACGACCTCTACATGTAACTGCATCATCATAGATCAGCACTGCAAATGTACGGTGAATCTCTCGGACTACAAGTCTCATACCATTGGCAAGCACGCTCTATGAGACATACTAGACAAATCTCCAAGATTTCTACTTGCAGCTTCGTCCATATCCATATGCATGAACATAAACTACAGGTATGCATATTTTCTATACAGTACATGAACACATTTTCTAACCGACTTTTACCTTGTATAATCTGTAAAATGAATCTACGATCATTTTTTCATTATCCTAAAATGAACTGTGACTTACAAACCTTTATACCATTTAATTTCTTCGTACACACACACAGGGCCTCATTACGAATCAGGCGTTAAGGGGTTAACGGCACCGTAAACGGCGCCGACCCTTAACGCCTGATTCCGAGGTCCCTTAGCGCCATGGTGAGTTTAAGGCCTGCTTTTTGCAGGCGTTAAAATCCATGGCGCTAAGGGACCTTGGTGCTAATTACGCCACCGTAATTTACGGTGGCGTAATTAGCGCCTTCCCCACTCCCATTATGCCCTATGGGGCAAAAATGGGAATGGGGAAGGATAAAATGGGAAATGGGGATTTACCGCCCCACTCACCTTGGAATGGGGCGGTAAATCCGCCATCCACCATGGTGTAAACGTAGTTTACACCATGGTGGTAAGGGTACGACCCAGGCGGTAACTTACCGCCTGGGTCGTAATGAGGCCCACCCACGCAAATAATGTTAAACTAATCTTTTTCAAATAAAATATATAGACTACATATAATCAAACAAAATTACATGCACACTCTATGATCAAATCTCAAAGAATAATATTTGTACAAACACATATTTGGTTTTACTTTTTTTAGTTTATATAATTACTTACATTTATATAGGACAAGCAGGCTATGACATTCACTCACTATTACGTGAAAAAGCCGGCTATGACATGGACTCACTACTACGTGGAAAAGCTTAGTTGCAGGAATAGTAGTATACAGTGGTACATTATGAATTTAACAAGCCATAGTGAAGATATTTTCTTTCCTACAGTTAGTCATAAAATAGTTTTAATGGTTTTAAGGAAGGCGCTGAGCATTTCAATTTAAAAAATCTATGTCTAAATTAAAAAGAGTGCTATATACAAACCAAATTACTAATTTCTTTCTTTTACAATTGCAGTGAAGACCATTCTCCTGAAAAGAAGCTGCGAATTGGAACTACAAGGAACAACTAAGAAGCAAACTGCTCATTTTAGAAAAAAAGTAAGTAGAATGTTACCATAATATTTGAATTATTACTCACACTGTAAGCTTAATTCATGCTATTTCTGTGCCTAAAAATAGAGATTCTACACCATTCTGACCAAAAATCCCCCCGTCTTAAAAAGTGATTTACTGGCAGAATGGCCCACAAATTCCTATTTTTCGACACACAAATTACCCAACTCAGCCGCTAGAATTTAGATGTTGTAGAAAAAACAACTGTTTTAATTGTATAGCTTTAGATATACTATTTATACTTCTCCACACCACTAGCTTACTTTTTTCTGTCATCTGAACCCCAGTTTAGTAACACATTAAGTCAAGAATAGCCATTGCTACTAGTTGTACTTCCGAATGCACAATCACACACCATTACATACATCTTTATCACCTTACTCAAACACTCATGCACACACCACACATGCATTGCAGAACACCCCAACCCATACCTTCTGTATTTTTTCAACAGACCCTAAAGAATCCCTACCAAAAAGCAACTGCATAGAAAGGGACGCAGACGTAAAGCAAATGAAAAGAAAAGTCTCCAACATAAACATCCATCTATAGCAGAATTTGTAAAAAAAAGTTGAAACACAACAGCTAATACAGTCATGTAGTGAAACAGAAGAAGTTTCTAGTACAAAAACTTTCCCTCCTCTTTCAAAAAGTAAAACAACCCAAAAAACAATTAACAGAAAATCAACTATTACTACAAATAAAACTTCTTCTATAAATCTTGATATAGTACAAAGTAAGCATACCAAGAAAAGTATTTTAGCCAAAATGTTCCTTCACAAAGTCCTTCAAAATCTTATGAAAACAGGAGAGAAACCAGGTTCAAGACTTCAAACCTATTGTAGGAAAGTCATCTTAGAAGCGTTGATAGACAATGCACTTCTTCTCAAAACAAAGTTATTTATTTTAGTGTTAAACAGAATGAAACCACTAACAAAGCTAATAACTAAATTACAAAAAAGACTTCTCAATAAACGAAATGTCAACAGAAATAACTTCTTAAATATCTGTGGAGGTGAAGGGAGTCACACTACAACCACAGAACCATACTTTAATGAAGAAGCCTACAAACAAAAGCAAACAAATACAATTGCCATACATAGCAGTGGTCGAGGTTATGAAAAAGTTAATAATACCATAATGGAACAAGAAGAACTCCTTACAAAAATATGCCCTGAAAACGTAGATTTACCCCTCCATTCAACTAAATCAGAACATCTAGTGTACAAATGGCCATGCACGTCAATGTGTAACATTCCCAAAACAATGTTCAAGTCTTTACGCCAATTCCTCAATCAATATGTGAAAAGCAAAGACAAAATCAAAATTAAACTACTGCAAAATATGGATGCTTGTCCAATACGCAAGTACACAGGACTACATGGACATTCCTTGGCCTGCATTACAGGACCTACTTGCAAAACACCCTTCCATGATATCAAAAGGATATCAACACATCATGCAAGTATAAGAAATCTAGTTTATAAACTGCACTATGCTAAAAGTCCTGCTTTAGTACTAGCCAATTTAAATAACATTCTTCTACTTGGTACAGCAAAAGACCTAGAAGAAATCGACTATATCCAGACAAAATATTTTGGAAGAGAAACCCACTTACAAGATGAATTAGCTGTCAACCAACTTCGTAACAACTCTGCACATGGCAACCTTTCACTACAGACATACAAAAAAGAAATACTAAAATTAGAAAGTACTTCAGCTGAAGTACCAAACCACGTGTGTGTATGCTGCCGCAGAACTTTATAGAAAAGTAGCACAAAAACTATAGACCTATCATACAAAATAGAAGACAATGAAGATTCTTAGGGGTCGATTCATGGAGCAAACGTGCACCGAAAATCCCAGCGCAAGCAGGCGCAAGGTAGCGCAAGCGCGAGAAACGCAGCGCACACGCCCGTGTGCGATGCAAGGAAGATGCTGCGCGTGTTTCCCGCTGTCCGTGCGTCCAATCCAGCCATGGCGCACGCAGGCATACACGGCGTGCGCTACGCGCACAGCAAAAGCGCACATATTGCGGCGCACACAACCAAAGTGGGCGGAACAGTGGGCGTAACACGCGGAATGGGGAATAACACGTGAAAAAGAAGGCGTAACTGGGGAAGTACTGCAGGGAACTACAAGGAACGCCCACACGCACGCGAACAACCCGTATTCATGGATTCGAATACGGGAAACCCGCGCACGGCAAAAGACGCACACAGGCATCAACGTGTCCGCCACACGAAGGCAGGCGGAAGCGTCCCCGCGCACAGTATAAAAGTGCGCGCAAACAACAAACACGTATATACAGCTACGATGAATGCCCCATTTGTCGCAGCACTGATCGTGGGACACCGCAGGAGGAGGAGAATAGCCAGGGCATGCATTTTCACACCACAGACAAGCCTTTTTGGGATGCCTGACGACCAGGTCTATGGCAGGTATAGGTTTCCACCCCACATCATCCTAGACCTGGTCAGGGAGTGGGAAGATGACCTTACATCCCCCACTCTTTGCTCCCAAGCATTGAGCCCCTTGGAGAAGCTGCTCAATGTCCTGCATTTTTTGGCCACTGGGTCATTTCAGTGCTCAGTGCCATAGTGGGGGGGGTCTCACAGGCCACGCAATCACGCTGCCTACACCAGGTCTTGGCAATCATGACAGCGCACCCCTCAGTCCGCAGGCACATATACATGCCCAGAACACCCGCAGAAAGGCAGGCCGTTGTCCTGGATTTTTTCAGGGTGGCACACTTCCCCAAAGTGCTCGGTGCCATAGATTGCACCCATGTGGCCCTACGTCCACCTAGGGCCACTGAGCACATCTACCGAAACCACAAGCACTGGCATTCCATCAATGTACAGGTGGTATGCGATGCAAAGGGAATCATCACCTCTGTCTATGCAAACTACCCTGGCTCCACCCATGACAGTTTCATATACAGAATGTCTGCCCTGACCCGGGCCCTGGAAGTTGGGCAGCATGGCGACACATGGCTCCTAGGTGAGTACAAATGCCCTTGCACATGCATGCATGTCACACACACACACACAAATAAACAAACCCCAATAATCACAACCATTTACACCTCCCCAGGGGACAGTGCCTACCCTCTGAGCAACCACATGATGACGCCAATCCGGAACCCCACCACACCACCCCAGGTAAGATACAACGCCGCCCATATTGCAACCAGGGCCATAGTGGAGCGCACATTCGGAGTGCTCAAGTCACGTTTCCGCTCCCTTGACCGCTCTGGCGGGCAGCTACTCTATGCACCACCAGTAGTGTGCAGGATCATTGAGCCAGCATGTGTCCTGCACAATGTTGCAACACGGCAGGGCGTCCCGGTGGACATGGTGGTGCCCCCACATCCCCAACCACAGGTGCTGCCCATGGGAGGGAACAGGGCACGTGGCGAGGAAGCCCGGACCCAGCTTGTGGCCACATTTTTCACCTAAACTCCCACCCCTGCGGAGTGCACACAGGCCTGGCACATACCAGGTGACAATCGATGATGACAAAGAGACAGTCAACTGTCACAACCCTACCACCCTGAGATAGTTGCCATGGAAGTGCCACATTGTCTGCATCCCTAGCTACTTAAACACAAGCTATCCTGTGTGACCAAAAGGCACACATATGACATGACATGATATGGCCTATACACAAGTATTTCAAGGTGCGATGAGGCAGGGAGGGGGGAACAAGGGAAGACAGACAATGGTACTACTAGGCCAGGTGTCATTTAGATTGTGCAAGTGCAGGGTTGGGGAGGGGGGGTGCAGTACAGGGTAAGTAGACCAAAAAACAAATACATAGGCCAGCTGGTGGCAACTGCAAAGGTAAGTGCAGACAAGTGCTGGGAAGGGGGGGCTGTAGGGATAGAGAGACAGTACCGCAGTGCAGGGGTTTCCAGGGAGGCAGTGCAAGTGGAGAGTGGCTGGGCTAGGGACTGAGGTCGGTGAGAGTGGCCCAGTTGCAGATCTAGTGCAGTTCCAGTGAAGAATTTTGAAAGGGAGAGGCAGAGAGAAAACAGAAGCAAAGAGCAAGGTCTTGAGGTGCTTCCCGAACTGGAGATGGTTCCCCTCAAGTTCCAGTGAGGCAGGAAGGCTGTTCCAGAGGGAGGGCCCTGCCGCGGAGAGAGATCTACCCCCAGCTAGTTGCTTTGAGAAGCGGATGACCCTGACATGCAAGGTGTGCATCACACACACCTGCAAAACAGGCCATGGCCATCACTGTTATGTCACTCAAACCCTCCCAAACCACAACATGACATGGCAAGCAATACCCAGCCACCAACACAGTAACAATAAGGTACACATTGCCATGTCCAAAATGTACAGTGGCATCAGAAAATGATGCCTGACCTGGAATCAGATGAAATGACTGACTAACAACCTCCCACCCAAAATAACTCATTTCCAAATGCATTACAGGAGTTGTAGACGTAACATAACAATGAATGCCTGTCTACATGCACATTGTGCATTGCAAAATCAACACTGCAGCTTCTGTGTGCTGTGTCCTACTCCTGCAACACACTGCTCAGCGCACAGCACAGTGAACAGCCATTGTGTGTGATGCACACCCTGAGCATCACATCTAAGCGACAGACCACATCAAAAAGCAAATTAGGCATATACAGGATCCATAATTGGTCACAGAACATGTGCTGCAGGGACACAGTGGGAACCAGAAGGCAAACAGTGTACACGTGGATATGCAAGGGTGGTAGTACATGTAGTGCATCAGAGTGAAAGTGTGTGGGTCAGCAAGGACATGCACTCAACATATGCATGTGCAATCAAGTGACCATCAGTGTTCTCTACACATCACATGTGAACATTCACCATGTGTACACCCCAGCATGTCAAACCATAACTATCCCCTCGCACCTGAAAGGTAAACACAACACATGAACAGGCATTGATCAGCAGAACACAACATGTAAATAGGATACCACCATTACAATGTCAGGGTTCCCATCACACTGCAGGGCAAGGCAACTATCAACAACAACCCCCCCCCCTCACAAATGACCATGACCCACTGAACAACTGCACCTGGGTCATGGAGTCTTCAACGCTCAATTCCACCTGGCCACAGGATCACCTTTACCCTTCGTCACCATCTCCCACCTTGTGTGTAAAAAGGTGCCTGCACCCTCAGAATCCACACTCATTTCCAAAATCACAAAATCCAAGGCATAAAAACGAACCAGAACACTCTCCAGTAGATGACTTGACGTAGCAGTACCTCACAAAGGCCAAGCACTACCACAATGATGCAACAACCAAGGTAGCACAGTAAAACAATGTCACAACAGGATGTGAACCATGTGTGGTACATAACATAGGATGATGCACCATGAACGGATGTGTACTGTCACAGGTCCCGTGTACAGGCGCGGGAGTGTCACGAAACAACCACCCCCACCGTGTCCCGGGTGCCTGCAAGGTCAAACTCACACAGGCCCCTGAGACCCTGGTAGGGAAGGAGGTTCAGGGATATGCAGTCGGGACAGGTGTTGGCACACTGGATAACTGGAATGAGTGGCAGGAGAGGGGAGGAGGAATGACACATTAAAGTAGGGAATGCACGAAAATGTACTACCTGCATGAACACATACACAATCCAAACACACTTGGACATCATTGTCATGGCCTTCTGTAGTCCAGGCTTAGGAGTGGCACGAACCAACCACCCCCTCTAGGGTTTTGGTGCCTGCAAGTTCAGGGCCTACACAGGCATCCGCAACCCCAGCGGGGAAAGAGGGTTAGGGAACGTTGCTTGGATAGGTACGGGAAGCAGGAACACCGGGTAGAGGGTACAGGGTTCAAAATTGCATAGGATTCTGGGTGATTAGGGGGAAAAACATACCAAATTGAATTACACATACATCCATGCATTAGTGCACCCCCCAGCAAGCCTATGCAGAGCAGTTTGAAAGAAAAACAACAAGACACTTAGCTCTGGTTTTGAGTGCTGGCCTCCTGCCTGCGCACTCTCAGGTCCGGTTACAGGAGCACTGCAATGCTGCAAAGAGAGCCACAGTCAACAACCTGTACGTGCCAATTACACAAAAACACACCACCAAACATGCCCCATAGCAACAAACTACTCTACAAACAGACAATCTGGTGTAGATGCTTCGTACCCATATATAACATTACCCCTGTGATGGGTCATACACAGTCAATGCAGTAAGTCAGCCGCCGGTGGGTGCGTGGCAAATGGAACAGCAATGTGTCACAATTCACACAACATGCAATGTTCCCTGGGTAAGCAGACATACCCATATAGCAAGCCATGACTTCAGAGCAAGTTGTGTACCACCATGACCGAAACAAAGTTGGCAGTGCATTTATCATAATCTACATGGAAATGAAATGCACTGCACCTGAGTATGTCCCTTGCTGTATGTCCCTGTGAGCTGCCCCTTTCCATGTCTCGGAAGGCTACATGGTTGATACAAGTGCCTCGATGGACCTTGGTGTACCGGAGGGTATGTGCCACTGCCCCTGCAGGTGTCCCAGACAACCTTACAATCAACAGCCATCAGTCCACCAACACATCTGAGCTGCATTGTGTGCTTCAACACCAATATTTGTCCAAGCTCACCCTCAGTGCTGTGACTAAGCCTGCATGTGCAACTCGCCTGGTGCAAGCTTTGCTGTGTTGTGGCCCCCCTGTGCTGCTCACCTTGCCTGGAGTTCCTTGGAACACGTCAGCAGTTCTAGGATGTAGGTCTGCAATCCCTGTGCCTCTGCTTGTGCACACATGTGCATGTGGGCTCCAACAAACGTGTCCAGAATTCCGTCGTCCAATGGGCCATGTCTGCTGGCAAAGGTGCTCTGGAGGCTTATACCCCTGCAGAAAGGGCATGAAACACATGATTAATGCTTCAAAGTCATCTGCGTGTGTCTCTTCAGGCATCTCATTACTTGACCATGTCAGCTTGACCATGTCAGAGAGTCACATCATAAATCACACCATCAGTCCGTCTTTCACATCCAAAGTGTGGAACACTATCTACAGCATGAATTGCAACAAGCACGTGTACAGTCAAGATAAGAAACATACTACACAATGCATAGCAATGAATGTACACATTAATCATGAAACACCCATCTAGCAAAAGCTGAACAGTGGACAATAACACCAAAATCATCCCCACTAGGGGTGTAAACAAAGTGTGGAACACTATCTACAGCATGAATTGCAACAAGCACGTGTACAGTAAAGATAAGAAACATACTACACAATGCATAGCAATGAATGTACACATTAATCATGAAACACCCATCTAGCAAAAGCTGAACAGTGGACAATAACACCAAAATCATCCCCACTAGGGGTGTAAACACAAGTCACACAGCACCAGACATGCCACAGATATGACAGTCCAAAGCCCTTGTGTAAAAGGTTGTGACACTGAACCATCCTTGCGAGCCCAAGGGAGGCAGGAGTGGCATATGTGAGTCAAGGACCCCAAGCAGCAAACACATACACAAGACAAGCTTGAAGGGCCCAGCTGGAACAGACAGTGAATGCCTTCAAAAGCCACAAAGCACCGCACCGTCACATGAAAGCACAATAGACAAGCAATTTTAAACTATATTAACTAATTACACTAACTATGGAAAACCTACATTACCTAATTAAACTAACTATCAAACAGAAACTTAACTAACTAAACTAAAAGAAAAATCAAAAATGGCCACATACGACCCAGGGGGAGGGGAGGCACCCAGGAGGGGGGAGGTACAGGGAGCTGCTCAACATCCACATGCGATGATGCTGAGCCAAAAAAAAAACCTCCATGGGCTCAACGCCTGCACAGCCCGACCTATGTGGGAGATAGATGGTCGTCCGAGTCTGGCTCATCCTGTAAAGGAGGACGTGGCACAGTAGCCTGGCCACGCCTAGCCGCAGCTTGCCCCTCGGCGGCAGCAAGTCTGCCGGACGGGTGAACCTGGTTCTGTGTGGCGATGTGACGTAGGTCTGCATGCAGAGCCTCACGTGATACACGTGCTTCCTCTTGCAAGGTAGCACGTGTAACACAGAGTTCCTCCTGCAAGGCCTGGCTGGACAACCGCTGCACCTCCCGGCAAGCCTGTAGCTCAGCCGAGATGGTACGCTCAAGCTGTGCAAACCTCTCCTCTGCCTGCTGCCTCGGGGACATCATAAGGACACCCAGAGTGGATCTGAGGGAAGCATACTCCTCCCTCAGGGCATCCACGTGCGCCTCTGCGTGAGCAGCAATTGCTTGACGCAGACACGACATTTCAGCCTGGCGTGCCCTGTCTGAGGCCGCCATGCCCAGCCTGAGCGAGCGGGCCGTGGACCGTGCCGCCTGCTGCTGGAGAAGCACCTGCCTAGCAGGCGGGAGCACAGATCGGGCCACACGCTCCATGCTCTCAGCGATGTTCTCCATTGCTGCCCCCTGCCGTTCTGAATTGGCAGTCATGTCTTGCTCCCACTCAGTATACTGCGGTTGCGCGTGGCGACCGCGTTGCCAGGCTTGACCCCTGCGGTACCCAAGGACCGGGGGTCCTCGCTGTGTTGGCACCGTCCGCGGCTGCAGGACTACATGCCCCCGTCGACGTGATGTCCCAGGCACATCAGTGACTGGTGTGGAGGGTGACCCTGCGTCCCGATCCACCACGGGCGGAGGAACCAAGACTGTCTGATCCCTCAGTGCAGGTGTCGCAGACAGAGGAGTGTCCACATCAGAATCACTCACCCCTGACACATGGACTTGATGCTCATCCAACTCAACATGGACGTCAGAGTCGTCATCAAGGCTGGACTCATAGGCAGCCAGAGACAAGATGGACTGTAGCACTTGGTGGTTTTCGTGGCCTACCACCCCACGACCCCCACTAGTGCTGGGTTGATGTAGTGGTAACAACCCTGTGTCTGGCATGACAACACTATCCTCTGCCTCCATTGCGTCATCACCTGAAAAATAGAGAGAAAAAAGGTCACTACACATGTCAGAAGCACACAACACACACACACACCGACAGCAAACGCATCAGGCAGACATGTGACACACAACATATAACCTGGCATGCATGCTGGGTCAACTTTGAATTGCTTCTGTGATCAGACCTGTTGAAAGGTGGCAGTTTCCATGGAAGTGGGTCTATGCAGTGCAGAAAATGTGTACGCCACTCACTACCTACATGTACAAGGACTCCATGGTGTGTGCCAGGAAATGTGAAGGCAGTGCAATGTCAAATTCAGACATCACGTGCATTGTGCATTCAATGTGTACCATATCTAGAAGCCAAGCACCCCTCCACCCCAGTACCAAAGCAGGGATGCCTAGCATGGTATCAAAAGGCTGACCATACACCTGTGTATTGACAGGCAGTGTTGACTGGCATCAACAGCTTAATGTGATTCAAGTGACAACACTGCAGATGATGCTGGGACAGTAAGCAGGACACATGATGAAAACTCTGGATTCCGCCCATGTGTGAAGAAGACACAACAACAGTTGGACAGAGTCATTGGCCATTGAACAGGCTGAGGCCTGTGAGCCACACAGATTGTCAGACCCTAAACATGTGTGCAACGCAGGACTGAGCCACAATTGACATGGGAAGGCTGATGAGATGGCAGGCAATGTATGGAACCAAGGACTTGTATTACAGTGATCATCCAGTCAAGGACACATAGGGGCATGCGTGCAATGCACATGGAGCATGAATGGGCACTCATGTCCCTGCGGGACATCTGACCTATGCACAGTACAAGTGAGATACCCTGCATCAAGTACTAAGGCTGTACCACACGGCATATGTTTGGCAGATTCTACGCTGGAACAAGAAAGTACACATTGGCAAGATTGAAGAACACCAGTGCAAAGGTGGAACTGGGGTGCAGAGTGGCAGAGGAGGGGCAAGGGAGCATGCCTATATGGAGTCCCCGCATGCAGGCAGAGGAGACATGCATGACGGAAGCATTGCATTACTTACACATCAGAACCATGTACACGTCACATGTAGTGGCAATCATGCACAACACATCCCACAAGTGAAACACACACGTCTTCAACAAACACGCATCAACACTCACTGGACTGGGCATCAAAGTCCAGCATCTCTCCCACTCCTTCGACCAATTCAGGTGGTATGAACTCCTCAACGAGTGCCTCATGCGGAGTGAGCTCTTCCTCCTCTGGTGCAGGCCCACCGCCAGTCACCAGAGTCAAGTTGTAATTAGAGGCACGCTTAGCCTTAGTGCTGCGTTTGATGTCATGCCAACGCTTTTTGCACTCTTGCGCCGTGCGCACCTCATGGCCGAATGAACTGACATGTTCCGCAACATGCTTCCAGTGGGTGTCACGTTGGGCAGCCGTAGTCTGACTATTGGCACCCACTAACATGTCACGGCTGTGGCCCCGCACGTAGTTCACGAGGAAGTCCAGTTCCTGCTTGCAGAAAGGCTTCTTCCTCGACGTGCAGGAGGTCGTGGCTGTGTGTGGGGTCCCAGCCTGTGCTGCAGGTGCAACCTTCCTCCTCTTGGACTGTGGCGCAGACCCTGGCTGGCTAATGCCGCCCTGACCAGTATGGCCAGTGGGTTTGGTAGATTGAGCCAAGGGAGTGGCAGGTGGAGGGATGACCATTAGTGGGCAGCTGGGTGCCCACTAATGGACCCTGCGCAGCAACATCAGCTGTGGCAGGGTCATTGACCGCAACGGTCCTGGTTGGCAGACTCACAACCGGGGTGCTGTTGGGTGCATCTGCCCCTGCACTTGCCATCACCCGGCTGTTCGGGGCAGCAGATGACATGACTGCCCCAGGGACACGTGTCTTGGTCTGAGCAGCCCGGCCTGCCCCTATGGTTTCCCTCCTGGCCTGTTGGAGATCTACCAAGGGCTCCTCAAGTGCCAACGCAGCCTGTGTTGGCAGACCCTGAGCCTGGGTGGCGGTGTCCACAGCTGCACCTGCAGCTACCACTACCCTTGGGCCCGTGGCAGTCGATGGAATGGACTGCCGGGTCACACGGGCGCTAGTGCCAGATGCAGAAGCTGAATTCCCCGGAACCACAGGGGGTGGTGGCATGACTGCACCGACACATGGCACAACATTGTGCTCAAGTGGCGCACCCCTGCCTCTTCCCCCTCTGTGGCTGCCCTGGACACCCTGGAGTCCCCCTACTCCCTGGTCACCACAGCCACGTCCCCGTCCACGCCCGCCATAAGGAGGACGCCCAGCTGAGGCGCCCCTCACCTTTGGAGGCCTCCCAACCATGGCACAGATGTAGTAGTGCCGGCACAGATGGAGTGGTGCCAATGGGAGGTGTACACCACAATTGACCTGGGCAATTGGGGTGAAGGGGGTGGGAAGCAAGATGTTAACAGCCCCCCTCCACCTGCAAGGCTGTATGTGACCCCAGTGATGTAGTGACAGGTCACGCAACGCTCAGGCACCCCAAAACTGCAGTAAAACCATGCACGCAACCCTGCAGCCTACATGCGTGGATTCAAACTCCCACAGTACGCGGTGGCACCCAGTAACACGAATAACGTGTACGCGTGGGACACGCAGGCTACTATGACATCAAAAATGGGTGCGATACACAGGGGCACCCGCAGTGGGAAAAAGAGTGTGTGCGACTCACCGTCTGACTAGCGCAATGCAGAAAAACACACGTAGCCAATACCCCCGCCAAAAGAAGAGATACGTCCTCGTCCTTGATAGCTGTGAAGTTGTGATGGCACGCAAAACAACAGGAAGCAGCAACACACGTCGGTCTCCACGAAAGGCATGTACAGCGAACTGCTGGGCCCACTCACCTTTAACCTGTGCTGAGGGAAACGCCCGCGCGCGTCACGTCACTTACGTGCATGGGCCCTTTCCTCGGATTGCACGCGGACGTGCAGTTTTTCACGCGCGCTGAAATGCCCATGCACACCTGTGCGCATCACGTCACAGGGGCGCTTGCGCTTGAGGGGCCTTCTGTCCAATGAAATTGCATATGCGTGCAGACGCGCTTATGCGCTAAGGGCCTTTCCTCGAATTACACGCTGACGTGCAGAATTTCCACGTGCCAAATCACTCCGTATCGAGCTGGCCACGCGTAAGCACACGGAAGACACGCTCCTGCCCAGAAGGCCGAATTACTGCCCCCCAGAGCCCCGAGCACGCTCCCACCTGCCATCTGCTGCTGCCTGACTGCCTGCTGCCCACGTGCCCTGCCATTTGCTGCCTGCACATCAGCCAGGGGTGCTGTTGCTGTGACCACCCCTGCTGGAACCGAAGACTCCTGACTGGGATTCCATCGCTCCACAGCCCAGCCCCAGGACCCAGTTGCCCACCCACTCCTGCCTCTGGGGTTGTCATGTCGGGCACTGCAACATCTAGCACCACTGACAACCCCCGGCCAGAGAGGCAGAGGGGCACCAGCTTCAGTGCCAGGGAAGTTGGTGTCCTGGTGGAGCAAGTCCTGGGGCAGTATGATGCCCTCTTCGGAAGTTCCCGCGCCGACAATGAAGGACGGACTCAGATCTGGACTGACATTGTGACTGCCATCAACGCGGAGGGGGTGGCTGTCCGCGACTTACAACATGTCAAGAAGCGCTGGGAGGACTTCAGGTCCAGGACCCTGAACAAGGCCCGGCGCCTCTTGAAGGCAGCGGATGCTAAGGGGCGCCGGGGTCACTTGTCAGAAGATCAGATGAGGGTCCTGGAACGCATATCCCCAGCGCTCCACGTCCAGGTCCTTGAGAGGCAGACCCGTCTGGAGTCAAGCGGTAAGTGTACATGCATCATGATTGTGAGCTGTGCGTGTGGTGATGTTTCAGTAGTGTGCAGGTTGCACATCTGTTTGTATGGGGTCGAATATGGGTGGGGGTGTACAGGGCCGTGAGGCTAACACATGCGAGGGCTGTAATGTGTGAGACATGGATGGTGCTTGTGTGTGTAGGCTTGCATGCCAAATGCAGTTGTGTGGGCACACATGTTTGGATGAATGTGTATGTAAGTAGACACGTTCGTGATGTCACACATGTATGTTGTTTTCAGCTGCATGTATCAGCACTGTGTACATGTGCATTTGTGTGTATTTCACAAGGGTGCAACAGTGATGCAACATGGATGCATGTGACAGCGGGATGTGGAAGCCTGATTGGCAGATGTGACATGGATGCCCATCTGAACACTGCAACACTTGGCAGAGGTGTACACATGCATGCAAGTGTGGTGGTGTGTGTGCATGTGTAGTGCACTTCCTGTGTTGCATGTGATGTCTGGCTCAGCTTTGCCTGCTCATGCTGTTGTATGTGTATGGATGGTGCTGGCAGTTGCGATATGGCTGTGGTATGGCTCATGTGTGCGAGTTGAAATGACATGTGTGTTGGGGATTGTGATGGCATGAGGTTTGCCAATGCCACTCATGTACAACTGTCATGTGTGTATGTGTCCATTGTACAGTGCACCGAGCCTGTGTTTTATTTCTCCCTGTCTGCAGTGTCAACTGATGAAGAGGGCGGAGAAGGTGCTGTGGAGCACAGCGGCAGGGATCCCACCGCCAGCCGGAGACGCAAAGCCCGGCTCCCCTCCCATGTTGTGATCTCGTCGGGGAGTGAGGAGTCCGGTGCCGCGTCCCAGGCCGCAGCTGCCGGGGGGAGGTCCAAGAGGCAGAGGTTGGAGTTGGACTCCTCGGCAGTAGAAGGGGCAGCTGGGACCCCACAGGGCCCAACGGGGGAAGATGGCACGGAGTCATCCAGGTTGGTGGGGGGTTTGGTGGAGGAGGAGGCCGTGCAAGCAACAGAGACGGGGTCTGGAGGTGGGGATCCCACTGGTGCTAGTGGTGCAGTGCAGGACCAGGGACAGGAGGCAGCACAGGCCGCCGCGGAGGTGCCTGTGTGCAATCCTGTCCCTGATCCTGTCCCTGCATCATCTTGCACCAGCAGGGATGCCTACGTCCAGACCCGTTTTCAGGCAGGGGATGAGCTCACGACAACCGGCCTTCCTCTGCCTGCGGACGTGGCTATCCGGGTCCGGGTTGAGCCTGTCCTGACTGGTGTGTCGTTGCGTCAACGGGCCATGCGAAGTGACCTGCAGTCTTTTCATGAGGAGACTGCACGTCATCTCAAATGGCTTATTGACCGCGTCGGCCTACTGGGACAGGTCACCCAGGCCGGATCCCTCCGTTTGATGGGGCTTGCTGCGACCCCCTGCTCAACTGAACCCCCTATGCGCCAGTCGTCCTCCGTGCCATCTTCCCACCCATCAGTCACCTGGGTGCCCTGTGGAGCTGCCTCTGACGGTGCGGCCAGGCTGGTGGAGGAGGCATTCCTGCCACAGTCGGGAGTCGGACGTCCAGCAGGGGTGGCCACATCAACTACTGCACCCCAGCCAGCGGAGGATGTGCAGGCAGCAGGAGGCAGTGCACGGGCAGAGGCACAGCAGCAGCAGTAACGTGGTGGGAGCCATGAAGGCTCGGGGCCTTCAACATCGGAGGGCCAGGCAACGGCCGGAGGGCAGGAGGACCCAGGACAGAAAGTGTCTTCCGTGTGGCAGCGGTTGGGCCACGCCATAGATGCGGAGCGGCAGCGGGCGGAAGAGGCACGGCTCACGATGGTCAGGGCGGAGAACTCCATGCGGAGGGCCCTGAGGCGGGCCGAGTGCCTCGAGGCAATCCGCAGGGGGTTGGAGGTGGACGCGTCGACGGCCCTGCGGACCCTCGGGCCATGGAGGAGGACCGCCTACGGGACATTGAGCAGGAGTTTAATGATGCCCTGGCCCGGGACATCCAAAAGTGAGCCGTCAGACTAGCCCGCTGCCCTTGTACATAGTTATGTAGTTAGTGTTAGGTTTCCTTTGTTTTTGAATTTTTTTTGGACCTTTTGGACAATGGGTCACATTTTTGTATATAGTTTTTTTTTATTAGTTAGTGTTGTTAGATAGGTTTCATTTCTTTTGTTGGGATAATGGACCCTGGCTTGTTCATCTGTACATAGTTCACTGTTGGATTTTCTTTTTCTTTTACAATTTACCCATGGAGCAATGGCTTTCAATTATAATTTTCCATTGGATTTTCTTTTGTGGACTGTGACTTTGGACACCATTCCTTTGGATTATGATTTTTGGTTTTGCTTTTTTTCACGGACATGCTTCTTTTCATTTTTTTACATTCCCATTTCTGTTTGTTTATTTTTGATTCAATTTATGTTTCCTTTAATACATATTTTTTGATCAAACTTCAATGTGTAGTATCATCTCATTGGTTTCATGCATATCATGATATGGGTTTGAGATTCACTGACACCCATTGGGTGTATGTGAGGGACATGTGTTCATTTCCAAACTTGCAATTGGTGTTCTATCATGTTATTGCCATTTCTAAGTGGGTGGATGCAATACTCTGGTGGGTGTTTTGCATTTGGAGGCTGACAATAGGGACCAGGGATCTAGATTATGATGACATGTTGGCTGGGGAACATGAGTTGGGGCCTGCTGGCAGGTGGCCCACAGTGCTGGGGGGTGGGGGTGCAGGGGAACATGAGTTGGACATGAGTGGGGGCCTGCTGGCAGGTGACCCACATTGCTGGGGGTGGGGGTGCAGGGGAACATGAGTTGGACATAAGTGGGGGCCTGCTGGCAGGTGCCCCACAGTGCTGGGGGGGGGTGCAGGGGAACATGAGTTGGACATGAGCGGGGGCCTGCTGGCAGGTGCCCCACAGTGCTGGGGGGTGGGGTGCAGGGGAACATGAGTTGGACATGAGTGGGGGCCTGCTGGCAGGTGCCGCACAGTGCTGGCGGATGGGGGTGCAGGGGAACATGAGTTGGACATGAGTGGGGGCCTGCTGGCAGGTGACCCACAGTGCTGGGGGGTGGGGGTGCAGGGGAACATGAGTTGGACATGAGTGGGGGCCTGGTGGAGGCTGCCCCTGCACTGCTGGGGGGTGTGGGTGATAGGGGACATGAGTGGGGGCCTGGTGGAGGCTGCCCCTGGTGGCTGGGGCGTGGGGGTGATGGGAGACATGGGTGGGGGCCTGGTGGAGGCTGCCCCTGCACTGCGGGGGGGTGGGGTGATGGGAGACATGAGTGGGGGCCTGGTGGAGGCTGCCCCTGCACTGCTGGGGGGTGGGGGTGGTGGGAGACATGGGTGGGGGCCTGGTGGAGGCTGCCCCTGGTGGCTGGGGGGTGGGGGTGATAGGGGACATGAGTGGGGGCCTGGTGGAGGCTGCCCCTGCACTGCTGGGGGTGGGGTGGTGGGAGACATGAGTGGGGGCCTGGTGGAGGCTGCCCCTGGTGGATGGGGGTGGGGGTGATAGGGGACATGAGTGGGGGGCTTGTGGAGGCTGCCCCTGCACTGCTGGGGGGTGGGGGTGGTGGTAGACATGGGTGGGGGCCTGGTGGAGGCTGCCCCTGCACTGCTGGGGGGTGGGGGTGGTGGGGGACATGGGTGGGGGCCTGGTGGAGGCTGCCCCTGCACTGCTGGGGGGTGGGGGTTGTGGGAGACATGGGTGGGGGCCTGGTGGAGGCTGCCCCTGGTGGCTGGGGGGTGGGGGGTGATAGGGGACATGAGTGGGGGCCTGGTGGAGGCTGCCCCTGCACTGCTGGGGGGTGGGGGTGGTGGGAGACATGGGTGGGGGCCTGGTGGAGGCTGCCCCTGCACTGCTGGGCGGTGGGGGTGGTGGGAGACATGGGTGGGGGCCTGGTGGAGGGTGCACCACAGTGCTGGGGGGTGGGGGTGCAGGGGAACATGAGTTGGACATGAGTTGGGGCCTGCGGCAGGTGCCCCACAGTGCTGGGGGGTGGGGGCGATGGGAGACATGAGTGGGGGCCTGATGGAGCCTGCCTCTGCACTGCTGGGGGGTGGGGGTGATAGGGGACATGAGTGGGGGCCTGGTGGAGGCTGCCCCTGGTGGCTGGGGGGTGGGGGTGATGGGAGACATGGGTGGGGGCCTAGTGGAGGCTGCCCCTGCGCTGCTGGGGGTGGGGGTGATGGGAGACATGAGTGGGGGCCTGATGGAGGCTGCCCCTGCACTGCTGGGGGGTGGGGGTGATAGGGGACATGAGTGGGGGCCTGGTGGAGGCTGCCCCTGGTGGCTGGGGGGTGGGGATGATGGGAGACATGGGTGGGGGCCTGGTGGAGGCTGCCCCTGCACTGCTGGGGGGTGGGGGTGATAGGGGACATGAGTTGGGGCCTGGTGGAGGCTGCCCCTGCACTGCTGGGGGATGGGGGTGGTAGGAGACATGGGTGGGGGCCTGGTGGAGGCTGCCCCTGCACTGCTGAGGGGTGGGGGTGGTGGGAGACATGGGTGGGGGCCTGGTGGAGGTTGCACCACAGGGCTGGGGGGTGGGGGTGCAGGGGAACATGAGTTGGACATGAGTTGGGGCCTGCTGGCAGGTGCCCCACAGTGATGGGGGGTGGGGTGATGGGAGACATGAGTGGGGGCCTGGTGGAGGCTGCCCCTGCACTGCTGAGGGGTGGGGGTGATAGGGGACATGAGTGGGGGCCTGGTGGAGGCTGCCCCTGGTGGCTGGGGGACGGGGGTGATGGGAGACATGGGTGGGGGCCTGGTGGAGGCTGCCCCTGCACTGCTGGGGGTGATGGGAGACATGAGTGGGGGCCTGGTGGAGGCTGCCCCTGCACTGCTGGGGGGTGGGAGTGGTGGTAGACATGGGTGGGGGCCTGGTGGAGGCTGCCCCTGCACTGCTAGGGGGTGGGGTGATAGGGGACATGAGTGGGGGCCTGGTGGAGGCTGCCCCTGGTGGCTGGGGGGTGGGGTGATGGGAGACATGAGTGGGGGCCTGGTGGAGGCTGCCCCTGCACTGCTGGGGGGTGGGGGTGATAGGGGACATGGGTGGGAGCCTGGTGGAGGCTGCCCCTGCACTGCTGGGGGGTGGGGGTGGTGGGAGACATGAGTGGGGGCCTGGTGGAGGCTGCCCCTGCACTGATGGGGGATGTGGGTGGTGGGAGACATGGGTGGGGGCCTGGTGGAGGCTGCCCCTGCACTGCAGCGGGGTGGGGGTGATAGGGGACATGAGTGGGGGCCTGGTGGAGGCTGCCCCTGGTGGCTGAGGGGTGGAGGTGATGGGAGACATGGGTGGGGCCTGGTGGAGGCTGCCCCTGGTGGCTGGGGGGTGGGGGCGATGGGAGACATGAGTGGAGGCCTAGTGGAGGCTGCCCCTGCACTTCTGGGGGGTGGGGGTGATAGGGGACATGAGTGGGGGCCTGGTGGAGGCTGCCCCTGCACTGCTGGGGGGTGGGGGTGGTGGGAGACATGGGTGGGGGCGTGGTGGAGGCTGCCACTGCACTGCTGGGGGGTGGGGGTGATGGGAGACATGGGTGGGGGCCTGGTGGAGGCTGCCCCTGGTGGCTGGGGGTGCAGGGGGACATGCGTTGGTGGGCAGTAGTGCAAGGTGACATGTGGGTTGGCTGGGGGGCATGGCCATGGTGGATGGGGTGCCTGCAGGACATGTGCAGGGTAGGCCCCTGTGGTGTGGGCCACCTGCAGGGGCCGTGGAGGGTGTAGAGGGAACACCTGGGAGGACCCACACGTGCAATTCACGTGTGGTGCTCCCCGCGCACACCTGTAATACACGTACCCTGATGGAATCGCGTGTGATACTTTCCGCGCTCCCCTGAAATACACGTACCCTGCTGATTTTGCGTGTGATTCTTCCTGTGCACCCCTGGAATACACATACCCTGCTGTTTTTGCGTGTGATACTTCCCGCGCACCCCTGGTATACACGTACCCTGATGGAATCACATGTGATACTTCCCGCGCACCCCTGGAAAACACGTACCCTGCTGATGTCGCGTGTGAAACTTCCCGCGCACCCCGAAATACACGTAGCCAGGACATTCGCGTGTGGAACTTCCCGCGCACCCCTGATATACACGTACCCTGCTGATATCGCGTGTGAAACTTCCCGCGCACCCCAAGATACACGTAGCCAGGACATTCGCGTGTGGAACTTCCAGCGCACCCCTGCAATACACGTACCCTGCTGATATCGCGTGTGAAACTTTCCGCGCACCCCGAAATACACGTAGCCAGGACATTCGCGTGTGGAACTGACCCGCGCACCCCTGATATATATGTACCCTGCTGATATCGCGTTTGAAACTTCCCACGCACCCCAAGATACACGTAGCCAGGACATTCGCGTGTGAAACTTCCAGCGCACCCCTGGAATACACGTACCCTGCTGATATCTCATGTGAAACTTCCCACGCACCCCGAAATACACGTAGCCAGGACATTTGCGTGTGGAACTTCCCGCGCACCCCTGATATAGACGTACCCTGCTGAATTCACGTGTGAAACTTCCCGCGCACCCCTGATGTACACGTACCCTGATGGAATCGCGTGTGGAACTTCCAGCGTACCCCTGAAATACACGTACCTAGCTGAAATGACGTGAGGTACTTCCCGCGCACCCCAGTGATACACGTAGCCCGCTTGCCATGCTGGTACAGGGTTAGCGCAGCCCTTTGCGCTGGATTGGGGATTTTGATGGCTTTTCCCTGCGCGAGAGGCGTTCTTGGGGGCGTAACTGGCGCTGCTGCAGGGTCGCTGCGCCACTGTGCGCCACGGCTGGTTTTGGTAGCTGGAATCCATGAATACGCTGTGCGCGGAAATGGATTTTAGCGCACGCGGCTGGCGCAGGGATTCGCACGCGTACACTGTGCGCCAGCCGCGTGCGCCACATGTGCGCTAAATTCTATGAATTACCCCCTAAATGGTTTGAATTAACTCTGTACCTTATAGCAGAAAACAAATACGAAATAACTGACCCCATAATACTTTGCAGTTACTGCACTACAAAACTTGACAACAACCAAGCTCCTTCACGTGCTATCACAAGTAACTTGGAATTGTATCCACTACCAAAACCTCTTCAACAACTTAATTTATATGAGAGCATCATAATTCAAACAGTGCACCCATTTCAAGCAATAATACGCCTTCAACCAAAAACTGCAAAATTACCTCCCTCTGAATTAGTGAAAGGTATTTGTGGAAAAGTAGTGTATTTACCATTAGATCTAAAAGAAAATGTGCACACTCTCGGAGTGCAACGTCCAATGCAGCAATCTTTAATTATCTTGGTAAATGGAGTACCTACAAAAGACACAAACATTTGGCAATAACTGGTAGATTTACATAAAGTTAGAGAAGCCCTACAATATCTTAAAGAGAACAATGAATATTACAAAGAAGTTAATATTGAAGAAAATTTGCAAGATACAAGTGAAATAATTGAACAGACACAAGAAGCTGGTCAATTTGAACTCCTAGATCCTGCTACAATATCAAACACTTTAGACCATTATACAATTCATCCATTGCACTCTAATGACACCATAGAAGATGCACTGGAAACGTACCAAATGCGTCAAACAAAAGGATCACCAATCAGCATATGGGAAAAAAGTATAGAAGCACGTGCTTTTCCTCTACTCTTTCCTACTGGCAAAGGAGGAAGATACAATGATGGACCTATTCAAATATCAGCATCAGAATATCGCTCATTACGAATGTATTCTGAAGATCCCAGATTTCGACAAAATGTGGAATACATATTCCACCTACTCTTTGAAAGTGAACTAGCAACTTTATGTTACGGAGTTGCACACATATTAAAATCAGGATCACACTTTCAAAATATGACAGCTACACAATTATTACAAAAAGTTCAACAAAAAGATGAGGTTTTAGAAGCAAATCTTTCAAATCTATTAGCAAATATGCGTGGTACTAAAGAGTACTGGTTTCGACGTCATGGAGATGTACGTTGTATGATCAGAAACCTTGGCCCACCCACTTGGTTTCTTACATTAAGTTGCGCAGAATATGCATGGGAAGATTTACATGCTTTCCTACGCATATCAAACGAAAACAAAACAAACATAGATATACTAACACCTGGAGAACTTTGTTCACAGGATCCTGTTAATGTTTCACGATATTTTCACCATCGCTTCATTGCTATGCTACATTTTAGTTGTAACAAAACTGTTCCTCCCCATGGAAAAGTGCAACACTTCTTTTGGAGAAAAGAATACCAAGCCAGAGGAGCACCACAGATCCACATGCTTTTATGGATTAAAGATGCTCCTAAATTTGGTCAAGACAGTGATGCCACTGTTTTACAGTTTATTGAAATATATGTCACTTGTGAAATTCCAACAGAATCCACAAATAGTGATCTTCATGCAAAATTTTACAATTCCAAAGACACAAATGTGGCAAATATTGTCATTGCAAATACAAAAACAAAGGGAAATACTACACCAAATGCCGATTTGGTTTCCCTAGACCAGTCACAAATACAGGTCAAGTGAACAACTTCATGTCTTCAGTTAGACATAGTGTTAAAGGTAAGTCACCTAAAAATACATATTGCATAAAAAGAAAAGAAGAAGAAAAATATATCAATGATTACAATGCAATCATTGCCTACTTATGGAATGCAAACATAGACGTGCAGTACATTGCAGACAATTCTACTGCAGTTGCACAATATGTCACAGCATACTTAACCAAATCAGAAAAGACAGAGCTCCAAGACCTCTGGAATGACCTGTCATCAGATAAAACAGTGTCTCAGAAATTATACAGCTTGGGCATAAAAATGCTGTCCCATAGAGAATGTGGATCCTATGAAGCAGCTGATCGATTAACTGGTACTGCATTGTATGGTAAATCTGCAAATATAGTATGGCTTAGTCTTGGTCCAGCTAAATCTAGAAAAAGAGTTCTAAAATCATACGAAGATATAGAAACAATAGCCAAACATGATCCCAACAGCCAAGACATTTTAAAAAACAATTTATTGGACACATACTACCCAAACAGGAGTACCACTTTGGAAACCATGAGTCTATACCACATAGCCCAAAACTACACATACAAAAATACTATAAAACCTGATGAACAAAACCGTAAATACAAAGTGACAAACTGTGAAGGCAGCTTAGTAAAACTCACCAAACCAAATTTAATTAATCATATCAAATTGTCATTAAAGACTCCTCAACATGAAGAAGTATATTACATGTCCCTGCTACAACTCTTTAAACCATGGAGAAAAGAAGAAGAAATACTAGATAACTATGACTCATATGAAGACGCTTTCAAAGCAAATGAAAGCAGTATAACTGATGTAAACTTTGCACAGTACAAAACAATGTTGCACAATGAACAGAAACACGAAGAAGAACTCCAGGCCCAACTAGATAAGGAGACTCCTGACAGTTGTCAACCATCTGTCACAGGAAGCCAAGAACCACAGGGAGACCCACTAATAACAAATGAGGCAGAATTAGCTATGATAGAAGTACAAAACACCATGTGTCAGTATGAAGATAAAGAAGACTTAACTATACTAGAATTAAAGCTAAACAATGAGCAACGTAGCATTTTTCAAGAAGTAACAAAGGAAATTGCACATGGTGTACAACATGAAAACAAAGAATGCACCTGTCAAAATTACAAACCTATACTATTGTATGTCAGTGGTGGAGCTGGTTCTGGCAAAACATTCCTAATCAAAATCATCAGTAAGTTCCTTCAACAATTCACAAACAACAAACTGTCAGCTATTGTCACTGCCCCCACAGGTTTAGCTGCCTACAACATAGGTGGTGTCACTTTACACCGATTACTACTCCTGCCAGTAGAACACCAAAACAAATTAGATTATTACAAACTTTCTGCAGAATCTGCAATGGAACTACGCAGAGTATTAAAACAAATGAAAATGCTACTAATAGATGAAGTGAGGATGGTGTCCAACCTAATGTTGGCTTTGATTCACCTCAGATTACAGGAAGTACTCAAAACAAACCATGAAGAGCTCTTTGCAGGAAAACACATTATTGTTTTCGGAGATCTTCTTCAATTGACACCTGTAAAAGGTGAGCCTATTTTTAAAACATTAGGACACAAACTCTGTCGTAAAACTGTTGGCTGCATTGGAAATGTCAACCTTTGGCAACATTTCCAATACAGAGAATTAACACAAAACATGCGCCAATCTGCAGATCTCACTTATGCCAACATCTTAAAAAGTATCAGAGTTGGTATACTTTCTAAAGAAGCAGAAGCAATATTGAAAACCCGGCACATTCATGCACTTTATGGTGATAATACATGTGCTACAGATGTTATGGAACAATTAGCCCACAACAATGTCAATTGTATGGCCTTAATGCCAACTCTTGCAAGCTGTTTCAAATTCAATGAAATCATGTTAAGTAAAGAAATGCAACCAATAATGGAAATTAGCGCCACAGACAAACTAGATGTACATGGAATGATACTACCCATATGTGACCAAGCCACAGCCAGACTAAACAGTTTAGAAAAATCAATCTGAAACACAGCAGGCTTGGAAAAGATATTAAAATTATCCTTAAACTGCAGAGTAATGCTGAAACGTAACCTTGATGTAGACCAAGGACTAGTTAATGTAGCACTGGATACAGTTGTTGGCTTTCAAACATACCCACGTGACAACAAAATTCAGTTTGTCAATATTCTCTTTGACAAACTCTCAGAAGTTAAAAGAATAGGATGCTCAACAGCTCGATTCCTTCTCTTCAAAGACATGTATCTACGCAGAGAACAATTTTCTCTAACTCTTGCATACGCAGTCACCATTCATAAATCACAAGGTCTTACCTTAGACAAAGCAATGATAGACATTGGTAACATAGTCTTTAAAGAAGGCATGAGCTACGTAGCACTATCACGCTTACGTAAACTTGATGGCCTATTTCTAATCAACTTTGATGCAAGTAAAATAAACGCTGATATTCCTTGCATTTTAGAATACAATAGACTTCATTCACTATACACCCCCCATCTACAAACATATCCTGTTCCACAAAAAGGAAAATGTTTTAAAAGAAAACTAAATCAAACAGAAATGCAACAGGATGTCACTGCAAATCCTCCAAAAAGAGTAAAAGAAACTAAAACTTCAACAAGTACCACAATCAAAAAAGAATCAATTAGGGTAAGTAAACCAGGTACTTCTTCAAAGAAGGAAGACAAACTCCAAAAAAAGCAGTCAGATACAGAACTACATGGTCCATTTAAACTCTCAAATATAGTTGGTGTAAGTTGTGACGCAAATGTAGCAATGAATATTCAATTTCCATTACCACCAATTGTTGAGAACATTTACTTACACAGTGCAGACCCATTGCGTTTGCAAATGTTAGTACTTCGCAGAAATGCAGCAAACAATCCTGACAACACGTATAGTGTTTATGGAATAAGACAACAATTGGACTACTGTGCTGGAATGCTGAAATTCACTATAAACTCACAGGAAGATCCACAAGAATTTCTAATGTACTTACTACAAGTACTGGAAAACAAAAACATACCTATAAATGAAATCTTCCAGATTTCATACATGTGGAAACATACATGCACTCTCTGCAACAATGTGACACAAGAACAAATCCCCAATGAGCGCTTTGTGTATATATCAATACCTAATTGTGAATCTGTTCCATTTCAGCAACTTGTACAAAATGCAAACCACGGTAGATTATGTTCCACCTGCAATTCAGATAATCGCTCCACGTTAGTAATACAAACGCATAGTAAATACGCAATAGTAATGCTTCTACGTTGCAATGCAGATGGTACCAAAAACAACTGCAAGCTGACTGGATTCACACATGGTCAAATATCACTTGGTAGGAAAACCTTCACAACAATAGGTATCATCTACCACGCAGGAGCCACAACCAACTCAGGGCACTACACTGCATATATAAAAAAGAAATGTGGATGGTTTGAATGTAATGATAGTACCATTACTCTAAAGCAGAGATTACCAGCAAATCTTACAAACGCTTATTTAATGTTCTTAAAACCAAAATTTGATAAATAAACTGTACTTAAACCTTAAGTACATTTGTAGTAAAAAAATATAAACTGTCACAATATTCCAAAAGCTATCTAACTGCCTAAAGATGCTACAACAACTAAACAGATAAATTAGGACTACTCAAATAAATCAAAAAATAGACAGTTAGAATATGCCAATTGGTATCTAACTGTCCCAAAATTTAGAAATATTCAAACAGATAAATCAATACCACGAAATTATATAAAAGAATAAACAGTTAGAATATGCCTACTGGTATCTAACTGCTCCAAAACTGTACAATATCCAAACAAATACCTAATATCTTACTGCTCCCAAAAACTGGAACAATCTAATGTATAAAGCATTAGCCAGAAACAACAAGTAAACACTGAAAACAAACAAACAAATAAACTGTAGCATAACAGAAAAAGGTTTTTTTTAATCCAACATGGATTTTTTTTCTCCCACAGACCCAATGATTTTAGCAACAAACAGAAACTGAGCAAATTGCACAGTACTCTCGTTTGTCATCGACTAAATATGAGGGTAAAAAAAAAAGAAAAAATGTTGATTGTACAATGTAATAACTCTTTATAAAATACTAATACTAACATGCTATTTTCTTTTATCACAGAAATGAACAAGAAAAACATGGACTCCCGTTACTAAACCAAATAGTAAGTATAACATCATAAATACAACCATCGCAGTATATCACACCCATACTGTCTTATAACATTGTTCCTTATAAATTTGTTTTTGACCCAAAGTTATAAGCCACTCTGAGTGTTATATGCTGCGGTGCTTCTGGCCAGGGCATACACTCTTGGGTGCATGGCATATGACTGTGATATGCTGCAGAGCTTCTGGCCAGGGCACAGACTCTTGGGTGCATGGCATATGACTATGTCACACCCATAGATTCAAGCATTGCAACCATTTTAATGTCCGCGGACACAAGGAAGGTCCTAGAACACATTCAACTTGCCAGAGGACAATACGGACAGCGTCCTCAGGACACCCCCATTTTCTTTGTGTACGAACATTTCAGGACACCGCGACTGTTCTTAGAACACTTTCAGCTTGCCAACGAACAATACAGACAACGTCTCCAGGACACCCCCTGTGAACATTCCAACACCCCACGAGTGTTCTTAGCCACTATGTGAGTGTGATATTCTGCTATACTTGTGGCCAGGGCATAGACTCTTGGGTGCATGACATATGACTGTGATATGCTACAATACTTCGAGCCAGGGCATAGACTCTTGGGTGCATGGCATATGACTGTGATATGCAGCGGTGGTTGTGGCCAGGCCATAGAGTATTGGGTACATGGCCAAATGGCCATGCACCCAACATTCTATACCCTGGCCACAACCACCGCAGCATATCACACCCATAGATTCAAGCATTGCAACCATTTTAATTTACTCGGACACAAGGAAGGTCTTAGAACACATTCAACTTGCCAAAGGACAATACAGACAGCGCCCTCAAGACACCCCTATTTTCTTTGTGTACAAACATTTCAGGACACCGTGAGTGTTCTTAGAACACTTTCAGCTTGCCTTACGAACAATACACGCAGCGTCTCCAAGACACCCCCTGCTAACATTCCAAGACCCCACAAGTGTTCTTAGAACACTTTCAACTTGACACCGAATCCATTCTGTTTATTTACGAACATTCCAGAACAGCCGTGTTGTCCGCAGACAAATCGAACACAACAAAAGCGTCTAGCACATAAAAAAAATACAACATTGAACCTATCTCATACTACCCCACCTTCCCCAAACACTCTTACACACCAACACATGCCACTAAATACAATTTTTAATTCAAGTTTCACCGCGCTGTCCGAGGTCGGCGGCGAATGCAAGATGGCGGGCGCGACAGAAAATCTGATGCGCATCACGCACCACACCGCCCAATCAGCGAACACGTCGCATGTCCACGGACATGACGCAAGCCCATGGGCCAATCAGGGTGCTGTCCACAGAGCGAACAGGGAAGTCCGTCCGCGAAGCGAACACAGATATCACTAATTTTTTTGCCTTACGTTTTGGTCATTTTTTAAAAAACTACTGGACGGATTTACACCAAATTTGCAAAGCACGCTTTCTGGACCAAGCCGCCGCTCCTGCCGCCAATTTGGTGTAAATCCGTCTAGCGGTTCAGGCTGTAGCCGTGCACAATTTTTTTTCCCATTATGTCTACGGGAAAAAACAAAAGTTTTGGGACCCCCCCTGTAACTTTGCCCCCCCTGGACCAAACCTCTCCCGACTTTCCAAAAAAATTCAGAGTGGGCCATATACTTTTTTTGCAAAGTTTGGTGAGGATTCGTCCAGAGGGAGCGAAGTTATAAGCCACCCAAAAAGGGCTCTTCCTATGGAAACACCAACTTAACCATAACTACATGGACGCTACCGCGTCCATGTAATATGTATATATTTCAGTGCGATACATGGATAATTTTAACCATAGGAAGCATACTTCTCTAAATTTATACATGTATTTGATTGTAATCACTTTGTGATAAATGCATTAATTGTGACTATTTACTTTGTTAGTGCCAAAACATATTTTCTACTAATTATTTCATCACATTTAATGAAGCTTGGGGGACACAAATAAATAGGAGAATGTGAAATCATTTCCATCTAAAGCGTTTGAAATTGTCTATGAAAGTTCAACAAATTTGCTAACATCAAAGTTTTGGAACATCAAACGAACAACCCAAATTTGTGGATATTTTCATTAACGCTTTGAAGACCAAAAAGTAAGTATTTAAAATGTGTTTTTTGCACAGGGTTTTCCAGGGTTTTCCATGAACCCCATGAACCCCAAATATCTCAAAATGGTGTGCTCCAATGTCCAAAATTCTCATCGTACCAGTAGCCCTAAAATAAAGCGAGTGTACGCAACAAATTAGACCAAAATTTGATCTGTCCCCTTTACTTAAGTAATTAACGTATTTGTAGTACTGCCAAATACGCACAGACACCTGAGGATACGGAAAATGAATGCACACACACACACCATGTGTAAATGTATGTGAATGCATGGGGACAACATCTGAACACTCAGACACCCATACACATACAAACGCATGCACACACATGAGATGTGGATATGCACCGCATGTGGATAACAAAAACAAGATTTTAACAAGTAGTTAACTCTACAAACACCAGTAAAGCAAAACTATAACGTTTCTACAAACATCCAAAACAAAAAGCTTCATTCACATCAACTCGTTTTCAGGTCTGTCTAGACAAAGCTTTGTCACAGTGCCAGTGCTTGTACAGGAGGGAATGTGGGGGAGTGGGACGTGTCAATTCATGACTTTGTGATGCAGAAAAAGGGCATCATGTTGGAAAAACACATATGATGTTGGTTATTTTGCCGGCGTTAGTGCAACTTTGAAATGCTGGCAGGAGAGAGATGTCGAATGTAGCTTTTAAGAGTTTCTTTTGTTGCCATGTTGCTTGATACATTGGCGTATTTTGCCACTTCTGGCTGAGCGCAATAATAACACAGATCCTAATCCATAAAAATCAGCTGCTCTATGGATGCTCTATGGTGCCTTTCATTGAGCCATCTTGAAATGGTAGAACAAGCCACAAGTAAGTGTTACTGGGGCCTGTCACAGATGCACTAATATTTCCATTCAGTATAAGAATGCCTGCATTAAATTATGGGAAAATGTTATTTTGGTGCACATTTTAACTTTTTGCTGTGACGTATATTGTAACAGTACATTACACTGAATGAATACCTGCATTCTTTATAATATACATGAGAGCCACGTATGCACATGTCGCTGTTTTTTATCTGCTCAAGCAGCTATCTCACATATCACCATGCCGCACATATCCGTTCTATGTGCTATCTATCATTTCACCCCAGAAGTCTCCTTATTATACAGCATTAGTACCCGGCCAACGTGCGTCCACGGGATACACTTAACGTGATTGGCTCGTTTCTGAGCCATACCACGGTGTAATCCCGTGGATGCACGTACATGCCTGGGTTTGTTCCCGGCATGGGGTGTGGCAGTCCCTTAGCCAATAAGGAGGCTCGAAATGGCCAATAAGGAGGCTCAAAATGGTGCTCAGAGCCTCCCCATGGCTGGAGGCTGCCTTCGTCCCCCGCTGGGGACTCAGGTAAGTTTTGTTTTCTTCATCCACCCCCTCCACTGCAAACTATCCCCTCCTCTCCCTCCCATCGACACTTACCTTCTTTTTTCTTCTTTTCTCGGAAAGAAATGTGCTGGGAACCCTTCTGTTCCCAGCACGTCCGCTCCCGATGGCCGCCATGGAAAGGGAAAACGGACCAGGTTTTCCCTTTCCTGGCAGCCATTTTATTTGACTTTTTTTTTCTGTTCCGAAACGCGGCAGCAAGAGTAAGACGAGTAACAAAGAGTAAGCAGTAATAGAACGGAGAGACAGGGGGATCATATTCCAATGAAGAGGAGCAAGGAGCTGAAAGGAACGAAAGCAGGATAGAGTACAGGGGGGGTAAGAACATTCAGCCTAAATAGACAGGAAGAACGAAGCGTGTGAGAGGGAGTATAGAAGGAGAGAAGAAAGGCAAGATAAGCAGGGGCAAGCCCATGAAGAGATTTAAAAACTATACAAAGAAAGTGAAATTTAATTTGAGAATGGAAGGGTAGCCAGCCAAGAGAGGCAAGAGAAGGAGAGATCGAGTCCTGATAGGAGATAAGACAAAGTAAGCGAATAGAAGAGTAATAGATTGATTTGAGAGGAGTGAGGCATGAGCAGGGAAGGCCAAAGAGCGTGACAGAACAATAACATAAACGAGAAAAAATGAGTGTGGAGATGAGAAGTTTTGTAGCATGAAAGGTGAGGAAGAGATGGACTCTGCATATATTATAAAGGTGAAAGTGACAGGAACGAGATGTGAGAGAGATATGGTGGGCAAAAGAAAGATTAGAATCAAAGTGAAGACCAAGGTTACACACAGTGGGAGAGATAGATAAAGTAGAGGGAGGAAAAGAAATAGATAGAGGTGGGGAGTGTTAGCAGGAAAGAATAAGCAAGTAGTTGGGTAGTTGCTGGGTATCAACCTCTTAGTCCTTGCGCCCTTTTAAAAATTGTTATTTGCAGGTGTCGCGTCGGTGTGAAAAATTGTTTCGGAGGAACGACTACCCCACCTCCGAGGTTTTAGAAGAATTTTCTAGGGATTTCACACTGTAACTGTGCCACACATGTTATGAGGTGTTGATGTTCGATTTGTTGAAAAATAAATGTAAACCAAATTTAAATCACAAATCTCCCGTGTGAAAGCCCTTTTTATTTACACATCTTTTGGCTTATACTGAGCCTTTTTCAAAACAGGATTTTAGAAATAAGCACTGAGGGAATAGAATCAGTGGGTACAGTGATAGGGTGAACTTTGGCCAACAAGAGAGCCACATCAGAGTCAGAAACAGGAGCAAAGTAAGAAATAATATTCGAAGGAGCAGAAAAATTATAACAGAGTTAGGTAGAATATCCTGATGTAGAGAATGAACTTTGGAAGAGGAAGAAATGTGCGAAACCAGATGCTGATAAAGATGAATTAATAGAAGGATCAGGCAAAGCTGGGGAGAGAAGCCGAGTTAATGTTTTTAAAATCCACCGAGGGTGAGCAGATTGAGTATGAAGAAGATCAGAAAAATAGGTATGTTTGGCAGTGTTAAGACAGTCATCATAGAGAGCGAGATAGGAGAAGTAGGCAGAATGATTGGCAGGAGCCCAGAGTTTGCATCAGCGCCTTTCAAGATGACAAAGAAAATGGCGCATAGGACAAAGGTGAGAAGAGAGCCAAGGTTGGGCAGGTTTACGGCTGGGCTGGACAGAAGAAAGATGATAAAATTGATCAAGACTTGAGGCAAGAGTTGAAGAAAGGATGGATGTAGCTTTGTCCGCAGTAAGAGCTGAAAAATGTGTACGAGACGGGAGAGAATTTGTGCATGTATTCTGGGGTAGCAAGGAATTAAAGTTGAGTTGATCACGCCTGATGAACGTATTGGATCAGGAAGATACAGGAGAGATAAGAGGAGTGAGCGGGAGAAGAGATAGAGAGAGTAGAAAATTATCAGATAAATAAAAAGGTATTGCAGATATAGATGAGACAGTAAAGGTCGAGATAAAAACCAAATCAAGAGTAGAGCCAGAGGTATGGGTAGGAGAAGCAGGGAGTGGGGAAAGTAAATGTGAGTCAAGTATAGAAAGAAACGGAGAGGCAAAATTAGTAGAAGAGGGATGGAGATTAAAATCCCCAAGTAAAACAAGTGGAGTAGAACTAGGTAGAATATGACCAAGAAGGTGGTCAATGTCCTCACAGAATGACCCAAGTGGACCAGGTGGACAATAGACAATCAGAAAGGACATAGCATGTGGAACAGTACAAATCTTATAAATAAACTCAAAAGAAGAAGAATCCAGCAGAGGCATAGGAGAAGGGAAAGAAAGATAAGTAGAATGATAGAGTACACCAACACCACCACAGCGACCGTTGGCTGGGGGTACTTGGGCGAAAGTAATCAAATAAGTAAGGGAAGCAGCTACAGTTGAATTGTGTGAAAAAATCCAGGTCTCGGTAATACAAAAGAAATGAAAACGTAAATGTAAAAAGACGTCCAGTACTGCAGAGGTCTTATTGCAGAGTGATCTCACGTTCCATAGGCCAAGATCATTTGAAATGGAGGTATCAATGAGTTGTGGATAGATGAGATTGGGATTTATAAATAGGCCTGTAGCTCAGCAGTTTGATTGAGAGTATTAGAAGGCGAACAGGTAGGTATTGATATAGTCATGAAAAATAAAACCAATACCTCAAAGATGATCAGGACAGCGGGGAATGGTTTCCACAGAGGTGCTGGGAAGAACAGGCAGGCGATGTGCAACATACCTATGAGGTTATTTGCCGTGGACAGCTGCAGACAGCTACGTCTCACTTAGCCCCACTTCGCTGTGGCTTCGCCAGAAGGCAGGTTTTTCAAACCGCAGCGAGTGGGGTGAGAGCGAAGCAGGTGGGCGTGGCCTCTTTCCGTTGACAGTGGTTGCCTGGCAACAACCAGCGCCAAGTAGGTGATCCTTGAAGAAATGCGGGCAGGCGGGGTGCACAGATGTAGAACACTGTGCACCTGCACAAGCGGAGTGGCCTGGCTCTCGCACACTGAGGTGCTGATGGAAAAGTCCGAACAGTCCTGAAAGGAGCGACAGCTATCCTCCACAGCTGTGGACAGTTGACTGCCCACTTGTTCCCACTTTGCCGCGGCTTCCCCTCAAGGAGGGTTTTTCAAGGCGCGGCGAGCAGGGTGAGAGCAAGGCAGGTGGGCGTGGCCTCTATCCGTTGATAGTGGTTGCCTGGCAACAACCAACGCCAAGCAGGTGATCCTTGAAGAAATGCGGGCAGGCGGGGCGCACTGATGTAAAACGCTGTGCTCATGCACAAGTGGAGTGGCCTGGCCCTTGCACGCCAAGGTGCTGATGGAAAAGCCCCAAACAGCCTTGAAAGGAGCAACGGCTATCCCCCACAGCTGCAGACAGTTGACTGCACACTTGTTCCCACTTCGCCACAGCGAGAAGCATGAACTGTAAATGGAGACCAAACATTCCACGAAGGAGGTCACCCCCACAAAAGTCAAGGCCAATAAGAAAGACAAAGTCAATTTATTTGCATATGGCACTCAGCTGCACTTTCTGTCTCAGTACAATATTAGCTAGTGCATTTAGATCCCCTTTATACAATATGAATCCTAGAAGGGTTTCCAGGCTACTCTGCTGTGTGTTGTGATCTTCCCATTTGTGAGGATGTCAATCCTTCTCTGTTTGCATTAGAATTCTTTTCTATGGGGGTGTGAGGAATTCGACCATCCACACATTGGGTGTGCACGCTCGCCTAGTCTTTTTGTAAATGTTTAATTCAATGGAATGATGGTAGACCAACCTCAGGTGTGTGGTGTTCATCCACATACATTTTTCTATGCGCACACAGGTATACTCTGGGTGGACACAGCCTACAGGCACAGTCCGCCCTGGCATATTTAGTTGGGATATGCCAGAAAGGAGTATGACATGTCATCTCCAGAAAGGGGCAGTCCCAGCTGTGTTGTGATCTTCCCATTTGTGAGGATGTCAATCCTTCTCTGTTTGCATTAGAATTCTTTTCTATGGGGGTGTGAGGAATTCGACCATCCACACATTGGGTGTGCACGCTCGCCTAGTCTTTTTGTAAATGTTTAATTCAATGGAATGATGGTAGACCAACCTCAGGTGTGTGGTGTTCATCCACATACATTTTTCTATGCGCATAGACAGGTGTACTCTGGGTGGACACAGCCTACAGGCACAGTCCGCCCTGGCATATTTAGTTGGGATATGACAGAAAGGAGTATGACATGTCATCTCCAGAAAGGGGCAGTGCCAGCTCCTCCTGTCATGGCCAGCTTGATTAACCAACAAATGCTCCATGGATCCGCCCTGCTCTTTTGTTGTGCCCTGCAGCTGATAGCAGCAATTATCATACAAATAGAGTGTACTTGAAACAGGCCCACGTGGAATCTTGCTGCAGAGCTTAACAAAGGAGAAAGAAAATCCAACAAACTTTCATATGTAACTGTCAGTTTGAAGCCAGTTCCTGCCCTCAGTATCGATGACAGTGAACTGTCATGTCCAGAACTGGGACCCCATTCATAGGGTACACAAATGTGGTTTGGAGGAGCCAGAGTGTCTAGTCTCGCTGCAGCTTCAAGGGAGACCTGCCACTTTAATCAGGAACCACAAAGAGATCCATTAACCAGAGATAATCTTTGACTGACAACAGACAGTAAGATGGGTGGGACTTAGTGTTACAAGTTTTCATCCCTTTACCTTTCCTGTTGCAAAGCACTCTGGTTATAACCTCATGAATACAGGAGATTGTTGGTAGGGACCCGAGGATTAGTTCATTAAGGCAGACTTAGCCTACACCAATCATTGTGGCCTATTTGGCTTAGAAAGAGGGCAGAGCACCTCTTTTGGCAGATCATCTCAAGACTTCAGAAGGACTAGCAAGAAGAACTCATCATCGGAACCTGGCTAAAGGTACAGTCTGCTTTACATCATCCGCCAGTGAAGGAAGGCCAGGACCTCCAAAGTGGGAAGCAAGATCCCTCCCCTAAACATCTCCCAGGGAACAGAGGGAAATACCGAATCTAGAGGACCCTTTAGCCGCTCCAGAACCAGTACCCAGCCAGCACACAGCATGCCCTGCTAGGCCTGGTAGCAAGCTTCCTAGGTAGGACAAGGCAGCTGCCTTCAACACACTCCTCAGCATTGAGCCGTCCGCCTAAAAGGAGGACAAAAGCCCATTGAAGAAGCTGGGAGAAGTGCCTCGACCAACATCTACCAATGTCCGCCTTTAAGGGCATTCTTAAACCAGTCAAGTACCACAAGCTGCAATCGACTGCAACACTCACCGTTGTCAAGCAGCAGTCAATTAAAGACATCCGAGATGTCTCAAACAGTGCTTCAGAACTTCTGATTAGCACTGAGACAACGAGTCCTGACACTGAGCTGCCGTGTAGGCCAGCCTGCAGCTGTTCATCCAACTTTGCTCACCAAATTTCCATGCTACCTGAAACTCGCAGCTGACTCCCGTCTTGAACTCTGTCACTGAAGTCTGAATAGCGCACTGAAGCTTACTCGACCCCGTCGAGCACCAAGAACACCTTCAGCACAAGGTACATTGTGGTTCTGTCCCCCTAGTCCTTCACAGAAGTCCCCATGAAACATCTTAAGACCCATTACTCCCTATGTGCTGAAGCCAAGAAACCTTAGACTACCCTCTTATCAGTATACAGAGTGCATCCCTTTTCCTTCATTGAAACTGTCTGTCCTCTGCATTCCTTTACAGGGTTGGTTGTATTTCATAGTGTTGCTAGAACTGTCTGTTGTGATATAAATAAAGTCAATATTTTTGATACAACCTTGACTGGACAGTCCCTTTTTTATCATTGGGTAATAATTGTATTTTCACTGTGTTGCAACTAACCAACGTTACCCGAATTAAGAAAGCCTTCCGGGAGGGGTAGTGGAAGATGACAAGGAAGACAGCATGAGCAGTGTTTCCAACCATCTCTCTGGGGGTGGCAAGCATGCCCTCTAGCCCTCTAGAGTATCAGTGAGGTCAGGGGCAAGTGCGGCATCCAACAGATCCCAGGCCTCGGCACAGCCTCTAAGTGGCCCTGTAATTGTCCCGGCTGTTAACGAGGTAGCAGCTAGAAATCTCCAGCTGGAGGAGAGGAGAAACAGTGGGATAAGGTCACCATAGATGGAGTCCAACAGATCTACCTCTAGTGAAAGCAGCAGTATTAGATCAAACTAGGGTGCCCACGATAAGCCCCAGTGCCACATCCCAAAGACTTAGTGCACGCTTATAAAATGGGGAAGGACTGATTTGAAGGCCGCAAGCTTGCTTTTCAGCTACAGGAGGTGGACGTGGTACTGTGTGGTGCAGCCCTAATGAGTTGCTTACAGACACATGGGACTGATGCAATTCTTCAGTTAACTCCAGAGGAAAGGCCCATTTATGAGAACATAAAGGCGGCCCTCAGGAAATCTTGTAAAACTACTGAGCAGTATCTCAAGAGCTTAAGAGAGCTCAGAAAGAAAAGTGGGCAGAGATTTGAAGCATTCACACATTGTCATTGGAATATCTGAGCGGTGGGTGTCTGGTAACAAAGTTGACACAATTAAAGGGATGTACAATTTGATTGTGTGTGAGCATGTATTGAAGAATTGCGAGGTTGACTACACCAGCATCTTGTGGACAAGACTATTACAGACAGTAGGAAGCTTGCAAATGCTGTCAACAGGTTTGTAAGTACTCAAGTCCACTAAAACACTCAGGCGAGCACATGCAAACCAGAAGCAAAATCTTCAGACAAAAAAGTTAACTAGGATGGGAAGGACAATGTTCCAACCCATTCCTTTTCAAATTCAGGTCCCCAAAAGAATGGAGGGAAATCCCAAAACTTTAGTTCAGCCGTACACACCAAAAAGAAATACGCAAGCACCGCTAATACTGTGACACCTACGTTCTCACCACTCAAAAGTTGTTTTATGTCTAAGGAGCTGGGCCATAAGAAAGGGGAACCTGCTTGCAAGGGCTTACTCAAGCCAGCCATAGTGAAATCTGGACTCATGGAGGAGGCCATCATTAGTGTGGGTCTGCTAGAGGAGGACTTGCCATTAGTCCAAGGAGTGGTTGAATGTGGATTGGTTTCACTGAGTGGGAACGGTACAGTGTCTCCAGAAGAGATCCCAGTTCCCAATAATACTCCACTCTATTTAGAAAATGTGGATGTCAATGTACACAGAACTCCTGCGGTCTGAGACACCACAGCTAGTCTCACTGCTGTCACCCAGTAGTGGGTACAGCCAGGCCAGTATATCAGTGGGCCTGATTGTAGCATCAATGGGTTTGACAGAAAGAGTAAGTGTCCCTTGGTGATAGTAGAATTCAGCTAGCATGGTGAAACAAACCAGCGACGTGTAGCAGTGAAAGACTCCATCCCTGTTCCAGGTCTGTTGGGAAATGATCTTTCTGACCCTGAGTTGCGGCGGCTTCCCGATCGAGGGCCCAAGAGGCCACCAGATTTAATACTCTCAGAGCCTTAGGGTCTGGAGTACTTCCAGAGGGATTGTTGTAAGGACCGGTGTGGCCGGTAGCCCCTAGTCCAGCTCCACACACTGCTGAGTCGCCTACTCCTGTGTGAGAGGGGCAGTAGCCACTGAGGACCCTACTTTGGTAGCAGAGGATTCAGTGACTTCAGAGCGGCCTGGCTCAGCACAGGAAACTAAGGTGTAGGGCCAGGTGAGCACAGATCTCAAGGGCCTGCCTGCCCAAACTGGATGAGTTTCCATCAGCTGGGGGCCCAGATCAGAATTACTTCTTCAAAGCCCACAAAGAGTGTCCCACTCTGGCGGGTCTGTCAAAGCAAGCAGAGGAGCAGGCTAAGGGAGAGGCCCCTGGACTGTGCAAAGTGTACTGCGAGGATGGACTCCTGTACAGTGAGTCAAAAGTCTCTGAGGGTGACGGAACCAGAAGGTTGGTAATTCCCAAATACCACAGAAAGTTCCTTTTGGATTTGATTCACCAAATTCCTTTAGAGGGTCACTTGGGAGGGACTAAGACATTGGACCAATTGTCTGTGCACTTTTACTGGCCGCAGTTCACTGTAAAAGTTAAGGAATTTGTCCGGTCCTGCCCGACTTGTCAAGCTTCTGGTAAATCAGGTGGTGCCACAAAGGCCCCCTTAATTCCATTACCCATGGTTGGATCACGGTTCGAGAGAATAGGCATGGACATTGTGGGTCCTTTGGATGCCCAAACCAGCTCAGTGAACAAATACATCTTGGTGGTGATAGAGCACGCCACCAGGTACCCTGAGGCTGACCCTCTGAGGAGCATCAAAGTCCCTGTGGTTGCGACGGCTTTGATTGGGATATTCTCCATGTTGGATTCCCCAAGGAAGTCGTTTCTGACAGAGGATCGAACTTCATATCCGCATTTATGAAGGCAATGTGGGAAGAGTGTGGAGTCACTTAGCGGTTCTCTACATCCTTCCATCCACAAACAAACAAGCTTGTTGAGTGGTTCAACAAGACCCTGAAATACATGATACGTGGCTTGGAAGAGCACATGTGGAGAAAATTGGATATTCACCTGCCATACCTTCTGTTTGCCTACATGGAGGTGCCACAGAACAGAGTAGGATTTAGCCCCTTTGATATTCTGTTTGGCCACCCTCTATGAGATCCCCTCAGTCTATTGAGAGAGGGATGGGAGGGCAATCCCTCATCTCCAATGTGAGATGTGGTGGACTATGTACTTGTCCTTCGGTTTATGATGGCAAAGTACATGGAACAGTCGACGAAAAATGTAAAGACGAGTCAGGAACTGATGAAGCACTCACACGACCAGAAGGCTACAGTGACAGTTTATTCTCCAGGGCAGTGGGTATGAATTATGGAGCCTGTCAAACTCAGTGCCCTTCAGGACAAGTGGACTGGGCCATAGTGTGTGCGAGGTCAATTATCTCATTCACATGAAAGGACAAAAACAGGTGTGCAGGGATTTTCATGTCAACTGGCTAAAGCCCCATTATAGCCGGGGTGACTTGGTCATGGCATTAGTGACTGATGGAGAGACTGGGGAGGAGACCAATCCCCTCCCAGACCTCCTGCACACTGAAGCCACAGATGGGTCCATTGAAGGTGTCAACCTTGCAATGGACCTGTCAGAACAACTGATGGATTGTTGCTGTTTACGGGGGCCGTTTGCAGTCTGTTTTCGCTGACTCCAGGTCACTCAGATTGGTGCCTCCATGATGTGGACACTGGCGACAATAAGCAAGTGAAGAGTAGGATTCACTGGATGTCTGATAAGGTCAGGTACACATTCAATGATGATGTTTCCAAGATGTTGTCCCTAGGAGTGATAGAGCCATCCCATGATAGAGCCATACCATAACCCCCTGGCTAGCCCAGTGTACTGGTTCCTAAAAAGACCAGTGGTGGGAAGACTGAAGCTCGCTTTTGTGTGGACTACAGGGTGCTCAGTTCTGTCATGAAAACAGATGCTCACCCCATTCCTTGGGCAGATGAGCTCATTGATAAGCTTGACACTGTCAAGTACATGAGTTACTTCGACATCACAAGATGATACTGGCAGGTCGGCTTGTCAGATGGAGCGAGAGAGTGGTCAGCATTCTCAACCCCAAAACAACATTATCAGGTCACTGTGATGCCCTTTGGATTGAAGAATGCCCCTGCCACTTTTCAGCAGATAGATAACCAGGTTTTGCCTGGTCTGTGAACCTTCAGCGTCACCTATTTAGATAGCATTGCTGTATTCAGCCACACCTGGGAAAATCACTTATCTCATATGAAACAAGTGCCTCAGTCGCTGCCGAATGCCGGTCGGACTATCCTGGCCACGAAGTGCAAGATAGCGCAGGGGTTTTTTGTCGTTTTGACCAAATCTAATGGTTCGCATGAACCATTTGATCTAAAAATGCTACCATCAAAGGTTTGAACTCCAAATGTTTGAACCTTTGGTGGTAGCATTGTAAAAATAAACAGGGGCTGCGGGGGTGTCCCTCACATCGCCCCGCTCACTGTACATTATGTTTAGTGAGCAGGGGTTGCGGGGGACACCCCACAGCCTTCTGTTAAAAAAAAAAGAAAAGGACCGTGCCGTCGGTTCCCGATCACGGAAGGAAAAGGGAACTGGGGCTGCAGGAACCCAGCGTGAAGAAGAAGGTAAGTGGTGTTTGTTTATGTTGGGGGTGTGGGTGGGAGTGTGCTGAGGGTGTGGGTGGAGGGTGTGTTATGGGTGTGTTGTTTGTGTGGGTGTGAGTAAGTAAGTGTGTTCGCATGAGAAAGGTGCAAACCGTTAGTAGTTCTCACCTTTCTCATGCGAACGTTCCGGCCGCAGCAAATTCAGCCGCGGTCGGATCACTTAGAATCAGCACAGGGTACCGTGACCTAGCTAGGCCACCTGGTTGGTAGAGATAAGGAACCACCTCTCGAAGCAAAGGTACAGGTGGTGAAGGATTGGGACATCCCCAGCACAAAGAGGAAGCAAGTGGGAGCCTTTCTAGGTCTCACTGGGTACTATGGGTCATTCCTCAAGGGGAATAGAACCATTGCCATGCCCCTGAATGATGTAACTTCCAAGAAAATGCAGAAGAAGCTAACTTAGACCTGCCTGTCAAATCTCCTTTCTGTATTTAAAGGATGGATTGTGCAGGGCCAGAGTTCTGAAAGTGCCAGACTATGGTCAGGAGTTCATTATCCAGGCAGATGCCTGTGATTTGGGGATTGGAGCAGTGTTAGCGCACCTGAACTTTCAACGGGTATAGCAACCTGTTGCCTACATTAGCAGGCGATTGACAAAGAGGGAAAGGAACGGGGCCGTCATTGAAAAAGAGGCTTACGCGGTGGTGTGGGCAGTAAAGATGCTGAAACCCTAATTCGTTGGGTCGTACTTTCCTATCCAAACAGAGCACTGCCATCTTCGATGGTTAATAGCCATGCAACGGGTGAACCCTAAGTTTTTGCCTTGGGCCATATCCCTACAGAGATTAGATATGGACATTGAGAACAAGCCAAGCTTTCAGCATGGAAATGCAGATAGCGCCAGTTGGTCCTTTCGCCTTGATGATGAACCAGACCTTCATTAGGGTGGTGGTTCACATGTTGAAGCTGCGGGGGCATGTGAGGAATTCGAACATCTGCATGGTGGGAGTGCACTCGCCTGGGCTTTTTGGAAATTTACAATGAAATTGAATGATGATAGATCAAACTCCGGAAAATGTGTGCAGCTAATCTGCAGACATTTTCCTATGGTCACTGCATGACATACGCACATACCGGTGTACTATGAGTGGACACAGCTCACAGCCGCAGGCCCCCCTGTCATATTTATTTGGGATCTGACAGGAGGAGTACACAATGCATCTCCAGCCTAATTACCTAGCAAAGACTCCATGGATCAGCCCTGCTCTTTTGTTCAGCCCTGCAGCTGGTGGCAGTGATTAACATACAAGTGAATGTATTTCAAACAGATCCAAATGGGGCATGGCTGCAGAGGCTAACAAAGAAGACAGGAAACACCAACACACTTTCATATGTACTGTGTCAACCTGAAGCCAGACAGTGAAATGTTATGTCTGGGACTGCAAATGTACATTCGTTAACCCCACCGGGGGACCCCATTAATAAGGTATGAGTATGTGATTTGGCTGAGACAGAGAGTTTTGTCATGCTTCAGCTTCAAGGGAGACCTGCTGCTTTAATTAGGAACCACAGAGAGCCTCCAATTTCACAAATCTCTCAAAGGGGGGCTTTTTCACCAAACCTGACCGATCACTATTCCCAGTAGATGTACAGACTGACACACAGACCGTAACTCACAGTACTGCCTACAGTTAAAAGATGTCAACCGTATGCTGGCTCGTACACACTGTACAGAGCACTTCTCTCCTGTCAGTCACAATGCCTAGGCTGTTAGCATAATAATGAGAGGCAGCAGGGCCAGGATTCTGACGTCCCACCAGCCTCTCATTATATCTTGCTATGTTTGCTGAGGAGTCCAATGTGCTCTGCATCCAAACAAAAAAAGAATGCTTAGAGGAGAGGCGCCCCTGCACAGAGGTAGGCAGCACTTTCCCACGTGCAAATGAAGCACAGATGTGGACTGTGCTGCCTGCTTCTCAGGTGAGGGAGCAGCACCCCGGCCCATAGTGGCATGCCGCCACTGAGCACACGTGATCATCTCCTGTTTCCATATGCACCGAAGGAGGCCCTGAGTTTGCAGCGGTTGGGCTGTTTAAAGGTTGCAAGAAGAGCTCCCAGCTGATTCAGGAAGACGGCTCTCCAGGAAAGAAAAATAGAGGTAGGTACGCTGAAGGGGCGGTAAAAAGATTGTGCTTTGAGAAGGAAGTCAGGTAGGCAGAAATGGACCAAGACATACAGAGAAAATGAGAGAGATAGAAAGAGGGTCATTGAGCACCGGGCACCATGGTGCCTCTCGTAGGAGAAGTTTCAGTCTTTACAAATAATAAATGCTAACTAAATAAACGCAACACTACTGTCCTCATAGGTAGGATGAAGGAGGAGGAGAGACAGTATAGTTGTGAGGTGGCAGAGGGGGGTAGCCCATGAAGCACAGTTCTATATGCACTGAACAAGAGGTAAGCAGGAAGTGATAGTGAGTCGGGTCTCATTGTAAGTGTGGCAGTAATTGTAAAACAGGCAGTATATTCGAACACCACTTGATTTTACTGCTCTGCCTGATTATGAGTTCCGCAACTCACGTGGAAAGCCCCTGCTTGCTAGTGGAGGTACTATCTCCATGTATAAAAGCAGTAAGGGTCATGCAGAGATTGTGAAATTCCCCAATTAGGTCCAATGGGTTTTTAAATTGGAGAATAACACAAAGCTAATCGGGCAGAAAATTACCATTTCCGCACGTGGTAACAGTAAGTCAAGTAGGTACTAGTGTCAGTGTCAATACCACTAAACCCATAATGAGACCCTGTATGTTTCATTGTGGATAGTGAATATCACAAAGTTCCACATGCATTCTGTCTCTTTAGGGCCCGATTCTCAAGTTGGTGTTAAGTATTGAAAAGGGCGTTGTTATGCTTGAGCTAAAACATGGCGCTGGTGCGCAGTGTATTCTGGGAGCACTCAGAGCCATGATGGATATTTACTTCATGCCGCAGTGAAAAGCTGTACACATTTTGCTGAGAGCTAGATTCACAATGCTGAAGAAAACATGCTTTCCAAACCTGGTTTGCAGTCAAGGACATTTCTGCTGCGAAAGCTAGCTTTGTTATGTCTTGTTATGAGTTACGGGACTGTTTTCCGTGGTGCTTGTTTTTAGAGGAGGGGAGCACTTTGCTCCTTGAGGTTACTGTCGGTTGACCCAGCTGGCAACCAACGGCTGCTCATCAATGCGCAAGTGCGTTGCCAGAAGGTTCGAGAAATTGCCACCCCTTTTTGAGGAACCCCTTAGCGGTCAGGTGAGACCTCAGCCGGAGGGAGGACGCTTTCGTCTGGCATACCTGTGGGCTGTTGTGCTCTCGGCCTGGCTGTCATTGGGGTCTTCCAGCCGCTTCTGGCGAGATGAGGGATCCAGTTACGCCCACGGTGATGTATTTTCTTTTGAACTCTGTTTCTTCTGTGATTTATTTCTATGTTATCACTTGTTGCTTCCAAGCTTTGAATAAATAGCCCTATAAGTGCTCATTATTTTCTAAGAGTTTGTGTGGTTGCAAGTTCTTGCGTCTACCTGAGTTTAAAGTATTGGCTCCGTAATTGCACTGGTGATTAATGACTGTCCGTGCACTCTGGGCGAGCAATACAGGCGTTAAAAGTCTTAACGACCTTTTCGGTACTTAAGACCTATTTTGAAGTTGGCGCATTCCTCCGAAGTCGGAAGGAATGTGCCAATTTGGAATATATGTGGCGGTTGCTGGGATGGGTTGGAAACCAACCTAGCAACCGCCACATTCGTAAACTGCCTTTTTGGAAGCCTATTCTTGTGGCACTTCTCCAGTTTAATATGTGCGCTAAACTAGCTCACATTTATGGTACCTTTTTGGTGCCGTTAAACTGGAGGAGTGCCACAAGAAGCCTTGTTTGGTGTAAATGGAAGTGTCCATAACCCGTGTTGTATATTGACACTTTCATGTACACCAAAGCAAGCAGCTTCAACGTTGCTGCAACGTTGAAGCTGCTTGCTTTGGTGTACATGAAATGTGTTAATATACAACACACGGGTGTATATGAACACTTTCATTTAAACCATGGGTGCACAACATACGGCCCGCGGGCCAGTTGCGGCCCGCGAGGCACAAAGACTTTCCTAATGGAGGGTGGCCTGCAAGCAGCATCGGCGGCCCTCCATTAGGAAAGTCTTTGTTGTCTTCCGGACCGGACAAAACAATGGCCCTCATTGGCTCAGCACACCCGCACCACGTCGCTCCTACGAGCCACGTAGTGCGTGTGTGCTGCACCAATGGAGGGCCAGCACTACGGCTGGCGTGGTCCATAAGGCTTGATGCCAGAAGGCATTTCAGCCGTGGACCACGCCAGCTGTAGTACAATTCCAGTTACCTCGCCAGCGTTCCAGCTTCCAGCTTACCTGCCTTCCAGCCTTCCAGCACGTCTCCGGTAAGTGGTCTGTTTGTGTTTGTGTGTCGGGTCTGTTTTGCTGTGTGTTTGTGTTTTGCATGTTGGGGTGGGGGGGTGTCGGGTGTGTATGAATTTTTGGTTTTGAATGTTTTTTGTGTATGTTGAGATGCGGGGGTGGGGAGGTGGGGGGGTGTCGGGTGTTTATGAATGTTTGGTTTTGAATGTTTGTTTTGTGTCTGTTGAGAAACGGGGTGGAGGGGTGTCGGATGTATATGAATGTTTGGTTTTGAATGTTTTTTGTGTATGTTGAGATGCGGGTGTGGGGGGGTGTCGGATGTTTATGAATGTTTGGTTTTGAATGTTTGTGTTGTGTATGTTGAGATGCGGGTGGTGGGGGGGTGTTGGGTGTGTATGAATGTTTGGTTTTGAATGTTTTTTTGTGTATGTTGAGATGCGGGGTGGGGGGGGTGTCGGATGTGTATGAATGTTTGGTTTTGAATGTTTGTTTTGTGTATGTTGAGATGCGGGGGTCGGGGGAGTGTCGGATGTGTATGAATGTTTGGTTTTGAATGTTTGTGTTGTGTATGTTGAGATGCGGGGGTGGGGGCTTGTCGGATATGTATGAATATTTGATTTTGAATGTTTTTTTGTGTATGTTGAGATGCGGGGGTGGGGGGTGTTGGAGGTGTATGAATGTTTAGTTTTGAATGTTTATTTTGTGTATGTTGAGATGCGAGGGTGGGGGTGTCGAATGTGTATGAATGTTTGGTTTTGAATGTTTGTTTTGTGTATGTTGAGATGCGGGGGTGGGGGGGTGTCGGGTGTGCATGAATGTTTGTTTTGGAGTGTAAGTGCGGTTTATGTTGAGATGCAGGGTCTGTATGTGTGCATGCTTGCTAGTTTGTATGCTGATTTGGGAGGTGGGGGGTTCTGGTCTGTATAGGTGCATGCCTGAGAGTGTGTGTGCTGAGTTGGGGGTGGGGGGTTTGGGTCTGTATGGGTGTTTGTTTGAGAGTGTGCTGATTTGGGGGGTGGGGTTTTGGGTCTGTATGGGTGCATGTTTGAGAGTGTGCTGATTTGGGGGGTGGGGTGTTCTGGTCTGTATGGGTGCATGCTTGAGAGTGTGTGTGCTGAGTTGGGGGGTGGAGGTTCGGATCTGTATGGGTGCTTGTTTGAGTGTGCTGATTTGGGGGAGGGGTTTGGGTCTGTATGGGTGCATGTTTGAGAGTGTGCTGATTTGGGGGGTGGAGGGTTCTGGTCTGTATGGGTGCATGCTTGAGAGTGTGTGTGCTGAGTTGGGGAGTGGGGGGTTTGGGTCTGTATGGGTGCATGCTTGAGAGTTTGTGTGCTGATTTGGGGGGTGGGGTTTTGGGTCTGTATGGGTGCTTGTTTGAGTGTACTGATTTGGGGGGTGGGGGTTCTGGTCTGTATGGGTACATGTTTGAGAGTGTGCTGATTTGGGGGGTGGGGGGTTCTGGTCGGTATGGGTGCATGCTTGAGAGTGTGTGTGCTGAGTTGGGGGTGGGGGTTTGGGTGTGTATGGGTGCTTGTTTGAGAGTGTGCTGATTTGGAGGGTGGGGGTTCAGGTCTGTATGGGTGCATGTTTGAGAGTGTGCTGATTTGGGGGGTGGGGGTTCTGGTCTGTATGGGTACATGTTTGAGAGTGTGTGTGCTGAGTTGGTGGTGGGGGTTTTTGGGTCTGTATGGATGCTTGTTTGAGAGTGTGCTGATTTGGGGGGTGGGGTTCTGGTCTGTATGGGTGCATTTTTGAGAGTGTGCTGATTTGGGGGGTGGGGGTTCTGGTCTGTATGCGTGCATGCTTGAGAGTGTGTGTGCTGAGTTGGGGGGTGGGGGGTTCTGGCCTGTATGGGTGCATGCTTGAGAGTTTGTGTGCTGAGTTGGGGGGTGGGGGGTTTGGGTCTGTATGGGTGCTTGTTTGAGAGTGGGCTGATTTGGGGGATTAGGGGTTCGGAGTTGGGGGCGGGGGGGTTCAGGTCTGTATGGGTGCATGCTTGAGAGTTTGTGTGCTGATTTGGGGGGTGGGGTTTCGGGTCTGTATGGGTGCATGTTTGCTGATTTGGGGTTGGGGGTTCTGGTCTGTATGGGTGCATGCATGAGTGTGTGTGTGCTGAGTTGGGGGTGGGGGGCTTGGGTCTGTATGGATGCTTTTTGAGAGTGTGCTGATTTGGGGGGTGGGGGTTCGGGTCTGTATGGGTGCATGTTTGAGAGTGTGCTGATTTGGGGGGTGGGGGGTTCTGGTCTGTATGGGCGCATGCTTGAGAGTGTCTGTGCTGAGTTGGGGGAGGGTTGGGTCTGTATGGGTGTATGCTTGAGAGTGTGTGTGCTGAGTTGGGGGGGGGGTTTGGGTATGTATGGGTACATGCTTGAGAGTTTGTGTGCTGATTTGGGGGGTGGGTGTTCGGGTCTGTATGGGTGCATGTTTGAGAGTGTGCTGATTTGGGGGGTTGGGGGTTCGGAGTTGGGGGTGGGGGGTTCGGGTTTGTGCCTGATTGAGAATGGGCTCCAAAGGTTTATTGGAATACGAAGGAAGTCCACACATCAAGAAATGTCTCACAATTCCAAATATAAGGGCATAGTGTTTGGTTGGGGGTGAGGGGGCCATGGGGCATAGTGTTTGGTTGGGGGTTGAGGGAGCCATGGGGCATAGTGTTTGGTTGGTGGTGAGGGGGGCATGGGGCATAGTGTTTGGTTGGGGGTGAGGGGGACATGGGGCATAGTGTTGGGTTGGGGGTGGGAGCCATGGGGCATAGTGTTTGGTTGGGAGTCAGGGGGGCCATGGGGCATAGTGTTTGGTTGGGGGTGAGGGGTGCCATGGGGCATAGTGTTTGGTTGGGGGTGAGGGGGGCCATCGGGCATAGTGTTTGGTTGGGGGTGAGGGGGCCGTGGGGCATAGTGTTTGGTTGGGGGTCAGGGGGCCATGGAGCATAGTGTTTGGTTGGGGGTTGAGGGAGCCATGGGGCATAGTGTTTGGTTGGGAGTGGCGAGGGGGCCATGGAACATAGTGTTTGGTTGGGGGTGAGGGGGCCATGGGGCATAGTGTTTGGTTGGGGGTGAGGGGGCCATGGGGCATAGTGTTTGGTTAGGGGTTGAGGGAGTCATGGGGCATAGTGTTTGGTTGGGGGAGGTGAGGGGGCCATGGGGCATAGTGTTTGGTTGGGGGTGAGGGGGGCCATGGGGCATAGTTTTTGGTTGAGGGTTAGGGGGCCATGGGGCATAGTGTTTGGTTGGGGGTGAGTGGGGCCATGGGGCATAGTGTTTGGTTGGGGGTTGAGAGAGCCATGGGGCATAGTGTTTGGTTGGGAGTGGTGAGGGGGCCATGGGGCATAGTGTTTGGTTGGGGGTGGGAGCCATGGGGCATAGTGTTTGATTAGGGGTGGGAGCCATGGTGCATAGTGTTGCACTCCAAAAGTGAACCCAATAATAAAGCAAAAACAGGCACAGTTAGGAGATGTACATCCTTTGCTTTTTGAGGAAACATGACTCAACGAGGGCAATACTCCTCTTGGGCAACCCAAACAGCAAACTATTGCAGTCCAAATTAACGGAATGTCCAATCAAGGGTCAATAAAATATATATAATTTAATTAAACAGACGATATACAATAACTAAATAGAAATAAATTATAACAATGGAAAATGTGTAGCACAAAATGTACGTTTGAAATGCAATTAAAAGTCGTTACCCCTCAAAAACATATTCTTTTTCCATGTGTTTAATACAATTTGGGTGTTGAAAAAGCCCCCTGCCACGCCACGCCTACCGCCCCGCCCACATTTACTTTTCGGCCCACTATAGCCCTCATGTAAGGTACTTTCGGCCCTCTGTCAAAATCAGTTGTGCACCCCTGATTTAAACCAATGCGAGCAGCTTCAACGTTGCATTCTACAACGTTGAAGCTGCTGGCTTATACACCGCACGGGTGTATATGTACACTTTCATTTACACCAAAGCCAGCAGCTTCAACGTTGCAGGATGCAACGTTGAGCTGCTCGCTTAAAATGAAAGTGTTCATAAACCCCACACGGGTGTATATGAACACTTTCCTATACACCAAAGTAAGCAGCTTCAACATCCTGAATGTTGAAGCTGCTCACTTTGGTCTATAGGAACTGTGTTCTAGGCCGCATTTTTGTAGACTAACAATTCTCTCCTTACTTAACGAAAATGCTGCTGAGATTCTGTAATCCGCCTGTTTCCATTAGAAACAGGTGGATTACATCTAAAAAAAGCACTGTTGTGCTTATTAGGCAGAATCCTGTGCAGTGCCCTTAGGGACCACTACACACAATTAAGACTCAAGGTGGCAATACAAGTTTTACCTTTGGTACATGCCTGTACTACTATGTCAGAGTGGTAGCAGTGGCGGAGCAGCCAGGCTTATCTCAAGAGTATATGAACTGTAGCAGAGATTACACAAAGGGACCACAAATACTGTGACTCAAGCAAACACTGACTCAAGGTTTCAGGTAGAAAAATATAAGTACATTTATTTTTAAACCATTTGCTATAAACACACTCTATTACACTTAAACACAAACCATACGTCAAATATACTACAACTAACCAATTCACTTTGTACAGTATGTCTCAAGGTAAGCACCCTGTGTTTGAATGAACCGGTGTTATGAACAAAACACGTTACCATGAATACGATTGCGATCACTTTTTGACAGTTCGGTCTACTAAATAAACGCGTATCCATGACATGAAATGCTACCGGGGCAAAAACACACTTAGCACTTGAGATACCCAGAGGGAGTTAGAGGCAAAAATCACATGCAATATTTTGGTTAAGAATGATGGCAAGGTGCGCACTTTGGTTCCCAGTCAAGTTTTCCTGCTACAGCAACACATTGTCTTCTCCTCCAAACGTTTTCTTGACTCCATCAATCACCTGCAAGTGAAATTAAATGTGAAAAATACAAGAACCCAAGAACCAGAATCCTTAGAGACACTAAAGTCAATTAATTTGCTACACCTGAAAAGGAAATGAAGGCACTCCTAAAAAGGAAAAGAAACAAAGCCCCCCTGTAGATTGATGGAGTCATGAAAACGTGCGTTTGGAGGAGAAGTCACTGCAGGAAAACCTGACTGGCAATCAGAGTGCGTGGCCTGTCACTATTTCTTAACAATTATGTTCCAGGAGTCCTGGGCTCAAACGACTGCAGCACCAGGGCGACCATGCCTTACAATGGAGTGCCACAATCATGGCTTTCCCCCTCCCCCTATGGGGAGTACAATTTGTGCTATGGAGGGAGTTGTTTCCAGTCACCTGCAAGTGAAACACTATGCCCCATGGGAGCCATGGGGCATAGTGTTTGGTTGGGGATGAGGGGCCCATGGGGCATAGTGTTTGGTTAGGGGTTGAGGGAGCCATGGGGCATAGTGTTTGGTTGGGGGTGAGGGGGGCCATGGGGCATAGTGTTTGGTTGGGGGTGAGGGGGCCATGAGGCATAGTGTTTGGTTGGGGGTGGGAGCCATGGGGTATAGTGTTTGGTTGCGGGTGAGGGGGGCCATGGGGCATAGTGTTTGGTTGGGGGTGAGAGCGGCCATGGGGCATAGTGTTTGGTTAGGGTGAAGGGGGCCATGGGGCATAGTGTTTGGTTGGGGGTGAAGGGGGCCATGGGGCATAGTGTTTGGTTGGGGGTGAGGGGGCCATGGGGCATAGTGTTTGGTTGGGGGTGAGGGGTCCATGGGGCATAGTTTTTGATTGGGAGTTGAGGGAGCCATGGGGCATAGTGTTTGGTTGGGGGTGGTGAGGGGGCCATGGGCATAGTGTGTGGTTGGGAGTTGAGGGAGCCATGGGGCATAGAGTTTGGTTGGGGCAGGTGAGGGGGCCATGGGCATAGTGTGTGGTTGGGAGTGAGGGGGCCATGGGGCATAGTGTTTGGTTGGCGGTTGAGAGAGGCATGGGCATAGTGTTTGGTTGGTGGTGGTGAGGGGGCCATGGGGCATAGTGTTTGGTTGGGGGTGGGAGCCATGGGGCATAGTGTTTGGTTGGGGGTGGGAGCCATGGGGCATAGTGTTGCACTCCAAGAGTGATCCCAATAATAAAGCAAAAACAGGCACAGTTAGGAGATGTACATCCTTTGCTTTTTGAGGGAACCTGACTCAACGAAGGCCATACTCCTCTTGGGCAACCCAAACGGCAAACTATAGCAGTCCAAATTAACGGAATGTCCAATCAAGGGTCAATAAAATATATATAATTTAATTAAACAGACGATATACAATAACTTAATAGAAATAAATTATAACAATGAAAAATGTGTAGTACAAAATGTAAGTTTGAAATGTAAATAAAAATCGTTACCCCTCAAAAACATATTCTTTTTCCTTGTGTTTAATACAAATAGGGGGTTGAAAAATCCTCCTGCCATGCCACGCCTACCGCCCCTCCCACATTTACTTTTCGGCCCTCTGTCAAAATCAGTTGTGCAACCCTGATTTAAACCAATGCAAGCAGCTTCAACGTTCCATTCTACAACGTTGAAGCTGCTGGCTTATACACCACACGGGTGTATATGTGCACTTTCATTTACACCAAAGCCAACAGCTTCAACGTTGCAGGATGCAACTTTGAAGCTGCTCGCTTTAAATGAAAGTGTTCATAAACCCCACACGGGTGTATATGAACACTTTCCTATACACCAAAGTAAGCAGCTTCAACATCCTGAATATTGAAGCTGCTCACTTTGGTGTATAGGAACTGTGTTCTCAGCAGCATTTTTGTAGAATAACAATTCTATCCTTATTTAACGAAAATGCTGCTGAGATTCTGTAATCTGCCTATTTCCATTAGAAACAGGCGGATTACATCGGAAGCACTGTCGTGCTTGTTAGGCAGAAACCTGTGCAGTGCCCTTAGGGACCACTACACACAATTAAGACTAAAGGTGGCAATACAAGTTTTACCTTTGGTACACGCCTGTACTACTATGTCAGAGTGGTAGCAGCGGCGGAGCAGCCAGGCTTATCTCAAGAGTATATGAGCAGTAGCAGAGATTACACAAAGGGACCACAAATACTGTGACTCAAGCAAACACTGACTCAAGGTTTCAGGTAGAAAAATATAAGTAAATTTATTTTTAAACCATTTGTTATAAACACACTTCTATTAAACTTAAACACAAACCATACGTCAAATATACTACAACTAACCAATTCACTTTGTACAGTATGTCTCAAGGTAAGCACCCTGTGTTTGAAAGAACCGGTGTTATGAACAAAACATGTTACCATGAATATGATTGCGATCACTTTTTGACAGTTCGGTCTACTAAATAAACGGGTATCCATGACATGAAATACTACCGGGGCAAAAACACACTTAGCACTTGAGATACCCAGAGGGAGTTGGAGGCAAAAATCACAGGCAATATTTTGGTTAAGAATGATGGCAAGGTGCGCACTTTGGTTCCCAGTCAAGTTTTCCTGCTACAGCAACAAATTGTCTTCTCCTCCAAACGTTTTCTTGACTCCATCAATCACCTGCAAGTGAAATTAAATGCGAAAAATACAAGAACCAGAATCCTTAGAGACACTAAAGTCAATTAATTTGCTACACCTGAAAAGGAAATGAAGACACGCCTGAAAAGGAAAAGAAACACAGCCTCCCTGAAGATTGATGGAGTCATGAAAACGTGCGTTTGGAGGAGAAGTCAATGCCGGAAAACTTGACTGGCAATCAGAGTGGGTGGCCTGTCACTATTTCTTAACAATTATGTTCCAGGAGTCCCGGGCTCAAAAGACTGCAGCACCAGGGCAACCATGCCTTACAATGGAGAGCCACAATCATGGCTTTCCCCCTCCCCCTATCGGGAGTAAAATTTGTGCTATGGAGGGAGTTGTTTCCAGTCACCTGCAAGTGAAATTAAATGCGAAAAATACAAGTACCAGAATCTTTAGGGAAACTAAAGTCAATTAATTTGCTACACCTGAAAAGGAAATGAAGACACGCCTGAAAAGGAAAAGAAACACAGCCTCCCTGAAGATTGATGGAGTCATGAAAACGTGCGTTTGGAGGAGAAGTCAATGCCGGAAAACTTGACTGGCAATCAGAGTGGGTGACCTGTCACTATTTCTTAACAATTATGTTCCAGGAGTCCCGGGCTCAAAAGGCTGCAGCACCAGGGCGACCATGCCTTACAATGGAGATCCACAATCATGGCTTTCCCCCTCCCCCTATCGGGAGAAAAATTTGTGCTATGGATAGAGTTGTTTCCAGTCACCTGCAAGTGAAATTAAATGCGAAAAATACAAGTACCAGAATCTTTAGGGAAACTAAAGTCAATTAATTTGCTACACCTGAAAAGGAAATGAAGACACGCCTGAAAAGGAAAAGAAACAAAGCCTCCCTGAAGATTGATGGAGTAATGAAAACGTGCGTTTGGAGGAGAAGTCAATGCAGGAAAACCTGACAGGCAATCAGAGTGCGTGGCCTGTCACTATTTCTTAACAATTATGTTCCAGGAGTCCCGGGCTCAAAAGACTGCAGCACCAGGGCAACCATGTCTTACAATGGAGAGCCACAATCATGGCTTTCCCCCTCCCCCTATCGGGAGTAAAATTTGTGCTATGGAGGGAGTTGTTTCCAGTCACCTGCAAGTGAAACACTATGCACCATGGGAGCTATGGGGCACAGTGTTTGGTTGGGGATGAGGGGGCCATGGGGCATAGTGTTTTGTTAGGGATTGAGGGAGCCATGGTGCATAGTGTTTGTTTGGGGGTGGTGAGGGGGCCATGAGGCATAGTGTTTGGTTGAGGGTGAGGGGGGCCATGGGGCATAGTGTTTGGTTGGTGGTGGTGAGGGGGCCATGGGGCATAGTGTTTTGTTGGGGGTGGGAACCATGGGGCATAGTGTTTGGTTGGGGGTGGAAGCCATGGGGCATAGTGTTGCACTCCAAGAGTGATCCCAATAATAAAGCAAAAACAGGCACAGTTAGGAGATGTACATCCTTTGCTTTTTGAGGTAACCTGACTCAACGAAGGCCATACTCCTCTTGGGCAACCCAAACAGCAAACTATAGCAGTCCAAATTAACGGAATGTCCAATCAAGGGTCAATAAAATATATATAATTTAATTAAACAGACGATATACAATAACTAAATAGAAATAAATTATAACAATGGAAAATGTGTAGTACAAAATGTAAGTTTGAAATGTAAATAAAAATCGTTACCCCTCAAAAACATATTCTTTTTCCTTGTGTTTAATACAAATTGGGAGTTGAAAAAGCCTCCTGCCACGCTACGCCTACCGCCCCGCCCACATTTACTTTTCGGCCCACTATAGCCCTCATTTAAAGTACTTTCGGCCCTCTGTCGAAATCAGTTGTGCACCCCTGATTTACACCAATGCGAGCAGCTTCAACGTTGCATTCTACAACGTTGAAGCTGCTGGCTTATACACCACACGGGTGTATATGTACACTTTCATTTACACCAATGCCAGCAGCTTCAACGTTGCAGGATGCAACGTTGAAGCTGCTCGCTTTAAATGAAAGTGTTCATAAACCCCACACGGGTGTATATGAACACTTTCCTATACACCAAAGTAAGCAGCTTCAACATCCTGAATGTTGAAGCTGCTCACTTTGGTGTATAGGAACTGTGTTCTCGGCAGCATTTTTGTAGAATAACAATTCTCTCCCTATGTAACGAAAATGCTGCTGAGATTCTGTAATCCGCCTGTTTCCATTAGAAAAAGGCGGATTTCATCGAAAGCACTGTCGTGCTTGTTACACAGAATCCTGTGCAGTGCCTGTCATGATCTCTGCTTCCAAAAGGTCAGGGTTTTCCCAACTCCCTTGGAAGCAGATCCATAACCCAGGTTCCGAGTGCCAACCAGTCCCAATTGGGACCTTTTGGACCCAGTCCTGGCGCCAGTGGCACCAGGCTCATAAATATGCCCAGTCCCAGCGCTGGAAGCGCCGGGCTCATAATGCTTGGGTGGACTTACCTGCAGCAGACCATGCTGCTTACTTGCCTGCCAGTTGAGTCTCTGATCCTCTTCTGGTTGGAACTACTTTTCCTGTTGGGTGGGGCAGGAGCCACTCCCTAGATTCAGAACACTGGAACTCTTCTGGAAAGCAGGAACTCTTTTCTTACGTAGGCGTGGCTGTGGAAGGAGACCCCTAAGCACTACAGGAGGCTATTTAAACCACACCCGATGGATGAATCTTGCTTTGCGTTATTCTGCATTCTCAGCAGCAGAACGCTCATCGTGTCTTCTGCATCTGATCCTGGGCCTAAGGAAAAAGGCTTACCATTCTGAATCCAGTCTTCAACAACACCTATAAAGACAAGAAAGAACAGATTAGCATTACGGTCTTCAGTGACAGCTCTTCACTTACCTGGTCCATCGGCTGTCACCAACGCCTCGCGCTGCATTCCGGCATCTGAAAGACAAAGGCTTACCTACTCTTCGTGCGCTCCGGAGGTCTTCACACTGCATTCCGGCATCTGAAAGACAAAAGCTTACCAACTCTTTGCACGCTCCGGAGGCCTTCGGCGCTGCATCCCGCATCTGAAAGACAAAACAAGGTGCGTTTAAAGACATTGGGGAACTTTAATACTCACGTGCCATTACTCCTTTCCACATCTAACCCAGTGGGTATTCCGGCACCCTGCAGCCGCCCCGAACTTGTACCTGCAAAATAAAAAGACAGTTAGAGCGCATCGTGAAGCAGGCAACAAGCGCTTACTTACGTGCTTCCAGGCGCTTCTATTCATCACACGGGCTCCATCTTCAACTCACTTCAGCCCGCCATCCGCCATCGCCGGAACCCTGCAAAACAAGAGACATCATTACTAAAGACTTTAAAGACATTAGAATTACTCGAAACGTACCGTTCGTGCAGTAAACGACGGACAGCAGTCCTCTGAAGTCAAGAGGCCTGCTCCCCTTATCCAGTGAAGAAACTGGTTACAGCACCCTGCCTCGAGGCAGATGGAGAGCACGGCGTTCACTTACCTAAGGTGAGAGCGTTAACCTTTGGGGTTCTACAGGAGAAGAGAAAGGGAAGAAGAGAGAGACATTCAATAACCCAGTTCATTAATCCCACATTTTCTATCTGCAGACATCTTACCCTTCGAGCCAGACATACAGTGCACAGAGGTCCAGCCCAAAGAGCCAGCCGTGTGTTACACATCACCTTTGAAGATACGGTATACGCCCAGTCAAGACCGGCACCTCTACGGGAATCAGGTGAGCGTTACAGAACGCAAAGCCTACCACAAAACTCCCGTCCAGGCGCTATGGAAACCTCGGTTACCGACCAGCTAGCCCAGTTACTTGGGGAACTAAGGGCAGAAGTGCATGCAGCCCGTCAGGAAACGAACGCTCTAAGAAGGGAACTGATTATTTCCAAGGAGCGAACAGATGATCTCGCTAGACAATTGCTACAGTCACAAGCTGGACAGACCCCGTTACCCGCATCTGGGGGAAATCTTCCTTCTACATCCTCTATGAATCCAGTGCAGATCAACCTACCTGGGAATGTACCTCTGGCTCCGCCCGAACGATTTTCTGGTGACCCAAAGAGGTTTGCAGTATTTATCAATCAGTGCCGGTTGCATTTCTTATGCCGGCCAGCAGCCTTTCCAACTGATCAAGCTAAAGTAGCTTTCGTGCTTTCGTACCTTAGTGGCAATGCGGCAGACTGGTCGATCCCTCTAGTAAATCAAGATGATCCGGTCCTCCATGATTTTCAAGCTTTTCAGCTCAGTATGGAAAAACTGTTTGCAAAACATTCACAGGGGCAGGCCTTGGACAATGAGCTTCTTTCGTTGCGACAAGGTAATCAAGACCTTTTGGCTTATATTGCGTCTTTCAACAGACTGATAGTGGAAACTCACTGGCCTGAGGACAAAAGGATTACGCTGTTTTATAGAGGTCTACGCGGAGAGCTCAAAGATGTGTTAGCCCAAGTAGTGAATCCCCCACAAGATTGTTCGGACTATATAGACTTAGTCGTTCAAATAGATCACAGACTGCAGAACAGGAAGGCCGATCGTTCCAAGTTTGATGCTCGAGTATTTTCCAAACCGCCAACTCCTTCCAAAGGAGTAGACTCCGGGGAACCCATGCAAATAGGGGGTCTGAAAGGTCCTCTAACACAAAAGGAGCGGGAAAGGAGAAAACAGTTGCAATTATGCCTCTATTGCGGAAACTCAAGGCACTTTCTTCGAGACTGTCCGGTGAAACCTGCCAAGAAGGCAGTAGGAGCTGCAGTTACCAAAGTTACAAACTCTGAGCAGGGAAACGACCTCGCCCGACAAGAATAGAGGTCCTCTTGCCGAGCGTGAAAACCAGTTCCGTGACCTCGCATTTCGTGATACCTATGGTCCTCATCAGCCCTGATAATCTGGATCGATTACATGCAATTGAAGCTTACGTCGACAGCGGTGCCATCGGCAATTATGTGGATCATGAAATGGTTTTGAGGATGAATCTAACTCTTTGTCCCAAGGCTGTAAAGGACGTCATTACTACGGTGGATGGTACGGAGATAGCCTCCGGGCCAGTAACGCATACCACTCAAGAAGTGACGCTAGTAAGTCAAGATGGACACCATGAGAAGATCGTGTTCGATGTGATCAAGGCTCCTCAGTTTCAGATTATTCTAGGAATACCTTGGTTAGAGAAACACAATCCTCTGATCGATTGCCGAGCAAGAACGGTCCAGTTTCCAGAATGTGTCTCTACTTGTCACCCTCCACCTGGTGTTGCACTGGCAGCAATTTCTTCAGAGACTCCCCAGTTACCTCCCGAATACCTAGAATACCAAGATGTTTTCCGGAAGGATCAGGCTAACTCTCTACCTCCTCATAGGTCTTATGACTGCCAGATCGACCTGATACCTGGATCTACTCCTCCTTGTAGTAGAATTTATGCCCTCACCGAGCCTGAGAACCTTCACCTTCGACAATACCTGGATCAATACCTGGCAAATGGGTTTATTCGTCCTTCCAAGTCCCCTGCTTCTTCAGCTTTGTTCTTCGTTCCAAAAAAGGAAGGAGACCTTAGAACTTGTATAGATTATCGCTCCCTGAACCAGATCACCGTTAAGAATAGATATCCGTTACCTTTGATCCCTGAACTCCTGGACCAAGTCAGAAAAGCATGCATATATACAAAGCTGGATCTTAGAGGAGTTTACCACTTGGTACGAGTAAAAGAGGGCGATGAATGGAAGACGGCCTTCCGCACCAAGTATGGGCTATTTGAATATCAGGTCATGCCCTTCGGACTTTGTAATGCCCCGGCCGCCTTTCAATATTTTATGAACGATGTCCTCAGAGAGCTCATAGATGTGTGTGTTGTTGTTTACATTGACGACATCCTCGTTTATTCTTCATCGGAATCTGAACATCGGAAACACGTGAAAATGGTCCTCGAAAGATTGCGTCAACACAAACTTTTCGCTAAGTTGGAAAAATGTGTTTTCAACGTGACTGAAGTTGAATTCTTGGGATTCATATTATCACCTGGCGGAGTGCGTATGGATTCAAAGAAGGTCGATGCAGTTCTCAAATGGCCATCACCATCCTCTGTAAAAGGTGTGCAAAGCATGTTAGGCTTCGCTAACTTTTACCGCAGGTTTATCCCCGAATTCTCTAGAATAGTCCAGCCCATCACTGCCTTGTTAAAGAAAAACAAACGTTTTGAATGGTCTACCGAGGCGGAACAAGCTTTCCAGGATTTGAAGACTAAATTTATCTCTGCACCAATCTTAAAACACCCTCGCCCCGAACTCCCCTACATCGTGGAAACTGATGCTTCAAGCCTTGCCATGGGGGCAGTTCTATCACAAAAGGACCCGGTAACCAATCAGTTGCATCCCGTGGCATTTTGGTCCCGCAAATTCTCGCCTCCTGAAATCAATTACACGATTACCGACAAGGAACTTCTGGCTATCAAGTCTGCCTTTAAGGCTTGGCGGCATTATCTGCTGGGGGCCCGACACACCGTTACTGTGATTACGGATCACCGAAGCCTGCAATATTTGAAAACCGCAAAAGCCCAATCCTCTAGACAACTCCGTTGGGCATTATTCTTTGCCGAGTTTGACTTCATAATTACCTATCGACCTGGTACAAAAAACGGTAAAGCTGATGCCCTTTCCCGGATGGGAGTGGAAGAACACTTGATCAACCCTTAACCTGTACGAATCATTCCCGAACAAAGAATTCTGGGTGTAATCGCCACAGAATCCATAGAGGAAGTTAAGGATAAAGCCAGGCAACTTGTAACTCCAGCAGACATACAGAATTGGCATCTGCAGGGAAAGGACTTTGCAGTAAAGGACAACTTATTGTATTTCCAAGAACGATTATACCTACCCAGCACAGATTTACAGAAAAAAGTAATCTCTTGTTATCACGATTCTTTAATGGAAGGACATCCCGGTATGGCCAAGACCTCAGAAAAGATCAAGCGCTACTTCTGGTGGCCGTCTTGGAAAAAAGATATCAGAGACTTTATAATGTCCTGTGGAGTATGCGCCCAAAACAAGTGTCAAAAGGAAAGACCAGCAGGCCTCTTACGCCCTATTGACATCCCACCTCGCCCTTGGCATACGCTTTCTATGGACTTCATCACCGATCTATCTCCATGCTCCGGATACAGTACGATTCTAGTAATCGTGGACATATTCTCCAAGATGGCGCATTTCATTCCGCTCAAAGGCTTGCCAACAGCAGCAACTCTGGCCCGAGAATTTCTCGAAAACATCGTCCGACTGCACGGTTTTCCTTCGGTTCTAATTTCGGATCGAGGTAGTCAATTTATTTCTCATTTTTGGCGAAGTTGCTGTCGGTCGGCTCAAATTGATGTGAGACTATCGACCAGTCACCACCCTCAGACCGACGGACAAACCGAGAGGACCAATCAAACTCTGGAACAGTATTTACGCTGCATGCTGCAACAAACTGAAAAAACTTGGAAAGACATCCTTTGGATAGCCGAATATGCCTACAATAACTCTGTCCATTCAGGAACTGGGAAAACCCCATGTTTTCTTTTGTACGGCAGTCACCCTCGAACCTCGGAGTTGGATCCCCTCCAAGATCTTGAAACACCAGCAGTAGACTACCTGCATTCTACAATCACCCAAGCCTTTAAGGAAGCTGTTTCTCACCTTCAAAGGGCTAAAGAACAATACAAGAAAGGAGCAGATCAACATCGGAAGGAAGCCCCTCAATATGAAGTAGGGGATCAAGTCTGGTTATCCACCAAATATCTACCTCTAAAAGGGCCACGCACATTCAACCCAAGATACCTTGGTCCCTATTCCATCACTACCATAGTAAACCCAGTAGCGGTCAAATTGGACTTGCCCCCGCACATGAAGATACATCCGGTCTTCCACGTCTCTCTATTAAAACCTGTGCAACCTCAAACCCGACTAACCAAATCTCCAAAACCTATCCTAGTTGATGGAGAACTCGAGTTTGAAGTCAAAAGTATTCTGGACTCCAAGATCTCCAAATCTAAACTATTCTACCTAATTGACTGGAAAGGCTACGGCCCCCAAGAGAGATCCTGGGAACCTGCTGAATATGTTCACACTCCTCGCCTAATCAAAAGATTTCACCGAACATTTCCTGACAAGCCAAAACCCCCGGAGAAGCCCGGTTTGGGAGGGGCCTTGAGGGGGGGGGTACTGTCATGATCTCTGCTTCCAAAAGGTCAGGGTTTTCCCAACTCCCTTGGAAGCAGATCCATAACCCAGGTTCCGAGTGCCAACCAGTCCCAATTGGGACCTTTTGGACCCAGTCCTGGCGCCAGTGGCACCAGGCTCATAAATATGCCCAGTCCCAGCGCTGGAAGCGCCGGGCTCATAATGCTTGGGTGGACTTACCTGCAGCAGACCATGCTGCTTACTTGCCTGCCAGTTGAGTCTCTGATCCTCTTCTGTTTGGAACTACTTTTCCTGTTGGGTGGGGCAGGAGCCACTCCCTAGATTCAGAACACTGGAACTCTTCTGGAAAGCAGGAACTCTTTTCTTACCTAGGCGTGGCTTTGGAAGGAGACACCTAAGCACTACAGGAGGCTATTTAAACCACACCCGATGGATGAATCTTGCTTTGCGTTATTCTGCATTCTCAGCAGCAGAACGCTCATCGTGTCTTCTGCATCTGATCCTGGGCCTAAGGAAAAAGGCTTACCATTCTGAATCCAGTCTTCAGCAACGCCTATAAAGACAAGAAAGAACAGGTTAGCATTACGGTCTTCAGTGACAGCTCTTCACTTACCTGGTCCATTGGCTGTCACCAACGCCTCGCGCTGCATTCCGGCATCTGAAAGACAAAGGCTTACCTACTCTTCGTGCGCTCCGGAGGTCTTCACACTGCATTCCGGCATCTGAAAGACAAAAGCTTACCAACTCTTTGCACGCTCCGGAGGCCTTCGGCGCTGCATCCCGCATCTGAAAGACAAAACAAGGTGCGTTTAAAGACATTGGGGAACTTTAATACTCACGTGCCATTACTCCTTTCCACATCTAACCCAGTGGGTATTCCGGCACCCTGCAGCCGCCCCGAACTTGTACCTGCAAAATAAAAAGACAGTTAGAGCGCATCGTGAAGCAGGCAACAAGCGCTTACTTACGTGCTTCCAGGCGCTTCTATTCATCACACGGGCTCCATCTTCAACTCACTTCAGCCCGCCATCCGCCATCGCCGGAACCCTGCAAAACAAGAGACATCATTACTAAAGACTTTAAAGACATTAGAATTACTCGAAACTTACCGTTCGTGCAGTAAACGACGGACAGCAGTCCTCTGAAGTCAAGAGGCCTGCTCCCCTTATCCAGTGAAGAAACTGGTTACAGCACCCTGCCTCGAGGCAGATGGAGAGCACGGCGTTCACTTACCTAAGGTGAGAGCATTAACCTTTGGGGTTCTACAGGAGAAGAGAAAGGGAAGAAGAGAGAGACATTCAATAACCCAGTTCATTAATCCCACATTTTCTATCTGCAGACATCTTACCCTTCGAGCCAGACATACAGTGCACAGAGGTCCAGCCCAAAGAGCCAGCCGTGTGTTACACATCACCTTTGAAGATACGGTATACGCCCAGTCAAGACCGGCGCCTCTACGGGAATCAGGTGAGCGTTACAGTGCCCTTAGGGACCACTACACACAATTAAGACTAAAGGTGGCAATACAAGTTTTTCCTTTGGTACACGCCTGTACTACTATGTCAGAGTGGTAGCAGTGGCGGAGCAGCCAGGCTTATCTCAAGAGTATATGAGCAGTAGCAGAGATTACACAAAGGGACCACAAATACTGTGACTCAAGCAAACACTGACTCAAGGTTTCAGGTAGAAAAATATAAGTACATTTATTTTTAAACCATTCGTTATAAACACACTTCTATTACACTTAAACACAAACATACGTCAAATATACTACAACTAACCAATTCACTTTGTACAGTATGTCTCAAGGTAAGCACCCTGTGTTTGAATGAACCGGTGTTATGAACAAAACACGTTACCATGAATACGATTGCGATCACTTTTTGACAGTTCGGTCTACTAAATAAACGGGTATCCATGACATGAAATGCTACCGGGGCAAAAACACACTTAGCACTTGAGATACCCAGAGGGAGCTGGAGGCAAAAATCACAGGCAATATTTTGGTTAAGAATGATGGCAAGGTGCGCACTTTGGTTCCCAGTCAAGTTTTCCTGCTACAGCAACAAATTGTCTTCTCCTCCAAACGTTTTCTTGACTCCATCAATCACATGCAAGTGAAATTAAATGCGAAAAATACAAGAACCAGAATCCTTAGAGACACTAAAGTCAATTAATTTGCTACAACTGAAAAGGAAATGAAGACACGCCTGAAAAGGAAAAGAAACACAGCCTCCCTGAAGATTGATGGAGTCATGAAAACGTGCGTTTGGAGGAGAACTCAATGCAGGAAAACTTGACTGGCAATCAGAGTGCGTGGCCTGTCACTATTTCTTAACAATTATGTTCCAGGAGTCCGGGGCTCAAAAGGCTGCAGCACCAGGGCGACCATGCCTTACAATGGAGAGCCACAATCATGGCTTTCCCCCTCCCCCTATCGGGAGTAAAATGTGTGCTATGGAGGGAGTTGTTTCCAGTCACCTGCAAGTGAAATTAAATGCGAAAAATACAAGTACCAGAATCCTTAGAGACACTAAAGTCAATTAATTTGCTACACCTGAAAAGGAAATGAAGACACGCCTGAAAAGGAAAAGAAACACAGCCTCCCTGAAGATTGATGGAGTCATGAAAACGTGCGTTTGGAGGAGAAGTCAATGCCGGAAAACTTGACTGGCAATCAGAGTGAGTGACCTGTCACTATTTCTTAACAGTTATGTTCCAGGAGTCCCGGGCTCAAAAGTCTGCAGCACCTGGGCGACCATGCCTTACAATGGAGAGCCACAATCATGGCTTTCCCCCTCCCCCTATCGGGAGTAAAATGTGTGCTATGGAGGGAGTTGTTTCCAGTCACCTGCAAGTGAAACACTATGCCCCATGGGAGCCATGGGGCATAGTGTTCGGTTGGGGATGAGGGGGCCATGGGGCATAGTGTTTTGTTAGGGGTTGAGGGAGCCATGGGGCATAGTGTTTGGTTGGGGTTGGTGAGGGGGCCATGGGGCATAGTGTTTGTTTGGTGGTGAGGGGGACCATGGGGCATAGTGTTTGGTTGGGGGTGAGGGGGCCATGGGGCATAGTGTTTGGTTGGTGGTGGGAGCCATGGGGTATAGTGTTTGGTTGCGGGTGAGGGGGGCCATGGGGCATAGTGTTTGGTTGGGGGTGAGAGGGGCCATGGGGCATAGTGTTTGGTTGGGGTGAAGGGGGCCATGGGGCATAGTATTTGGTTGGGGGTGAGGGGGGCCATGGGGCATAGTGTTTGGTTGGAGGTGAGGGGGCCATGGGGCATAGTGTTTGGGTGGAGATGAGGGGGCCATGGGGTATAGTGATTGGTTGGGAGTTGAGGGAGCCATGGGGCATAGTGTTTGGTTGGGGGTGGTGAGGGTGCCATGGGGCATAGTGTTTGGTTGGGGGAGATGAGGGGGCCATGGGGCATGATGTGTGGTTGGGGGTCAGGGCGCCATGGGGCATAGTGTTTGGTTGGGGGTGAAGGGGCCATGGGGCATAGTGTTTGGTTGGGGGTTGAGAGAGTCATGGGGCATAGTGTTTGGTTGGTGGTGGTGAGGGGGCCATGGGGCATAGTGTTTGGTTGGAGGTGAGGGGGCCATGGGGCATAGTGTTTGGTTGGGAGTGGGAGCCATGTGGCATAGTGTTTGGTTGGGGGTGGGAGCCATGGGGCATAATGTTGCACTCCAAGAGTGATCCCAATAATAAAGCAAAAACAGGCACAGTTAGGAGATGTACATCCTTTGCTTTTTGAGGAAACCTGACTCGACGAAGGCCATACTCCTCTTGGGCAACCCAAACAGCAAACTATAGCAGTCCAAATTAACGGACTGTCCAATCAAGGGTCAATAAAATATATATAATTTAATTAAACAGACGATATACAATAACTAAATAGAAATACATTTTAACAATGGGAAATGTGTAGTACAAAATGTAAGTTTGAAATGTAAATAAAAATCGTTACCCCTCAAAAACATATTCTTTTTCCTTGTGTTTAATACAAATTGGGGGTTGAAAAAGCCTCCTGCCACGCCACACCTTCCTCCCCGCCCACATTTAAATTTCGGCCCACTATAGCCCTCATGTATGGTATTTTCGGCCCTCTGTCAAAATCATTTGTGCACCCCTGATTTAAACCAATGCGAGCAGCTTCAACATTGCATTCTACAATGTTGAAGCTGCTGGCATATACACCACACGGGTGTATGTGTACAATTTCATTTACACCAAAGCCAGCAGCTTCAACGTTGCAGGATGCAACGTTGAAGCTGCTCGCTTTAAATGAAAGTGTTCATAAACCCCACACGGGTGTATATGAACACTTTCCTTCACACCAAAGTAAGCAGCTTCAACATCCTGAATGTTGAAGCTGCTCACTTTGGTGTATGGGAACTGTGTTCTCGGCAGCATTTTTGTAGAATAACAATTCTCTCCTTATATAACGAAAATGCTGCTGAGATTCTGTAATCCGCCTCTTTCCATTAGAAAAAGGCGGATTTCATCGAAAGCACTGTCGTGCTTGTTAAACAGAATCCTGTGCAATGCCCTTAGGGACCACTACACACAATTAAGACTAAAGGTGGCAATACAAGTTTTACCTTTGGTACACGCCTGTACTACTATGTCAGAGTGGTAGCAGTGGCGGAGCAGCCAGGCTTATCTCAAGAGTATATGAGCAGTAGCAGAGATTACACAAAGGGACCACAAATACTGTGACTCAAGCAAACACTGACTCAAGGTTTCAGGTAGAAAAATATAAGCACATTTATTTTTAAACCATTTGTTATAAACACACTTCTATTACACTTAAACACAAACCATACGTCAAATATACTACAACTAACCAATTCACTTTGTACAGTATGTCTCAAGGTAAGCACCCTGTGTTTGAATGAACCGGTGTTATAAACAAAACACTTTACCATGAATACGATTGCGATCATTTTTTGACAGTTGGGTCTACTAAATAAACGGGTATCCATGACATGAAATGCTACCGGGGCAAAAACACACTTAGCACTTGAGATACCCAGAGGGAGTTGGAGGCAAACATCACAGGCACTATTTTGGTTAAGAATGATGGCAAGGTGCGCACTTTCGTTCCCAGTCAAGTTTTCCTGCTACAGCAACAAATTGTCTTCCCCTCCAAACGTTTTCTTGACTCCATCAATCACCTGCAAGTGAAATTAAATGCGAAAAATACAAGAACCAGAATCCTTAGAGACACTAAAGTAAATTAATTTGCTACACCTGAAAAGGAAATGAAGACACGCCTGAAAAGGAAAAGAAACACAGCCTCCCTGAAGATTGATGGAGTCATGAAAACGTGCGTTTGGAGGAGAAGTCAATGCCGGAAATTTTGACTGGCAATAAGAGTGCGTAGCCTGTCAATATTTCTTAACAATTATGTTCCAGGAGTCCGGGGCTCAAAAGGCTGCAGCACCAGGGCGACCATGCCTTACAATGGAGAGCCACAATCATGGCTTTCCCCCTCCCCCTATCGGGAGTAAAATTTGTGCTATGGATGGAGTTGTTTCCAGTCACCTGCAAGTGAAATGAAATGCGAAAAATACAAGAACCAGAATCCTTAGAGACACTAAAGTCAATTAATTTGCTACACCTGAAAAGGAAACGAAGACACGCCTGAAAGGAAAAGAAACACAGCCTCCCTCAAGATTGATGGAGTCTTGAAAACATGCGTTTGGAGGAGAAGTCAATGCAGGAAAACTTGACTGGCAATCAGAGTGCGTGGCCTATCACTATTTCTTAACAATTATGTTCCAGGAGTCCGGGGCTCAAAAGGCTGCAGCACCAGGGTGACCATGCCTTACAATGGAGAGCCAAAATCATGGCTTTCCCGCTCCCCCTATCGGGGGTAAAATTAGTGCTATGGAGGGAGTTGTTTCCAGTCACCTGCAAGTGAAACGCTATGCCCCATGGGAGCCATGGGGCATAGTGTTTGGTTGGGGTTGAGGGGGCCATGGGGCATAGTGTTTGGTTAGGGGTTGAGGGAGCCATGGGGCATAGTGTTTGGTTTGTCGTGAGGGGGCCATGGGGCATAGTGTTTGGTTCGGGGTGAGGGGGCCATGGGGCATAGTGTTTGGTTGGGAGTTGAGGGAGCCATGGGGCATAGTGTTTGGTTGGGGGTGGTGAGAGGGCCATGGTGCATAGTGTTTGGTTTGGGGGCCATGGGGCATAGTGTTTGGTTGGGGGTGAGGGGGCCATCGGGCATAGTGTTTGGTTGGGGGTGGGAGCCATGGGGCATAGTGTTTGGTTGGGGGTAAGGGGGGCCATGGGGCATAGTGTTTGGTTGGGGGTGAGGGGGGCCATGGGGCATAGTGTTTGGTTGGGGGTACGGGGGCCATGGGGCATAGTGTTTGGTTGGGGGTGAGGGGGTCATGGGGCATAGTGTTTGGTTTGTCGTGAGGGGGCCATGGGGCATAGTGTTTGGTTCGGGGTGAGGGGGCCATGGGGCATAGTGTTTGGTTGGGAGTTGAGGGAGCCATGGGGCATAGTGTTTGGTTGGGGGTGGTGAGGGGGCCATGAGGCATAGTGTTTGGTTGGGGGAGGTGAGGGGGTCATGGGGCATAGTGTGTGGTTGGGGGTGAGGGGGCCATGGGGCATAGTGTTTGGTTGGGGGTGAGGGGGCCATGGGGCATAGTGTTTGGATGGGGGTTGAGAGAGTCATGGGGCATAGTGTTTGGTTGGGGGTGGTGAGGGGGCCATGGGACATAGTGTTTGGTTGGGGGTGGGAGCCATGGGACATAGTGTTGCACTCCAAGAGTGATCCGAATAATAAAGCAAAAACAGGCAGAGTTAGGAGATGTACATCCTTTGCTTTTTGAGGAAACCTGACTCAATGAAGGCCATACTCCTCTTGGGCAACCCAAACAGCAAACTATAGCAGTGCAAATTAACGGAATGTCCAATCAAGGGTCAATAAAATATATATAATTTAATTAAACAGACGATATACAATAACTAAATAGAAATAAATTATAACAATGGAAAATGTGTAGTACAAAATGTAAGTTTGAAATGTAAATAAAAATCGTTACCCCGCAAAAACATATTCTTTTTCCTTGTGTTTAATACAAATTGGGGGTTGAAAAAGCCTCCTGCCACGCCACGTCTACCGCCCTGCCCACATTTACTTTTCGGCAACTATAGCCCTCATGTAAGGTAATTTCGGCCCTCTTTCAAAATCAGTTGTGCACCCCTTATTTAAACCAATGCGAGCAGCTTCAACGTTGCATTCTACATCGTTGAAGCTGCTGGCTTATACACCACACGGGTTTATATGTACACTTTCATTTCCACCAAAGCCAGCAGCTTCAACGTTGCAGGATGCAACGTTGAAGCAGCTCGCTTTAAATGAAAGTGTTCAGAAACACCACACGGGTGTATATGAACACTTTCCTATACACCAAAGGAAGCAGCTTCAACATCCTGAATGTTGAAGCTGCTCACTTTGGTGAATAGGAACTGTGTTCTCGGCATATTTTTTGTAGAATAAAAATTCTCTCCTTATTTAACGAAAATGCTGCTGAGATTCTGTAATCCGCCTGTTTCCATTAGAAACAGGCGGATTACATCGAAAGCACTGTTGTGCTTGTTAGGCAGAATCCTGTGTAGTGCTCTTAGGAACCACTACACACAATTTAGACTAAAGGTGGCAATACAGGTTTTACCTTTGGTACAAGCCTGTACTACTATGTCAGAGTGGTAGCATTGGCGGAGTAGCCAGGCTTATCTCAATAGTATATGAGCAGTAGCAGAGTTTACACAAAGGGACCACAAATACTGTGACTCAAGCAAACACTGACTCAAGGTTTCATGTAGAAAAATATAAGTACATTTATTTTTAAACCATTTGTTATAAACACACTTCTATTGAACTTAAACACAAACCATATGTCAAATATACTACAACTAACCAATTCACTTTGTACAGTATGTCTCAAGGTAAGCACCCTGTGCTTGAATGAACCGGTGTTATGAACAAAACACGTTACCATGAATACGATTGCGATCACTTTTTGACAGTTCGGTCTACTAAATAAACGGGTATCCATGACATGAAATGCTACCGGGGCAAAAACACACTTAGCACTTGAGATACCCAGAGGGAGTTGGAGGTAAAAATCACAGGCAATATTTTGGTTAAGAATGATGGCAAGGTGCGCACTTTGGTTCCCAGTCAAGTTTTCCTGCTACAGCAACAAATTGTCTTCTCCTCCAAACGTTTTCTTGACTCAATCAATCACCTGCAAGTGAAATTAAATGCGAAAAATACAAGAACCAGAATCCTTAGAGAAACTAAAGTCAATTAATTTGCTGCACCTGAAAAAGAAATGAAGACACGCCTGAAAGGAAAAGAAACACAGCCTCCCTGAAGATTGTTGGAGTCATGAAAACGTGCGTTTGGAGGAGAAGTCAATGCAGGAAAACTTGACTGGCAATCAGATTGCGTGGCCTGTCACTATTTCTTAACAATTATGTTCCAGGAGTCCTGGGCTCAAAAGACTGCAGCACCAGAGCAACCATGCCTTACAATGGAGAGCCACATTCATGGCTTTCCCCCTCCCCCTATCGGGAGTAAAATTTGTGCTATGGAGGAAGTTGTTTCCAATCTCCTGCAAGTGAAATTAAATGCGAAAAATACAAGTACCAGAATCCTTAGAGACACTAAAGTCAATTAATTTGCTACACCTGAAAAGGAAATGAAGAAACGCCTGAAAAGGAAAAGAAACACAGCCTCCCTCAAGATTGATGGAGTCATGAAAGGTGTGTTTGGAGGAGAAGTCAATGCCGGAAAACTTGACTGGCAATCAGAGTGGGTGGCCTGTCACTATTACTTAACAATTATGTTCCAGGAGTCCTGGGCTCAAAAGGCTGCAGCACCAGGGCGACCATGCCTTACAATGGAGAGCCACAATCATGGCTTTCCCCCTCCCCCTATCGGGAGTAAAATTTGTGCTATGGTGGGAGTTGTTTCCAGTCACCTGCAAGTGAAACACTATGCCCCATGGGGTCCATGGGGCATAGTGTTTGGTTGTGGATGAGGGGGCCATGGGGCATAGTGTTTGGTTAGGGGTTGAGGGAGTCATGGGGCATAGTGTTTGGTTGGGGGGGGTGAGGGGGCCATGGGGCATAGTGTGTGGTTGGGGGTGGGAGCCATGGGGCATAGTGTTTGGTTGGGGGTGGGGGGGCATGGGGCATAGTGTTTGGTTGGGGGTGGTGAGTGGGCCATGGAGCATAGTGTTTGGTTGGGGGTGGTGAGGAGGCCAAGGGGCATAGTGTTTGGTTGGGGGTAAGGGGTGCCAATGGGCATAGTGTTTGGATGGGGGTGAGGGGGGCATGGGGCATAGTGTTTGGTTGGGGGTGAGGGGGCCTTGGGGCATAGTGTTTGGTTGGGGGTGGGAGCCATAGGGCATAGTGTTTGATTGGGGGTGAGGGGAGCCATGGGGCATAGTGTTTGTTTGGGGTTGAAGGGGGCCATGGGGCATAGTATTTGGTTGGGGGTGAAGGGGGCCATGGGACTTAGTGTTTGTTTGGGAGTGAGGGGGACCATGGGGCATAGTGTTTGGTTAGGGGTGAGGGGGTCATGGGGCATAGTGTTTGGTTGGGGGTGAGGGACCCATGGGGCATAGTGTTTGGTTGGGGGTGGTGAGGGGGCCATGGGGCATAGTGTTTGGTTTGGGTGAGGGGGCCATGGGTCATAGTGTTTGGTTGGGGGTGGTGAGGGGGCCATGGGGCATAGTGTTTGGTTGGGGGTGGGAGCCATGGGGCTTAGTGTTTGGTTTGGGGTGGGAGCCATGGGGCATAGTTTTGAACTCTAAGAGTGAACCCAATAATAAAGCAAAAACAGGCATAGTTAGGAGATGTACATCCTTTGCTTTTTGAGGAAACCTGACTCAACGAAGGCCATACTCTCCTTGGGCAACCCAAACAGCAAACTATAGCAGTCCAAATTAAATGAAATGTCCAATCAAGGGTCAATAAAATATGTATAATTTAATTAAACAGACGATATCCAATAATTAAATAGAAATAAATTATAACAATGGAAAATGTGTAGTACAAAATGTAAGTTTGAAATGCAAATAAAAATCATTATCCCTCAAAAACATATTCTTTTTCCATGTGTTTAAAACAATTTGGGGGTTGAAAAAGCCTCCTGCCACACCACGCCCAATTCCCATCTTGCCCACATTTACTTTTCGGCCCACCATAGCCCTCATGTAAGTTACTTTCCGCCTTCTGTCAAAATCAGTTGTGCACCCCTGATTTAAACCAATGCGAGCAGCTTCAACGTTGCATTCTACAATGTTGAAGCTGCTGGCTTATACACCGCACGGGTGTATATGTACACTTTCATTTACACCAAAGCCAGCAGCTTCAATGTTGCAGGATGCAACGTTGAAGCTGCTCGCTTTAAATGAAAGTGTTCATAAACACCCGTGCGGTGTATAAGCCAGCAGCTTCAACATTGTAGAATGCAACGTTGAAGCTGCTCGCATTGGTTTAAATCAGGGGTGCACAACTGTACTACTATGTCAGAGTGGTAGCAGTGGCGGAGCAGCCAGGCTTATCTCAAGAGTATATGAGCAGTAGCAGAGATTAAACAAAGGGACCACAAATACTGTGACTCAAGCAAACACTGACTCAAGGTTTCAGGAAGAAAAATATAAGTACATTTATTTTTAAACCATTCGTTATAAACACATTTCTATTAAACTTAAACACAAACCATACGTCAAATATACTACAACTAACCAATTCACTTTGTACAGTATGTCTCAAGGTAAGCACCCTGTGTTTGAATGAACCAGTGTTATGAACAAAACATGTTACCGTGAATACAATTGCGATCACTTTTTGACAGTTCGGTCTACTAAATAAACACGTATCCATGACATTAAATGCTACCGGGGCAAAAACACACTTAGCACTTAAGATACCCAGAGGGAGTTGGAGGCAAAAATCACAGGCAATATTTTGGTTAAGAATGATGGCAAGGTGCGCACTTTGGTTCCCAGTCAAGTTTTCCTGCTACAACAACAAATTGTCTTCTCCATCAAACGTTTTCTTGACTCCATCAATCGCCTGAAAGTGAAATTAAATGCGAAAAATACAAGAACCAGAATCCTTAGAGACACTAAAGTCAATTAATTTGCTACACCTGAAAAGGAAATGAAGACATGCCTGAAAAGAAAAAGAAACACAGCCTCCCTGAAGATTGATAGAGTCATGAAAACGTGCGTTTGGAGGAGAAGTCAATGCAGGAAAACTTGACTGGCAATCAGAGTGCGTGGCCTGCCACTATTTCTTAACAATTATGTTCCAGAAGTCCCGGGCTCAAAAGACTGCAGCACCAGGGCGACCATGCCTTACAATGGAGAGCCACAATCATGGCTTTCCCCCTCCCCCTATCGGGAGTAAAATTTGTGCTATGGAGGGTGTTGTTTCCAGTCACCTGCAAGTGAAATTAAATGCAAAAAATACAAGTACCAGAATCCATAGAGACACTAAAGTCAATTAATTTGCTACACCTGAAAAGGAAATGAAGACACGCCTGAAAAGGAAAAGAAACGCAGCCTCCCTGAAGATTGATGGAGTCATGAAAATGTGCGTTTGGAAGAGAAGTCAATGCAGGAAAACCTGACTGGCAATCAGAGTGTGTGGCCTGTCACTATTTCCTAACAATTATGTTCCAGGAGTCTCGGGCTCAAAAGACTGCAGCACCAGGGTGACCATGCCTTACAATGGAGAGCCACAATCATGGCTTTCCCCCTCTCCCTATCGGGAGTAAAATTTGTGCTGTGGAGGGAGTTGTTTCCAATCTCCTGCAAGTGAAATTAAATGCGAAAAATACAAGTTCCAGAATCCTTAGAGACACTAAAGTCAATTAATTTGCTACACCTGAAAAGGAAATGAAGACATGCCTGAAAAGGAAAAGAAACACAGCCTCCCTGAAGATTGATGGAGTCATGAAAACGTGCGTTTGGAGGAGAAGTCAATTCAGGAAAACTTGACTGGCAATCAAAGTGCGTGGCCTGTCACTATTTCTTAACAATTATGTTCCAGGAGTCCTGGGCTCAAATGTCTGCAGCACCAGGGAGACCATGCCTTACAATGGAGAGCCACAATCATGGCTTTCCCCCTCCCCCTATCGGGAGTAAAATTTGTACTATGGTGGGAGTTGTTTCCAGTCACCTGCAAGTAAAACACTATGCCCCATGGGGTCCATGAGGCATAGTGTTTGGTTGGGGATGAGGGATCCATGGGGCATAGTGTTTGGTTAGGGGTTGAGGGAGCCATGCGGCATAGTGTTTGGTTGGGGGTGGTGAGCGGGCCATGGGGCATAGTGTTTTGTTGGGGGTGAGGTAGGCCATGGGGCACAGTGTTTGGTTGGGGGTGGGAGCCATGGGGCATAGTGTTTGGTTGGGGGTGGGGGCGTGGGGCATAGTGTTTGGTTGGGGGTGGTGAGTTGGCCATGGGGCATAGTGCTTGGTTGGGGGTGGTGAGGAGGCCAAGGGGCATAGTGTTTGGTTGGGGGTAAGGGGTGCCATGGGGCATAGTGTTTGGTTGGGGGTGAGGGGGCCATGGGGCATAGTGTTTGGTTGGGGGAGAGGGAGGCCATGGGGCATAGTGTTTGGTTGGGGGTGAGGGGGGCCATGGGGCATAGTGTTTGGTTGGGGGTGAAGGGGGCCATGGGGCATAGTGTCTGGTTGGGGGTGAGGGGGGCCATGGGGCATAGTGTTTGGTTGGGGGTGAGGGGGCCATGGGGCATAGTGTTTGGTTGGGGGTGAGGGGGCCATGAGGCATAGTGTTTGGTTGGAGGTTGAGGGAGTCATGGGGCATAGTGTTTGGTTGGGGGTGGTGAGGGGGCCATGGGGCATAGTGTTTGGTTGGGGATGAGGGGGCCATGGGGCATAGTGTTTGGTTTGGGGTTGAGAGAGCCATGGGGCATAGTGCTTGGTTGGGGGTGGTGAGGGGGCTATGTGGCATAGTGTTTGATTGGGGGTGAGGGGGCCATGGGTCATAGTGTTTGGTTGGGGGTTGAGAGAGCCATGGGGCATAGTGTTTGGTTGGGTGTGGTGAGGGGGCCATGGGGCATAGTGTTTGGTTGGGGGTGGGAGTCATGGGGCATAGTGTTTGGTTGGTAGTGGGAGCCATGGGCTATAGTGTTGAACTCCAAGAGTGAACCCAATAATAAAGCAAAAACAGGCATAGTTAGGAGATGTACATCCTTTGCTTTTTGAGGAAACCTGACTCATCTAAGGCCATACTCCTCTTGGGCAACCCAAACAGCAAACTATAGCAGTCCACATTAACGGAATGTCCAATCAAGGGTCAATAAAATATATATAATTTAATTAAACAGACGATATACAATAACTAAATAGAAATACATTATAACAATGGAAAATGTGTAGTACAAAATGTAAGTTTGAAATGCAAATAAAAATCATTACCCCTCAAAAACATATTCTTTTCCCATGTGTTTAAAACAATGTGGGGGTTGAAAAGGCCTCCTGCCACACCACGCCTACCGCCCCGCCCACATTTACTTTTCGGCCCACCATAGCCCTCATGTAAGGTACTTTCGGCTCTCTGTCAAAATCAGTTGTGCACCCCTGATTTAAACCAATGCGAGCAGCTTCAACGTTGCATTCTACAACGTTGAAGCAGCTGGCTTATACACCTCACGGGTGTATATGTACACTTTCATTTACACCAAAGCCAGCAGCTTCAATGTTGCAGGATGCAACGTTGAAGCTGCTCGCTTTAAATGAAAGTGTTCATAAACACCACAGGGGTGTATATGAAAACTTTCCTATACACCAAAGTAAGCAGCTTCAACATCCTGCAATGATGAAGCTGCTCACTTCGGTGTATTGGAACTCTGTTCTCGGCAGCATTTTTGTAGAATAACAATTCTCTCCTTATGTAACGAAAATGCTGCTGAGATTCTGTAATCCGCCTGTTTCCATTAGAAACAGGCAGATTACATCGATAGCACTGTCATGCTTGTTAGGTAGAATCCTGTGCAGTGCCCTTAGGGATCACTACACTCAATTAAGACTACAGGTGGCAATACAAGTTTTACCTTTGGTACAAGCCTGTACTACTATGTCAGAGTGGTAGCAGTGGCGGAGCAGCCAGGCTTATCTCAAGAGTATATGAGCAGTAGCAGAGATTACACAAAGGGACCACAAATACTGTGACTCAAGCAAACACTGACTCAAGGTTTCAGGTAGAAAAATATAAGTACATTTATTTTTAAACCATTCGTTATAAACTCACTTCTATTAAACTTAAACACAAACCATACGTCAAATATACTACAACTAACCAATTCACTTTGTACAGTGTGTCTCCAGGTAAGCACCCTGTGTTTGAATGAACCGGTGTTATGAACAAAACACGTTACCGTGAATACAATTGCGATCACTTTTTGACAGTTCGGTCTACTAAATAAACGCGTATCCATGACATTAAATGCTACCGGGGCAAAAACACACTTCGCACTTGAGATACCCAGAGGGAGTTGGAGGCAAAAATCACAGGCAATATTTTGGTTAAGAATGATGTCAAGGTGCGCACTTTGGTTCCCAGTCAAGTTTTCCTGCTACAGCAACAAATTCTCTTCTCCTCCAAAAGTTTTCTTGACTCCATCAATCACCTGCAAGTGAAATTAAATGCGAAAAATACAAGAACCAGAATCCTTAGTGACACTAAAGTCAATTAATTTGCTACACCTGAAAAGGAAATGAAGACACGCCTGAAAAGGAAAAGAAACACAGCCTCCCTGAAGATTGATGGAGTCATGAAAACGTGCGTTTGGAGGAGAAGTCAATGCAGGAAAACTTGACTGGCAATCAAAGTGCGTGGCCTGTCACTATTTCTTAACAATTATGTTCCAGGAGTCCTGGGCTCAAATGTCTGCAGCACCAGGGCGACCATGCCTTACAATGGAGAGCCACAATCATGGCTTTCCCCCTCCCCCTATCGGGAGTAAAATTTGTACTATGGTGGGAGTTGTTTCCAGTCACCTGCAAGTGAAACACTATGCCCCATGGGGTCCATGAGGCATAGTGTTTGGTTGGGGATGAGGGATCCATGGGGCATAGTGTTTGGTTAGGGGTTGAGGGAGCTATGCGGCATAGTGTTTGGTTGGGGGTGGTGAGCGGGCCATGGGGCATAGTGTTTTGTTGGGGGTGAGGTAGGCCATGGGGCATAGTGTTTGGTTGGGGGTGAGGGGGCCATGGGGCATAGTGTTTGGTTGGGGGTGGGAGCCATGGGGCATAGTGTTTGGTTGGGGGTGGGGGGCGTGGGGTATAGTGTTTGGTTGGGGGTGGTGAGTGGGCCATGGGGCATAGTGCTTGGTTGGGGTGGTGAGGAGGCCAAGGGGCATAGTGTTTGGTTGAGGGTAAGGGGTGCCATGGGGCATATTGTTTGGTTGGGGGTCAGGGGGCCATGGGGCATAGTGTTTGGTTGGGGGAGAGGGAGGCCATGGGGCATAGTGTTTGGTTGGGGGTCAGGGGGGCCATGGGGCATAGTGTTTGGTTGGAGGTGAAGGGGGCCATGGGGCATAGTGTCTGGTTGGGGGTGAGGGGGGCCATGGGGCATAGTGTTTGGTTGGGGGTGAGGGGGCCATGGGGCATAGTGTTTGGTTGGGGGTGAGGGGGCCATGGGGCATAGTGCTTGGTTGGGGGTGGTGAGGGGGCTATGGGGCATAGTGTTTGATTGGGGGTGAAGGGGCCATGGGGCATAGTGTTTGGTTGGGGGTGGTGAGGGGGCCATGGGGCATAGTGTTTGGTTGGGGATGAGGGGGCCATGGGGCATAGTGTTTGGTTTGGGGTTGAGAGAGCCATGGGGCATAGTGCTTGGTTGGGGGTGGTGAGGGGGCTATGGGGCATAGTGTTTGATTGGGGGTGAAGGGGCCATGGGTCATAGTGTTTGGTTGGGGGTTGAGAGAGCCATGGGGCATAGTGTTTGGTTGGGTGTGGTGAGGGGGCCATGGGGCATAGTGTTTGGTTGGGGGTGGGAGTCATGGGGCATAGTGTTTGGTTGGTGGTGGGAGCCATGGGCTATAGTGTTGAACTCCAAGAGTGAACCCAATAATAAAGCAAAAACAGGCATAGTTAGGAGGGTGTGCAGTCATAATGTCGACATCAATAATGTCGACAGTCAAAATGTCGACAAATTAATGTCGAAAATCAATAATGTCGACATACAAAAATGTCGACATTTTACATTAATGTCGACATTTTTTCGAAATGTTGTATAAATAAATAAATATATATTTATTGTTGTGTTGTATGTGTTGAGTATGAGGGGTGGGGGGTGGCAGGGGGTATTGGGTGAGAGGGGTTGGGGGGACATCCCCATAGTAAATGATATTCTTTTTATTTATTTGTTTATTTATTTATTGAATAATAAATAAATAAATAAATATATAATTACTATGTGTTGGGAATGAGGGTGAGAGGGTGGTTGGGGGGGGTGTGGGGGGGTGTCAGGGGGGTGTTGGGTGAGGGGGGGTTGGGGGGGACCCCCCCCATAGTAAATTAGACTCTTTTTGGTTATTTATTTATTGAAAAAATAAATAAATAAATAAATAAATAATTAGATTGTGTTGAGTATGAGGGGTGAGAGGGTGGTTAGGGGGTGTGGTGGGGTGGCAGGGGGGTGTTGGGTGAGGGGGGGTTGGGGGGGGACCCCCCCATAGTAAATGATACTTTTTGTTGGTTATTTATTTATTGAAAAAATAAATAAATAAATATATAAATAATTAGAATGTGTTGCATATGAGGGGTGGGAGGGTGGTGGTGTGGGGTGTGGGGGGGTTGCAGGAGGGTGTTGGGTGAGGTGTTGATAGTGTTAAGGGTTTATAGTCATATTGTCGAAAAAAAAATGTCGACATTTTTTTTTCGACATTATGACTTTTTACATTAAAAGTATAGAATGTCGACATTATTATTTTCGACATTATTTTTTCGACATTTTTGTCTGTCGACATTTTTTTGTCGACATTATGACTATAAACCGTTAGGAGATGTACATCCTTTGCTTTTTGAGGAAACCTGACTCAACGAAGGCCATACTCCTCTTGGGCAACCCAAACAGCAAACTATAGCAGTCCAAATTAACGGAATGTCCAATCAAGGGTCAATAAAATATATATAATTTAATTAAACAGACGATATACAATAACTAAATAGAAATAAATTATAACAATGGAAAATGTGTAGTACAAAATGTAAGTTTGAAATGCAAATAAAAATCATTACCCCTCAAAAACATATTCTTTTCCCATGTGTTTAAAACAATGTGGGGGCTGAAAAGGCCTCCTGCCACACCACACCTACCGCCCCGCCCACATTTACTTTTCGGCCCACCATAGCCCTCATGTAAGGTATTTTCGTCTCTCTGTCAAAATCAGTTGTGCACCCCTGATTTAAACCAATGCAAGCAGCTTCAACGTTGCATTCTACAACGTTGAAGCAGCTGGCTTATACACCTCACGGGTGTATATGTACACTTTCATTTACCCCAAAGCCAGCAGCTTCAATGTTGCAGGATGCAACGTTGAAGCTGCTCGCTTTAAATGAAAGTGTTCATAAACACCACAGGGGTGTATATGAAAACTTTCCTATACACCAAAGTAAGCAGCTTCAACATCCTGCAATGATGAAGCTGCTCACTTCGGTGTATTGGAACTCTGTTCTCGGCAGCATTTTTGTAGAATAAAAATTCTCTCCTTATGTAACGAAAATGCTGCTGAGATTCTGTAATCCGATTACATCGATAGCACTGTCATGCTTGTTAGGTAGAATCCTGTGCAGTGCCCTTAGGGATCACTACACTCAATTAAGACTACAGGTGGCAATACAAGTTTTACCTTTGGTACAAGCCTGTACTACTATGTCAGAGTGGTAGCAGTGGCGGAGCAGCCAGGCTTATCTCAGGAGTATATGAGCAGTAGCAGAGATTACAAAAAGGGACGACAAATACTGTGACTCAAGCAAACACTGACTCAAGGTTTCAGGTAGAAAAATATAAGTACATTTATTTTTAAACCATTCGTTATAAACACACTTCTATTAAACTTAAACACAAACCATACGTCAAATATACTACAACTAACCAATTCATTTTGTACAGTGTGTCTCCAGGTAAGCACCCTGTGTTTGAATGAACCGGTGTTATGAACAAAACACGTTACCGTGAATACAATTGCGATCACTTTTTGACAGTTCGGTCTACTAAATAAACGTGTATCCATGACATTAAATGCTACCGGGGCAAAAACACACTTTGCACTTGAGATACCCAGAGGGAGTTGGAGGCAAAAATCACAGGCAATATTTTGGTTAAGAATGATGGCAAGGTGCGCACTTTGGTTCCCAGTCAAGTTTTCCTGCTACAGCAACAAATTGTCTTCTCCTCCAAAAGTTTTTTTGACTCCATCAATCACCTGCAAGTGAAATTAAATGCGAAAAATACAAGAACCAGAATCCTTAGTGACACTAAAGTCAATTAATTTGCTACACCTGAAAAGGAAATGAAGACACGCCTGAAAAGGAAAAGAAACACAGCCTCCCTGAAGATTGATGGAGTCATGAAAACGTGCGTTTGAAGGAGGAGTCAATGCAGGAAAACTTGACTGGCAATCAGAGTGCGTGGCCTGTCACTATTTCTTAACAATTATGTTCCAGGAGTCCCGGGTTCAAAAGACTGCAGCACCAGGGCGACCATGCCTTACAATGGAGAGCCACAATCATGGCGTTCCCCCTCCCCCTATCGGGAGTAAAATTTGTGCTATGGAGGGAGTTGTTTCCAGTTGAGAGAGCCATGGGGCATAGTGCTTGGTTGGGGGTGGTGAGGGGGCCATGGGGCATAGTGTTTGATTGGGGGTAAGGGGGCCATGGGTCATAGTGTTTGGTTGGGGGTTGAGAGAGCCATGGGGCATAGTGTTTGGTTGGGTGTGGTGAGGGGGCCATGGGGGGCCATGGGGCATAGTGTTTGGTTGGGGGTGGGAGCCATGTGGCATAGTGTTTGGTTGGGGGTGGGAGCCATGGGGCATAGTGTTGAACTCCAAGAGTGAACCCAATAATAAAGCAAAAACAGGCATAGTTAGGAGATGTACATCCTTTGCTTTTTGAGGAAACCTGACTCAACGAAGGCCATACTCCTCTTGGGCAACCCAAACAGCAAACTATAGCAGTCCAAATTAACGGAATGTCCAATCAAGGGTCAATAAAATATATATAATTTAATTAAACAGACGATATACAATAACTAAATAGAAATAAATTATAACAATGGAAAATGTGTAGTACAAAATGTAAGTTTGAAATGCAAATAAAAATCATTACCCCTCAAAAACATATTCTTTTTCCATGTGTTTAAAACAATGTGGGGGTTGAAAAGGCCTCCTGCCACACCACGCCTACCGCCCGCTCACATTTACTTTTCAGCCCACCATAGCCCTCATGTAAGGTACTTTTGGCCCTCTGTCAAAATCAGTTGTGCACCCCTGATTTAAACCAATGCGAGCAGCTTCAACGTTGCATTCTACAACGTTGAAACAGCTGGCTTATACACCGCACGGGTGCATATGTACACTTTCATTTACACCAAAGCCAGCAGCTTCAATGTTGCAGGATGCAACGTTGAAGCTGCTCGTTTTAAATGAAAGTGTTCATAAACACCACAGGGGTGTATATGAACACTTTCCTATACACCAAAGTAAGCAGCTTCAACATCTTGCAATGATGAAGCTGCTCACTTCGGTGTATAGGAACTCTGTTCTCGGCAGCATTTTTGCAGAATAACAATTCTCTCCTTATTTAACGAAAATGCTGCTGAGATTCTGTAATCCGCCTGTTTCCATTAGAAACTGTAACGCTCACCTGGTTCCCTCGGAGGCGCGGGTCTTGACTGGGCGGTGAAACCGTCTTCAATGTCAGGCGTAGGATTCGTTTGGCTCCCGGATTCGGCCCCTTTCTCACCGAAAGTTTGACCTGAAGGGTGAGGTGTCTGCAAGTGGAAAATCAAGGTATTAGTGCCTGGAAGATTGGGAGAAGTTCCAAGCCCCTCTCTCCCTCTCTCCCCGTGGTACTCGGTCGATGGTTGTGCTCACCTTAAATAGGTGAATGCTGGGCTCTCCATCCTGCGTCTCATGCAGGGGCGCTGGATCCAGTTACTTCACTGGATATGAGTTCAGCCTCTTAATTGCAGAGGGTAAATTGAGAGCGATGCCGCCGTGTGCTGCACGAGCGTGACTTGTAAGTATAAAAGTTCACTTTAGATTGCTCTCTTCTAATGTCTTATCTCCTTAATGTCTGTCTTTTCCCTTTCAGATGCTGTCGGTGCCGAAGAAGATGCTCCCCCCCAGGTTCGTAGCAGAGAGCGTAACAAGAAGATGGTGCATACGAAGGCACGTAAGTAGAAAGGCTGCTCTAGGGCTGTAGAATGCACCTTAATGTCTCTTTTGTCTTTACAGGTGCCGGAATGCAGCGCAAGCAGAGTTGGAGCGAGCGTAACACAGGTAAGCAGTTTTGTAACTAAGCGTTACTAACAAATGTTCTTTGTCTTTGCAGGCCCGATGCCGTACGAGATATGCAGAAAAAACGCCTTGAATGCTGCCGATGGATCGGGTAAGTTGAACCGCTAACTTTGCCTTTGCCTAACCTGTGCCTTTTGTTTTGCAGGAGCTGCTGAAGACTGAGGATTGGTTCCCAGCAGGTAATTTTCGTATTCACAGGATCCGGAACTGAAGATTCACTGGAGCTGACACGGTGAGCGTCCTGCTGCAGATGCAGAATAACGCGAAGCACCTTGCATCAATCGGGTGTGGTTTAAATAGTCCATAGGAGTGCTGAGGTGTCTTCTTCCACAGCCTCGCCCAGACAAAAGAGTCCCTGCTTCCAGAAGAGGTCCAGCATCAATGATCCAGGGAGTGGTGCCTGCCCCACCCAGAAGGAAAAGTAGTCCCTGCCAGAAGAGAGTAAAACATCATCTTGCTGGTAAATAAGCAGCATGGTCTGCTGCAGGTAGGTCCACCCAAGCACTCTCACACTTGTTATGAGCCCGGCGCTTCCTGGCCGGGACGGGTCCATGCTATGAGCCTGGCACCACCGGTGCCAGGACAAGGTCCAAAAAAAATCCCTATTGGGACTTGCTGGTGCCGATAGTATATGTTATGAGCCTGCTTCCAAGGATGTTGGGTAGGTCCTGACTCCTTGGAAGCAGTGGTCATGACAGCACCCCCCCTCAAGGCACCTCCCAAATTCTTCTTCTCCGGGGGTTTTGGTTTATCAGGAAAAGTTCGATGAAACTTCTTAACCAGACGGGGTGCATGAACATGTTCTGACGGTTCCCAAGATCGTTCCTGGGGGCCATAACCTTTCCAGTCAATCAGATAGTATAATTTTGATTTGGAAATCTTGGAGTCTAAGATGTCTTGTATTTCGAATTCCAGTTCTCCGTCCACAAGAATAGGGTCTGGAGATTTCGTCAAACGGGTTCCAGGTTGCAAGGGTTTTAGTAGAGAAACGTGGAAAACTGGATGTATTTTCATATGGGCAGGTAGGCCCAATTTAACTGCCACTGAATTAATTATGGCAGTGATTGGGTAAGGTCCCAGGTATCGCGGATTGAAAGTACGCGGTCCTTTTAGCGGTAAATGTTTGGTGGATAACCAGACTTGATCTCCCACAAGATATTGAGGAGCTTCCTTTCGATGTATGTCCGTACACTTCTTGTATTGTTCCTTGGCCCGCTTAAGGTGAGACGTGGCCTCTTTAAAGGCTTGAGTGATTGTAGAATGGAGATGATCTACAGTGGGTGTCCCAAGATTTTGAGGTGGATCAAGATTTGAAGTGCGAGGGTGGAGTCCATATAAAAGAAAAAAAGGAGTTTTTCCGGTTCCGGCATGGACTGAATTATTATAAGCGTACTCCGCAATCCAGAGAATGTCTTTCCAAGTGTCCTCCGACTGTTGTAACATGCAGCGCAGATATTGTTCCAGGGTTTGGTTGGTCCTCTCGGTCTGCCCGTCGGTCTGGGGATGATGGCTGGTTGAAAGCCTTACGTCAATTTGGGCTAGGCGACAACAACTCCGCCAGAAGTGGGAAATAAATTGACTTCCTCTATCTGAGATTAAAACTGAAGGAAAGCCGTGCAACCGAACGATGTTTTCGAGGAACTCTCGAGCCAGAATTGAAGCTGTAGGTAACCCTTTCAATGGGCTAAAATGGGCCATCTTCGAGAATAGGTCCACAATCACTAAGATTGTATTAAATCCGGAGCATGGTGGTAAATCCGTGATGAAGTCCATGGAGAGAGTATGCCATGGGTGTGGAGGAATGTCTATTGGATGTAAGAGACCTGCTGGCTTCTCCTTCTGGCTTTTGCTTTGAGCGCACACACCACAGGAATTTATGAAATCTTTAATGTCCTTTCTCCAAGACGGCCACCAGAAATGTCTTTTTATCTTTTCCGACGTTTTGGCAATGCCGGGATGTCCTTCCATTAAGGAGTCATGGTAACAAGAGATCACCTGTCTTTGTAAATCGGTGCATGGTAGATATAATCTTCCTCGAAAGTATAGCAAGTTTTTATCCATTGCGAAATCTTTTCCCTTGAGTTGCCAGTCTTGCACTTCTGCTGGAGTCAGAAGTTCTTTAACTTTAGCTTCAAGGTCTTCAATGGTTTGTGCACTTATCAAACCCAGGATTCTCTGTTCCGGAATTATGGGTACTGGTTCAGGATTGGTCGTGAGTTCACCTACTCCAATTCGGGAGAGAGCATCTGCTTTACCATTCTTGTTGCCTGGTCGGTAAGTTATCACAAAGTCGAATTCGGCAAAAAATAATGCCCAGCGAAGTTGTCTAGATGATTGAGCTTTGGCTGATTTAAGTTACTGTAAATTACGATGATCCGCGATGACGGTGACTGTGTGTCGGGCTCTCAGGAGATAATGCCGCCAGGCTTTAAAGGCGGACTTAATAGCCAAAAGTTCCTTATCTGTAATAGTGTAGTTGATTTCGGGAGCCGAAAATTTGCGGGACCAGAATGCTACTGGGTGTAACTGGTTTGTTTCTGGGTCTCTTTGCGAGAGCACTGCTCCCATTGCGAGACTGGAACCATCAGTCTCCACGATATAGGGAAGTTCCGGGCGAGGATGTTTTAAAACTGGAGCCGAGGTGAATTTTGTTTTTAGTTCCTGAAAAGCTTGTTCTGCCTCCGTAGACCACTCGAAACGTTTATTCTTTCTGAGAAGGGCAGTAATGGGTTGGACTACTTGAGAAAAATCAGGAATAAATCTACGATAAAAGTTGGCGAAGCCCAACATACTTTGAACTCCTTTCACAGACGTTGGTGAGGGCCACTTAATGATAGCGTCCACTTTTCTTGAGTCCATGTGGACTCCATTAGGTGACAAAATAAATCCCAAAAATTCGACCTCCGTGACATGAAAAACGCATTTCTCCAGTTTTGCAAAAAGTCTGTGTTTTCGGAGCCTCTCCAGTACTGCTGTGACGTGTTTTCGATGATCCGCCTCAGAGGACGAGTAGACCAGAATGTCATCAATATAGACAACTACACATACGTTGATGAGCTCTCTGAGGACGTCATTCATAAAATACTGAAAAGCAGCCGGTGCGTTGCATAACCCAAAGGGCATTACTTGATACTCGAACAGTCCATATTTAGTACGAAAGGCCGTCTTCCATTCGTCGCCCTCTTTTATTCGTACTAAATGGTAAACTCCTCTGAGGTCCAGCTTTGTGTAGATACAGGCACTTTTAACTTGGTCAAGAAGTTCAGGGATCAATGGTAACGGATATCTGTTCTTAATCGTAATCTGGTTCAGGGCACGGTAATCTATACATGTTCTCAGGTCTCCTTCCTTTTTTGGAACGAAGAACAAAGCTGAAGAGGCTGGGGACTTCGAAGGACGGATAAATCCATTAGCCAGGTACTGGTCCAAATACTGCCACATGTGAAGATTTTCAGGTTCTGTGAGGGCATAAATTCGACTGCACGGAGGAGTGGATCCCGGAACCAAGTCTATCTGGCAGTCGTATGATCTGTGAGGAGGCAGCGAATTAGCTTGATCTTTTCGAAAGACATCCTGAAATTCCCGGTATTCAGGAGGCAGGTGATGACTCTCAGAAGTAGTTGCTACTAGCTTAGTTGTAGGCTGAGGATAACAGGTAGGAGCGCATTCTGGAAACCGGATTGTCTTTGCTCGCCAATCGATTTGGGGATTGTGTTTCTCCAACCAAGGGATTCCCAGGATAACTTGAAACTGCGGAGCCTTGATCACATCAAACACGATCTTCTCTTGATGTCCATCTTGGCTTACCAACGTCACTTCCATGGTGGTGTGAGTTACTGGTCCGGAAGCTATTTCCGTACCGTCCACGGTGGTGATGACGTCTTTCACCGTCTTAGGACAAAGAGATAGATTCATCCTGGCGGCCAATTCACAGTCCACGTAATTGCTGATTGCGCCACTATCAATGTATGCTTTAATGGCATGCATACGATTGGGTTGCTCTGGACACACGAGGACCATGGGCATGATGAAATGCGAGGTCAAAGAACTGGTTTTAACGCTCGGCAAGCGGACCTCTACACTTGTCGGGCGAGGTCGTTTTCCGACTCTGAACCTTTGGCATCTTTATCGGAAGCTCCTACTATCTTCTTCCTAGGTTTCACGGGGCAATCTTGAAGGAAATGCCCTGAGTTTCCACAATAGAGGCACAATTGCAGTTGTCTTCTCCTTTCCCTTTCCTTTTGGGTTAGAGGTCCTTTCACAACCCCAATCTGCATGGGTTCCACGGTATCATTTCCTTAAGCGGAACTCTGTGGTCTTGAAAAAGTTCGAGTCTCAATTCTGGAACGATCAGCTTTTCGATTTTGTATTCTATGATCCTATTGAACCACCAGATCGATGTATTCGGAACAGTCTTGTGGAGGATTCACCACCTGAGCCAGAACGTCTTTGAGTTCTCCACGCAGGCCTCTGTAGAAAAGGGTGATCCTCTTATCCTCAGGCCATCCGGTTTCAACCACTAGTCTGTTGAATGATGCAATGTAGGCCAGAAGATCTTGATTGCCCTGTCGTAGTGAAAGAAGTTCATTGTCCAGGGCCTGTCCCTGAGAATGTCTTGCGAACAATCTTTCCATACTAGCTTGGAAGTCCTGGAAATGGTAAAGAATTGAGTTATCCTGAGTCACTAAAGGAATAGACCAATCTGCGACACTGCCACTAAGATATGAGAGCACGAAGGCCACCTTAGCCTGGTCCGTTGGGAAAGCGGCAGGTCTACACAAAAAGTGCAAACGACACTGATTGATGAACACAGCATATCTTTTCGGATCACCTGAAAAGCGTTCGGGCGGGGTCAGAGGTACATTTCCTGGTAGATTAATTTGCACCGGATTAGAGGAAGTCGTTGGAGCATGGCTCCCCCCCGGGGGTAGGCAGAGGAGTTTGTCCCGCTTGGGCTTGCAACAATTGTCTAGCCAAATCGTCTGTTCGTTCCTTAGAAACCACTAACTCCCTCCTTAGGGCATTTGTTTCCTGGCGCGCTGCGTGTACTTCTGCTCTCAACTCCCCGAGCAACTGGGCCAATTGGTCCGTGTCTGAAGTTTCCATTGCGCCTGGGCGGGAAATATGTGGTAAGGCTTCGCGTTCTGTAACGCTCACCTGGTTCCCTCGGAGGCGCGGGTCTTGACTGGGCGGTGAAACCGTCTTCAATGTCAGGCGTAGGATTCGTTTGGCTCCCGGATTCGGCCCCTTTCTCACCGAAAGTTTGACCTGAAGGGTGAGGTGTCTGCAAGTGGAAAATCAAGGTATTAGTGCCTGGAAGATTGGGAGAAGTTCCAAGCACCTCTCTCCCTCTCTCCCCGTGGTACTCGGTCGATGGTTGTGCTCACCTTAAATAGATGAATGCTGGGCTCTCCATCCTGCGTCTCATGCAGGGGTGCTGGATCCAGTTACTTCACTGGATATGAGTTCAGCCTCTTAATTGCAGAGGGTAAGTTGAGAGCGATGCCGCCGTGTGCTGCACGAGCGTGATTTGTAAGTATAAATGTTCCCTTTAGATTGCTCTCTTCTAATGTCTTATCTCCTTAATGTCTGTCTTTTCCCTTTCAGATGCTGTCGGTGCCGAAGAAGATGCTCCCCCCCAGGTTTGTGGCAGGGAGCTTAACAAGAAGATGGTGCATACGAAGGCACGTAAGTAGAAAGGCTGCTCTAGGGCTGTAGAATGCACCTTAATGTCTCTTTTGTCTTTACAGGTGCCGGAATGCAGCGCGAGCAGAGTTGGAGCGAGCGTAACACAGGTAAGCAGTTTTGTAACTAAGCGTTACTAACCAATGTTCTTTGTCTTTGCAGGCCCGATGCCGTACGAGATATGCAGAAAAAACGCCTTGAATGCTGCCGATGGATCAGGTAAGTTGAACCGCTAACTTTGCCTTTGCCTAACCTGTGCCTTTTGTTTTGCAGGAGCTGCTGAAGACTGAGGATTGGTTCCCAGCAGGTAATTTTCGTATTCACAGGATCCGGAACTGAAGATTCACTGGAGCTGACACGGTGAGCGTCCTGCTGCAGATGCAGAATAACGCGAAGCACCTTGCATCAATCGGGTGTGGTTTAAATAGTCCATAGGCGTGCTTAGGTGTCTTCTTCCACAGCCTCGCCCAGACAAAAGAGTTCCTGCTTCCAGAAGAGGTCCAGCATCAATGATCCAGGGAGTGGTGCCTGCCCCACCCAGAAGGAAAAGTAGTCCCTGCCAGAAGAGAGTAAAACATCATCTTGCTGGTAAGTAAGCAGCATGGTCTGCTGCAGGTAGGTCCACCCAAGCACTCTCACACTTGTTATGAGCCCGGCGCTTCCTGGGCCGGGACGGGTCCATGCTATGAGCCTGGCACCACCGGTGCCAGGACAAGGTCCAAAAGGTCCCTATTGGGACTTGCTGGTGCCGATAGTATATGTTATGAGCCTGCTTCCAAGGATGTTGGGTAGGTCCTGACTCCTTGGAAGCAGTGGTCATGACAGAAACAGGCAGATTACATCGAAAGCACTGTCATGCTTGTTAGGTAGAATCCTGTGCAGTGCCCTTAGGGATCACTACACTCAATTAAGACTACAGGTGGCAATACAAGTTTTACCTTTGGTACAAGCCTGTACTACTATGTCAGAGTGGTAGCAGTGGCGGAGCAGCCAGGCTTATCTCAAGAGTATATGAGCAGTAGCAGAGATTACACAAAGGAACCACAAATACTGTGACTCAAGCAAACACTGACTCAAGGTTTCAGGTAGAAAAATATAAGTACATTTATTTTTAAACCATTCCTTATAAACACACTTCTATTAAACTTAAACACAAACCATACGTCAAATATACTACAACTAACCAATTCACTTTGTACAGTATGTCTCAGGGTAAGCACCCTGTGTTTGAAAGAACCGGTGTTATGAACAAAACACGTTACCGTGAATACAATTGCGATCACTTTTTGACAGTTCGGTCTACTAAATAAACGCGTATCCATGACATGAAATGCTACCGGGGCAAAAACACACTTAGCACTTGATATACCCAGAGGGAGTAGGAGGCAAAAATCACAGGCAATATTTTGGTTAAGAATGATGGCAAGTTGCTCACTTTGGTTCCCAGTCAAGTTTTCCTGCTACAGCAACAAATGGTCTTCTCCTCCAAACGTTTTCTTGACTCCATCAATCACCTGCAAGTGAAATTAAATGTGAAAAATACAAGAACCAGAATCCTTAGAGACACTAAAGTCAATTAATTTGCTACACCTGAAAAGGAAATGAAGACACGCCTGAAAAGGAAAAGAAACACAGCCTCCCTGAAGATTGATGGAGTCATGAAAACATGCGTTTGGAGGAGAAGTCAATGCAGGAAAACCTGACTGGCAATCAGAGTGCGTGGCCTGTCACTATTTCTTAACAATTATGTACAGGAGTCCGGGGCTCAAAAGGCTGCAGCACCAGGGCGACCATGCCTTAAAATGGAGAGCCAAAATCAAGGCTTTCCCCGACCCCCTATCGGGAGTAAAATGTGTGCTATGGAGGGAATTGTTTCCAGTCACCTGCAACTGAAATTAAATGCAAAAAATACAAGTACCAGAATCCTTAGAGACACTAAAGTCAATTAATTTGCTACACCTGAAAAGGAAATGAAGACACGCCTGAAAAGGAAAAGAAACACAGCCTCCCTGACGATTGATGGAGTCATGAAAAGGTGTGTTTGGAGGAGAAGTCAATGCCGGAAAACTTGACTGGCAATCAGAGTGGGTGGCCTGTCACTATTTCTTAACAATTATGTTCCAGGAGTCCCGGGCTCAAAAGTCTGCAGCACCCGGGATACCATGCCTTACAATGGAGAGCCACAATCATGGCTTTGCCCCTCCCCCTATCGGGAGTAAAATTTGTGCTACGGAGGGAGTTGTTTCCAGTCACCTGCAAGTGAAACACTATGCCCCATGGGAGCCATGGGGCATAGTGTTTGGTTGGGGATGAGGGGGCCATGGAGCATAGTGTTTGGTTAGGGGTTGAGGGAGCCATGGGGCATAGTGTTTGGTTGGGGGTGGTGAGGGGGCCATGGGGCATGGTGTTTGGTTGGGGGTGAGGGGGGCCATGGGTCATAGTGTTTGGTTGGGGGTGAGGGGACCATGGGGCATAGTGTTTGGTTAGGGGTGGGAGCCATGGGGCATAGTGTTTGGCTGGGGGTAAGGGGGTCCATGGGGCATAGTGTTTGGTTAGGGGTAAGGGGGGCCATGGGGCTATAGTGTTTGGTTGGGGGTGAAGGGGGCCATGGGGCATAGTGTTTGGTTGGGGGTGAGGGGGGCCATGGGGCATAGTGTTTGGTTGGGGGTGAGGGGGCCTGGGACATAGTGTTTGGTTGGGGGTGAAGGGGCCATAGGGCATAGTGTTTGGATGGGAGTTGAGGGAGCCATGGGGCATAGTGTTTGGTTGGGGGTTGTGAGGGGGCCGTGGGGCATAGTGTTTGGTTGGGCGAGGTGAGGGGGCCATGGGGCATAGTGTGTGGTTGGCGGTGAGGGGGCCATGGGGCATAGTGTTTGGTTGGGGTGGGAGCCATGGGGCATAGTGTTTGGTTGGGGGTGGGAGCCATGGGGCATAGTGTTGCACTCCAAGAGTGATCACAATAATAAAGCAAAAACATGCACAGTTAGGAGATGTACATCCTTTGCTTTTTGAGGAAACCTGACTCAACGAAGGCCATTCTCCTCTTGGGCAACCCAAAAAGCAAACTATAGCAGTCCAAATTAACGGAATGTCCAATCAAGGGTCAATAAAATATATATAATTTAATTAAACAAACGATATACAATAAATAAATAGAAATAAATTATAACAATGGAAAATGTGTAGTACAAAATGTAAGTTTGAAATGTAAATAAAAATCGTTACCCCTCAAAAACATTCTTTTTCCTTGTGTTTAATACAAATTGGGGGTTGAAAAAGCCTCATGCCACGCCGCGCCTACCGCCCCGCCCACATTTACTTTTAGGCCAACTATAGCCCTCATGTAAGGTACTTTTAGCCGTCTGTCAAAATCAGTTGTGCACCCCTGATTTAAACCAATGCGAGCAGCTTCAATGTTGAATTCTACAACGTTGAAGCTGCTGGCTTATACACCACACGGGTGTATATGTACACTTTCATTTACACCAAAGCCAGCAGCTTCAACGTTGCAGCATGCAACGTTGAAGCAGCTCGCTTTAAATGAAAGTGTTCATAAACACCACACGGGTGTATATGAACACTTTCCTATACACCAAAGTAAGCAACTTAAACATCCTGAATGTTGAAGCTGCTCACTTTGGTGTATAGGAACTGTGTTCTCGGCAGCATTTTTGTAGAATAACAATTCTCTCCTTATTTAACGAAAATGCTGCTGAGATTCTGTAATACGCCTGTTTCCATTAGAAACAGGCGGATTACATCGAAAGCACTGTCGTGCTTGTTAGGCAGAATCCTGTGCAGTGCCCTTAGGGACCACTACACACAATTAAGACTAAAGGTGGCAATACATGTTTTACCTTTGGTACACGCCTGTACTACTATGTCAGAATGGTTGCAGTGGCGAGCAGCCAGGCTTATCTCAAGAGTATATGAGCAGTAGCAGAGATTACACAAAGGGACCACAAATATTGTGACTCAAGCAAACACTGACTCAAGGCTTCATGTAAAAAAATATAAGTACATTTATTTTTACACCATTTGTTATAAACACACTTCTATTAAACTTAAACACAAACCATACGTCAAATATACTACAACTAACCAATTCACTTTGTACAGTATGTCTCAAGGTAAGCACCCTGTGTTTGAATGAACCGGTGTTATGAACAAAACACGTTACCATTAATACGATTGCAATCACTTTTTGACAGTTTGGTCTACTAAATAAACAGGTATCCATGACATGAAATGCTACCGGGGCAAAAACACACTTAGCACTTGAGATACCCAGAGGGAGTTGGAGGCAAAAATCACAGGCAATATTTTGGTTAAGAATGATGGCAAGGTGCGCACTTTGGTTCCCAGTCTTGTTTTCCTGCTACAGCAACAAATTCTCTTCTCCTCCAAAAGTTTTCTTGACTCCATCAATCACCTGCAAGTGAAATTAAATGCGAAAAATACAAGAACCAGAATCCTTAGAGACACTAAAGTCAATTAATTTGCTACACCTGAAAAGGAAATGAAAACACGCCTGAAAAGGAAAAGAAACACAGCCTCCCTGAAGATTGATGGAGTCATGAAAACGTGCGTTTGGAGGAGAAGTCAATGCAGGAAAACTTGACTGGCAATCAAAGTGCGTGGCCTGTCACTATTTCTTAACAATTATGTTCCAGAAGTCCCGGGCTCAAAAGACTGCAGCACCAGGGCGACCATGCCTTACAATGGAGAGCCACAATCATGGCTTTCCCCCTCCCCCTATCGGGAGTAAAATTTGTGCTGTTGTGGGAGTTGTTTCCAATCTCCTGCAAGTGAAATTAAATGCGAAAAATACAAGTACCAGAATCCTTAGAGACACTAAAGTCAAATAATTTGCTACACCTGAAAAGGAAATGAAGACATGCCTGAAAAGGAAAAGAAACACAGCCTCCCTGAAGATTGATGGAGTCATGAAAACGTGCGTTTGGAGGAGAAGTCAATGCAGGAAAACTTGACTGGCAATCAGAGTGCGTGGCCTGTCACTATTTCTTAACAATTATGTTCCAGGAGTCCCGGGCTCAAATGTCTGCAGCACCAGGGCGACCATGCCTTACACTGGAGAGCCACAATCATGGCTTTCCCCCTCCCCCTATCGGGAGTAAAATGTGTTCTGTGGAGGGAGTTGTTTCCAGTCACCTGCAAGTGAAATTAAATGCGAAAAATACAAGTACCAGAAACCTTAGAGACACTAAAGTCAATTAATTTGCTACACCTGAAAAGGAAATGAAGACACGCCTGAAAAGGAAAAGAAACACAGCCTCCCTGAAGATTGATGGAGTCATGAAAACGTGCGTTTGGAGGAGAAGTCAATGCAGGAAAACTTGACTGGCAATCAGAGTGCGTGGCCTGTCACTATTTCTTAACAATTATGTTCCAGGAGTCCCGGGCTCAAATGTCTGCAGCACCAGGGCGACCATGCCATACAATGGAGAGCCACAATCATGGCTTTCCCCCTCCCCCTATCGGGAGTAAAATTTGTGCTATGGAGGAAGTTGTTTCCAGTCACCTGCAAGTGAAACACTATGTGTCACGATGCCCGCTCCCGGGGAGTCAGCTCAGGCGCTGCGTCCCCGAAAGCGGACATCAAGTCCCCGGGGAAGGTCCCAGCAACCCCTTATATGGGTCCTTTGGCCAGCGTCCTGGCGCCTATGGCGCCAGGCTCATAGGAAACGTCAGTCCTGGCGCCATAGGCGCCAGGCTCATTATGAAAGTGTTTGGGTGCACTTACCTGATGCAGTCCATGCTGCAGAACCCCGGCCTCCTTGAGGCCTGAAAGGAACTACTTTACCTGTGGGACTCATTTACCACCCGGGCATGGTCGGGGAAGGATACATACCTGATTGGAGGAAGGACACATTCTAGGAACTTCTTCCAAGGCTATTTAAACCACACCCGATCAGCCACACGTGCTTCCCGTTGTTCTGCATCTAGCAGCTGGACGCTCACCGTGTCTGCTCCTGCATCCTGACTTCTGCCACACCTGCCAGCATCCTGAATCACCTGCAAAGGAAGGGAACAAGAGAACAGAAGAAGGAAAAGGCCTCACCTGCTAAATCTGCATCCCAGAGACATTTCGCCGACAATCCTGAAAAGGAAGACATTTATTTTTAAAAGCACATCGCATCGATCGCTGCAGCGCCGCATTCTACTCACCTTTACAGGGCGCCTCCATGTTCAGCAGCGACCATCCGGATTCGCAGTCGCGCCCCCGCGCCTAGGGAGAAAAAGACAAGAACAAAGGTGAGAGAAAGAAGGGAAAAGGGAAGCTAAAACTCCATGTCAAGACTTACCTGTTGGGTCATTCCCTTTTCATTTCGGGTCCGCGCCGCATCCAGGCATTTTTGGACCCCGGCCCCTAAGGGGAAAAAGACATCAGCGTTAATGAGTGAATGAAAAGACATTACCAAAACACTCATTAAAGTCTTACCTGATTTCCACAAGGATTTCAGCGCTCACCTCGGGTCGGTGCCTGTTCCCCGGCATTCCGTACCCCGGCCCCTATGGGGAAAAAGACACTAGCATTAGAACATTAATGCATGGACACAAGGGGAACCACTTATAGAAAAACTTACCTGGAAGCCAAGCAAGTTTGGTTCTCACCCATCCGAAAATCCAGTGACGTAACTGGATACCAACGCGCCCCTGCATCAGAAGCAGGATGGAGAGCTTGTCCTTCCAGACCCTAAGGTGAGACGCTACGGGGAAGCACAGCAGGGTTTTGAGGAGGGTGAGAGGGGTAAGTGGGAGGCCGATTGCATTACCCCGCAGACAGTTAACCCCCTATTCTCACCTACAGAAGGATACTTCTCCGAGTCAGACAAGCCAGATCTGGGGCCCGGTCCAGTCCGTCTTCCGAACCCTGCGCATCACCTTAGACGAGGTCACAGCAGCGCGAACCAGCCCAGCGCCCCCGTGGGAGTCAGGTGAGCGTTACAGAACGCGAAGCCTTCCTACAAATTCCCACCCAGGCGCTATGGAAACTTCTGAGACTGATCAGTTGGCCCAATTACTGGGGGCATTACGGGCCGAAGTACATGCCGCTCGTCAAGAGACTAATGCCCTCAAGAGGGAATTAATAATATCAAAGGAAAGAACTGATGACCTGGCCAGACAGCTTTTGCAAGGTCAAGCTGGACAAACTCCTCTACCCTGTTCCGGAGGGAACCCCGCTCCTGTGGTTCCCAGTAACCCTGTGCAGATTAATCTACCTGGAAACATGCTGCTGGCCCCACCTGAACGCTTTGCTGGGGACCCCAAACGATTCGCCGTATTCATGAATCAGTGTCGTTTGCACTTCCTATGCAGACCTGGGGCCTTCCCTAATGATCAGACCAAAGTAGCCTTTGTATTGTGATATCTCAGCGGCTGCGCTGCCGATTGGTCAGTTCCACTGGTTACTCAAGATGACCCGATTCTCCGTGATTTTCAAGGATTTCAAGCAAGCATGGAAAGGTTATTTGCTCGACACTCTCAGGGGCAGGCTCTGGATGACGAACTTCTATCCCTGCGACAGGGCAATCAGGACCTCCTATCCTATATTGCAACCTTTAATAGACTAATTGTGGAAACGGGATGGCCAGAGGATAAAAGAGTCACGTTATTTTATCGAGGTCTACGCGGAGAACTTAAAGATGTCTTGGCCCAAGTTGTAAATCCGCCCCAAGAATGCACAGAATATATAGACTCAAAACAGAAAAACAGATCGGTCCAGGTTTGAGACCCGGGTGTTGGTCAAGACCCACGCTAACCCCAAGGGAGTTGATGTCTCTGAGCCTATGCAAATTGGAGGGGTTAAAGAACCCTTAACTCAAAAGGAACGTGAAAGGAGGCGGCAGTTAAAATTATGTCTTTATTTTGGGAACTCTGGACACTTTCTACGAGATTGCCCGGCAAAACCGCCCCCGAAAAGCGGTAGGAGCCGCTGATAAAAACCATGAAGACTCCGTTTCGGGAAACGACTCAGCCCGACAAGCGTAGGGGTCCGTTTGCCGAGCTTGAAAACTAACTCTCAGACCTCGCATTTCATTGTGCCAATGGTTCTCGTAGATCCAGAAAAGCCTAAGCGGTTGCATGCAATAAAGGCATACATCGATAGTGGGGCTATTGGAAACTATGTGGATCGTGAATTGGCCTCTAGGATTAACCTCCCTCTCCGTCCTAAAACCAGCAAAGATGTCATCACCACAGTCGATGGAACTGAAATTGCCTCTGGACCGGTAACACATTCCACTACTGGGGTGACTCTTATTGGTCCTGACGGCCATCGGGAGGCAGTTGTATTTGATGTAATAAAGGCTCCACAGTTTCAGGTTATTCTTGGAATTCCTTGGTTAGAGACACATAATCCTCGAATTGATTGGCGAGCTAAGAGATTAACCTTCCCGGATTGTGCACAAACATGCTACCCAGAAAACCTGAAGATTAATCTAGCATCTGTAACCTCTGCCTCCATGCAATTACCTCCGGAATACCAGGACTTTCAGGACGTCTTCCAAAAGGAACAGGCGAACACGTTACCTCCTCACCGATCGTACGATTGCCAAATCGATCTGGTGCCCGGTGCACAACCCCCTTGTAGCAGGATTTATGCCCTTACCGAACCTGAGAACCTGCATTTGAGACAATATTTGGATCAATACCTCGCCAATGGTTTTATTCGCCCGTCAAAGTCCCCGGCATCCTCGGCTTTGTTCTTTGTGCCTAAAAAAGAAGGCGACCTTAGAACTTGTATCGATTACCACGCATTGAACCAGATAAAGGTTAAAAACCGTTATCCTCTGCCTCTGATTCCTGAACTCCATGACCAGGTGAAGGACGCTTGCATATACACCAAGTTAGATCTCCGGGGGGCATATCATCTGGTGCGAGTAAAAGAAGGCGACGAATGGAAAACAGCCTTCCGTACAAAATATGGATTATTCGAATACCAGGTAATGCCTTTCGGGTTGTGCAATGCGCCTGCTGCCTTCCAATTCTTCATGAATGATGTCCTTCGGGAACTCATCGATGTTTGTGTTGTCGTCTATATCAATGACATTCTAGTGTACTCCTCTTCGGAATCTGATCACAGAAAAAACGTTAGGGCAGTTCTGGAAAAACTGCGCCAACACAAACTATTTGCTAAACTGGAGAAATGTGTTTTCCATACCACAGAAGTTGAGTTTCTTGGTTTCATCCTGACACCCAAAGGAGTCCGAATGGACTCAAGAAAAGTGGATGCCATCCTCAAATGGCCATCACCTAGCTCTGTAAAAGGGGTTCAAAGCATGCTCAGCTTTGCCAATTTCTATCGCAGGTTTATCCCGGAATTTTCACGCATAGTACAACCCATTACTGTACTCTTGAGGAAAAATAAACGTTTTGAATGGTCTGAAGAAGCCGAGCAGGCCTTACAGGATTTAAAAGCTAAGTTTACCTCCGCACCTATATTGAAACACCCACGTCCAGATCTCCCGTATGTCGTTGAAACTGACACATCCAGCCTAGCCATGGGAGAGAAAATTCTCGGCACCAGAGATTAATTACGCAATCACTGACAAAGAACTGTTAGCCATAAAGTCCGCTTTTAAAGCCTGGCGGCATTACCTGCTTGGCGCTCGACATACCATCACGGTGATCACTGATCACCGGAATTTACAGTATTTGAAAACCGCCAAGGCTCAGTCATCACGGCAGCTCTGATGGGCTTTGTTTTTCGCTGAATTTGATTTCGTGATTACCTATCGACCTGGCTGCAAGAACGGCAAAGCAGACGCCTTATCCCGAATAGGAATGGGAGAATCTGATACAAACTAAGAACCAGTATCAATAATTCCCGAACAGAGAATTCTAGGCATGACTTCGTTACAGACGCTTGAAGACATTCAAGTCAGAGTGAAACAACTCCTGGACCCTACAGTCCTACAGGATTGGATACAAAAGGGATCAGACTTTACCATAGATAATGGTTTACCTTATTACCAAGGACGCTTATTCCTGCCGCACAAGGATTTACACAAACTAGTTATTTCAGGTTATCATGATAATTTAATAGAGGGACACCCCGGTATTGCCAAGACAATGGAAAAGGTGAAACGACAATTCTGGTGGCCCTCTTGGCGAAAAGATGTTAAATCTTTTGTGATGTCCTGTGGTGTTTGCGCCCAAAATAAAGGTCAAAAGAAAAGACCAGCCGGTCTCCTTCAACCTCTAGACATACCGCCAGCACCCTGGCACACCCTATCAATGGATTTTATTACGGACTTGCCTCCTTGTTCGGGATACAATACCATTCTGGTAATTGTGGATTTGTTTTCCAAAATGGCCCACTTCATTCCTTTGAAAGGTTTACCTTCAGTTTCTGTCCTAGCCAAAGAATTCCTCGAAAATATTGTTCGGCTACATGGATTCCCATCTATACTAATCTCTGACCGGGGAAGCCAATTCATTTCCCACTTCTGGCGCAAATGTTGTCAAATGGCACAAATCGACGTAAGATTATCGACCAGTCACCACCCTCAGACCGATGGTCAGACCGAGAGGACAAATCAGACCCTTGAGCAGTACTTACGGTGTATGTTACAGCAATCTGAAAGCAACTGGAAAGACATTCTTTGGATAGCCGAATATGCATATAATAATTCGGTACACTCTGGAACTGGCCATAGTCCTTTTTATACCTTGTTTGGACATCACCCTCGAACCTCAAACCTCGACTCACCTCAGAACCTCGGAGTGCCCGCAGTAGAACATCTGCATTCTACCATTACCCGAGCCTTCAAAGAGGCAACCACGCATTTACAACAAGCCAAGAGAAAATACAAGGAAAATGCTGGCCTACATCGGAGTGAAGCACCTCCGTATCAGATTGGGGATCAAGTGTGGTTAGCTACCAGACATTTACCGCTCAAAGGGCCTCGAACTTTTAACCCAAAATATCTGGGACCTTATTCTATTACAGCAATAATTAACCCAGTAGCGGTTAAACTTGATTTACCAGCTAATATGCGAATTCACCCTGTTTTTCATGTGTCACTTCTGAAACCAGTGGTCCCCGGAACCCCACTACTCAAACCTCCAGAACCTATTCAAATAGATGGGGAACCCGAATTCGAAGTGAAGAACATTTTAGATTCAAAAATTAGGTCAAAGCTTTTCTACCTAATTGATTGGAAGGGGTACGGACCTCAGGAGAGGTCGTGGGAACCCAGTGACCATGTGCATGCACCTCGATTAGTCAGGAAATTCCACCGACTCTTCCCAAACAAACCAAAACCCCCGGAGGGAACAACCTTGGGAGGGGCCTTGGGGGGGAGTGCTGTCACGATGCCCGCTCCCGGGGAGCCGGCTCAGGCCCTGCTTCCCCGAAAGCGGACATCAAGTCCCCGGGGAAGGTCCCAGCAACCCCTTATAGGGGCCCTTTGGACAGTGTCCTGGCGCCTATGGCGCCAGGCTCATAGAAAACGTCAGTCCTGGTGCCATAGGCGCCAGGCTCATTATGAAAGTGTTTGGGTGCACTTACCTGATGCAGACCATGCTGCAGAACCCCGGCCTCCTTGAGGCCTGAAAGGAACTACTTTACCTGTGGGACTCATTTACCACCCGGGCGTGGTCGGGGAAGGATACATACCTGATTGGAGGAAGGACACATTCTAGGAACTTCTTCCAAGGCTATTTAAACCACACCCGATCAGCAACACGTGCTTCGCGTTGTTCTGCATCTAGCAGCTGGACGCTCACCGTGTCTGCTCCTGCATCCTGACTTCTGCCACACCTGCCAGCATCCTGAATCACCTGCAAAGGAAGGGAACAAGAGAACAGAAGAAGGAAAAGGCCTCACCTGCTAAATCTGCATCCCAGAGACATTTCGCCGACAATCCTGAAAAGGAAGACATTTATTTTTAAAAGCACATCACATCGATCGCTGCAGCGCCGCATTCTACTCACCTTTACAGGGCGCCTCCATGTTCAGCAGCGACCATCCGGATTCGCAGTCGCGCCCCCGCGCCTAGGGAGAAAAAGACAAGAACAAAGGTGAGAGAAAGAAGGGAAAAAGGAAGCTAAAACTCCATGTCAAGACTTACCTGTTGGGTCATTCCCTTTTCATTTCGGGTCCGCGCCGCATGCAGGCATTTTCGGACCCCGGCCCCTAAGGGGAAAAAGACATCAGCGTTAATGAATGAATGAAAAGACATTACCAAAACACTCATTAAAGTCATACCTGATATCCACAAGGATTTCACCGCTCACCTCGGGTCGGTGCCTGTTCCCCGGCATTCCGTACCCCGGCCCCTATGCGGAAAAAGACACTAGCATTAGAACATTAATGCATGGACACAAGGGGAACCACTTATAGAAAAACTTACCTGAAAGCCAAGCAAGTTTGGTTCTCACCCATCCGAAAATCCAGTGACGTAACTGGATACCAATGCGCCCCTGCATCAGAAGCAGGATGGAGAGCTCGTCCTTCCAGACCCTAAGGTGAGACGCTACGGGGAAGCACAGCAGGGTTTTGAGGAGGGTGAGAGGGGTAAGTGGGAGGCCGATTGCATTACCCCGCAGACAGTTAACCCCCTATTCTCACCTACAGAAGAATACTTCTGCGAGTCAGACAAGCCAGATCTGGGGCCCGGTCCAGTCCGTCTTCCGAACCCTGCGCATCACCTTAGACGAGGTCACAGCAGCCCGAACCAGGCCAGCGACCTCGTGGGAGTCAGGTGAGCGTTACACTATGCCCCATGGGGGTCATGGGGCATAGTGTTTGGTTGGGGATGAGGGGGCCATGGGGCATAGTGTTTGGTTATTGGTTGAGGGAGCCATGGGGCATAGTGTTTGGTTGGGGGTGGTGAGGGGCCATGGGGCATAGTGTTTGGTTGGGGGTCAGGGGGGCCATGGGCCATAGTGTTTGGTTGGGGGTGGGAGCCATGGGGCATAGTTTTTGGTTGGGGGTGGGGGGACCATGGGGCATAGTGTTTGGTTGGGGTGGTGAGTGGGCCATGGGGCATAGTGTTTGGTTGGGGGTGGTGAGTGGGCCATGGGGCATAGTGTTTGGTTGGGGGTGGGATCCATGGGGCATAGTGTTTGGTTGGGGGTGAGGGAGGCCATGGGGCATAGTGTTTGGTTGGGGTTGAGGGGGGCCATGGGGCATAGTGTTTGGTTGGGAGTGAGGTGGGCCATGGGGCATAGTGTTGGTTGGGGATGAGGGGGCCATGGGGCATAGTGTTTGGTTGGGGGTGAGGGGGCCATGGGGCATAGTGTTTGGTTGGGGGTTGAGGGAGCCATGGGGCATAGTGTTTGGTTGGGGGTGGTGAAGGGGCCATGGGGCATAGTGTTTGGTTGGGGGTGAGGGGGCCATGGGGCATAGTGTTTGGTTGGGGGTTGAGAGAGCCATGGGGCATAGTGTTTGGTTGGGGGTGGTGAGGGGGCCATGGGGCATAGTGTTTGGTTGGGGGTGGGAGCCATGGGGCATAGTGTTTGGTTGGGGTTGGGAGCCATGGGGCATAGTGTTGAACTCCAAGAGTGAACCCAATAATAAAGCAAAAACAGGCACAGTTAGGAGATGTACATCCTTTGCTTTTTGAGGAAACCTGACTCAGCGAAGGCCATACTCCTCTTGGGCAACCCAAACAGCAAACTATAGCAGTCCAAATTAACGGAATGTCCAATCAAGGGTCAATAAAATATATATAATTTAATTAAACAGACGATATACAATAACTAAATAGAAATAAATTATAACAATGGAAAATGTGTAGTACAAAATGTAAGTTTGAAATGTAAATAAAAATCGTTACCCCGCAAAAACATATTCTTTTTCCTTGTGTTTAATACAAATTGGGGGTTGAAAAATCCTCCTGCCACGCCACGCCTACCGCCCCGCCCACATTTCCTTTTCGGCCCACCATAGCCCTCATGTAAGGTACTTTCGGCCCTCTGTCAAAATTAGTTGTGCACCCCTGATTAAAACCAATGCGAGCAGCTTCAACGTTGCATTCTACAACGTTAAAGCTGCTGGCTTATACACCACACGGGTGTATATGTACACTTTCATTTCCACCAAAGCCAGCAGCTTCAACGTTGCAGGATGCAACGTTGAAGCTGCTCGCTTTAAATGAAAGTGTTCAGAAAGACCACACGGGTGTATATGAACACTTTCCTATACACCAAAGGAAGCAGCTTCAACATCCTGAATGTTGAAGCTGCTCACTTTGGTGTATAGGAACTGTGTTCTCAGCAGCCTTTTTGTAGAATAACAATTCTCTCCTTATTTAACGAAAATCATGCTGAGATTCTGTAATCCGGCTGTTTCCATTAGAAACAGGCGGATTACATCGAAAGCACTGTCGTGCTTGTTAGGTAGAATCCTGTGCAGTGCCCTTAGGGACCACTACACACAATTTAGACTAAAGGTGGCAATACAAGTTTTACCTTTGGTACATGCCTGTACTACTATGTCAGAGTGGTAGCATTGGTGGGCCAGGCAGGCTTATCTCAAGAGTATATGAGCAGTAGCAGAGATTACACAAAGGGTCCACAAATACTGTGACTCAAGCAAACACTGACTCAAGGTTTCAGGTAGAAAAATATAAGTACATTTATTTTTAAACCATTTGTTATAAACACACTTCTATTAAACTTAAACACAAACCATACGTCAAATATACTACAACTAACCAATTCACTTTGTACAGTATGTCTCAAGGTAAGCACCCTGTGCTTGAATGAACCGGTGTTATGAACAAAACACATGGGGCCTCATTACGACCCTGGCGGAAAGTGACTGACCGGACCGCAACAGCGTAAATAGCGTTTCCGCCATTGCACGAAGGAGCAAAGTGCGGCTAATTACGACCCATCGGGCACGAGCATTACGCCATGGCGGAATCCGAAAGGCTGCGATGGCGGAAATGACCCCAAAACGGCCCTTACCGCCGCCGTACGCTGCACCAGGTGCAATACCGCCACCCATCTTAGCGGTCACCGTAATGAGCGGTCACCGTAACGAGCGGGCACCGCAAATTACGGGCACCGTAAATATACGGAAACGGAAGTAAAAGCATGTGGCCGGAACGGGAAACAGCACGCCGCACAACTATAAAATCCGAATCCCAACACAACCATTAAAAATCCGACCCTGACACACATCCCAACCCGTTAGCAACCCCAGATAAAAAAATAAATATGGGAAAGGTAGCCAAGAAAGCGTGTGATCGCAAGCGGCAGGTACACTTCTCCCGAGAGGAACTGACCGTGCTCACCGAGACCCTCCAGGAAAATGCCGCCGTCGTCTTCTCCAGTCAAATGACCAGGACGGCCCTTGCCAACAAGAAGGCCATATGGGCCCTGGTGGCACAGCGCGTAAGTGCGGTGGGGACAACACCCCGCACGCCACAGCAATGTCGCAAGCGGTGGGACGACCTGCGGATCCGCGTACGCAGCATACTTTCTGCGAACAGGAACATCGCCACAGCTACCGGGGGGGGTTCAGAGTCGCCCATCAAGTTGACCCCCTGGGAGGATATCTGCGCCTCCACCATAGGAATGGAGAGCATAGAGGGAGTCGGAGGGATGGAGAAAGGAGTGCCGACATCCGGAGAATCAGGTAGGTTGGCCAAGAGAAACAATGCGAAATCCACAAAACACGAACATGTGCAGTACCATGTGACCCCATAGTGCAATACATACTTTGCCCTGACAGCGCCCTCTAAAAGTCAGAATGAATAAACAAATCAATCAAGATGCCATAAACAACCCCTACATGTGCAGCATGCACCCCCTAACTGCAGGCAGCCAAATGAATGCATCCTCAATCCACACGAAAATGAGACCACCTCCAAGGCCCAGTCCCAAATCAGCCTCATGTACCACCCCAATGCATTTGATACGTTGCCATTCCAAATCCGACAGACCCATAACTAACGCTCGCCCCTCTTTACTCCACCACAGGGTCCGATACCAACGACGAGCTGCAGGACACCCCTACCAGCACGCCTGCAAAGAGGGCCAGGACCAACGTCCCAAGAGCCTCCACCTCAGGTGCAAGGATCAAGACACGGCAGCAGCAGGAATCAAGTGGCAGCACACTGGAGGGGACTGCAACAGGCACCCCAGCAGCCAGCAAGTCCACAACCCCAGCACCACAGGTCCCCCCAAAGAACGTATCTGATGGCACTGCCTCTGGTGGTAGCAGCACCATAGGTGACACAGCTGTCATGCCAGCATGCTCCGACACGGAAAACAGTGCTGGCGACGTAGGTACCATCCATGACCTTTCCCAATCCCCCTGCATGTTCCATCCCCTACACCATGACGAAACCACGCAGGGGCACCCTGAAGACGACGACTGGCCAACCCCCACAAGTCCTGTGCCAAGGCAACATGTGTTGAGCAGCCCCCCTGTCACACCACCGCAAATGTCCATGGCCCAGCAGAGGCAACAGTCCCTCGACCTGCTGATCGAGCAACAGCAGGAAGTGTCCACGCTACTCAAGGACCATGCAAATGAATGCGGGGGTTCCAGGGCAGCCATGGAAACATCCACCGAGACACTCAGGGCACAAATAGAGAAAAGTAGTGAGAGCCTCAGGGGAGAAATGGAGAGAAGCACCGAGAGCCTGAGAGCACAAATGGAGAAAAGCACCGAGAGCCTGAGGGGGGAACTGCATGCGACGTCCAAAGACGTTTGTGCTGAACTTGCTGCTGTGCGCCGTGTGCTCTCGGAGCTCTCACAAACCCTCAGAGACATGCATGGACGCGAGCAGGCAGAGACATCATCCGTGGCAAGTTCCGTCCAGGGCAGCCCCCAACGCAGATCTGGCAGGAACCTGCGCTCCACGGGCAGGGGTGCCCCTGATACCCGTAGAGGGGGCTTGCAATAGCGTCTACCCACGGACAGCATGCATATTTGGACACTGGTGTTGGGGGGGGAGGTAGTAGGGTGGAGGGGGTGTGTTGGGCTTCACTGGGTGGCGGGTCCATAGGGTGTATAAATCAAATCACATTAACAATACAGCACCTCATTATCATCCAATGACATGTGTGGACATTGATATTTGCGTACGAGGCCTTCATAGGCGTACAGTCCACAATGTGCCTGTACTACACACACACAGTGCCACAGGTCCCCTTTCCGTGTAATAGGCACCATGCGTGGTTGCTAGAAGCATGCATCTATGATGCTCTGTCGGATTGCACGTGCATCCTGTGCCTCATGGACTCCTTGAGGTGCCTCCACATCCCCACCCTCATCATCATCATCATCTTCAGGTGCATGCAGTACAGCGTCAGGGGGCATGGGCACATTCCTACGTATGCACATGTTGTGCAGCATGACACATGCCATGACCATCTTAGAAACCTTCTCATGGCTGTACATGAGTGCCCCGCCAGACCTGCTGAGGCTGCGGAAACGAGCCTTCAGTAGGCCGAATGCCTGTTCAATGACCACACGGGTACGTGAGTGGGCATGGTTGTAGTCCTCCTCATGCTCGTTCTGTGGGTTCCGGATTGGTGTAAGGAGCCATCTCTTCAGTGGATACCCGGCATCACCTGTATGAGACGAATAAAGGGTGTCAGTGGAATGATAGTGCTAAGTAGCCCCCCCCCCCTCCTGCAAGGTCATTGACGCATCAAATGGGCCACGATGTCATGCATGGAATGAGACTCACCGAGTAGCCAGGATCTGTGCCCTGCGTGTCGCTCCATGTAGCGTGGTATTCTTGTGTTCCTCAGGACCATAGAATCATGGGTAGATCCTGGAAATCTGGCACAACAATGCGTAAAGATCTTGTTGGAGTCACACACCATTTGCACATTGATTGAATGAAATTGTTTCCGGTTGCGGTACTGGACCTCCATGGCATGTGGGACAACCAATTCAACATGGGTGCAGTCGATGGCACCAATGCAACCCGGGATGCCGCCAAGTGCATGGAATCCCACTTTTGCGTTGGTAATCTCCTGGTACGTGCGTGGTAGTGTGATGTGGTCGTCGGCGTGCTTCAGGAGGGCATCGTGCACTTGGAAGAGTGTCCGTGAGAACAGTGGCTGTGAAATGCCATGCAACTGTCCCACTGTGTGCTGGTAGGTGCCTGTGGCCAGGAAGTGGAGTACAGACACCACCTTCAGTAGGGGTGGGATGGCGGTTGGGCTATCTATCATGCTCACGAGGTCAGCATGTGTCATGTCCACAATGGCGATTATGGTGTCCCGGTCCAAACGGTAGAGGGTGTGGATCTGCTCAGCAGTGAGGTTGAACGGATCAGCTCGGAGGCGTGGGATTGCGGGCCGCCTGCGTGGTGGTAGTGGCAGTGCTTGTGGGCCTTGCTGACCCTGCCTTGCCCTCCTCCTCCTCCTTCTCCTCCGTCTCCCCTGTGCGCCCGGTTGTTGTACCTGTTGTTGTTCGTCGTCTTCTTGTAGTTGTAGCACTTGCAGTGCTATCTGGTCCCCCAGGCCCAACATCGCTAGTCCTGCCGGTAGCATTTTGGAGTGGGAGTGGTTGTGGGAGGGGTTTGGGTCTGCTATATATGTGCTGTCGGCCTGTATGGCCTCCACCTGTGCTGATTGAATGAATCTGTGGCAGATGCAATCCCTTCTGGCCGAGCACGTCCCGCACGTAAGGCTGCATTTGGCCGCATGGCATCTTGGGATTGGAATCATGTATCAAATCCCGATGGCAGTGTGATGTACTTTGACTGATTTTCATGCTATGCTCCCATTGTTACACATGCTATGATTGCAGCCGCTTACATACCTGTGAAGAGTCAGTGGTATGTAGGGCTCGATCGATGGCCGACCCTCACGCAGCACAGTAACGTACTTCACCGACGGGCGTGGCGTCCCATTTGTGATTGCAGCCAGTTAGCATTATGACACACAGCCGCACTACATTGATGTAATTGTGAATGCAAGCGTTCACAGAAGCCTTTTCGACGTAATGTTGCAAGTGAGGAATTCGAAGGCCAGCATTTTTGGTTTTGAAGTAGCGGCGAGGATACGCCCACAGGTCTGGCTGGAAATGTAACGTTCTATTGTAGAATGTCCTTGGGACATGGCCCATAACGAGCAAGCAATGAATGATATGAATTGAATGGGATGCGCAATAGCGTAGTGGACGATAAGGCAGGACGTTCCCAAATCCATCTTGCTTCACAACACTACAGATCCGGCCAGGAGCACAGTGGTTTTTGCAGACTGCATTACGCACAGACGCGATGGAAGTTTCACATATTATGTGAGTGAATATTCATGCGTTTTCATTGCGGGATGAGGGAATGATGAATGGATGCATGGACAGATGATTCCGTTTAGGGTCTGCCATGTACATGGGTTTTTTGAATCACTCCCCTTCCCCTGCGCTATGTGATGCAAGGCTGCCATAGTGGGACTTACGTCTATCTGCCCTTGTCGGATCCTCCCTGTCTCGACGCGCCTTCATACACTTGTGTCTAGGCACGTTACTAATCCCATGTCATGGGTTCTATCTTGACGGACGCATGCACAGTAACCGACGTTGCCAATGGTGTATTTACCTCGATTGATTTCGTTATGAATCGATACTGATTTAGGGGTGTGTATATTCCTTTGGAGTGGGCTAGCATGCATATGGGTGTGGATTTGGTGTGTTGAATGAAGATTGTAATGCATCATGAGTCCCGTAATGCAATCGGTTAATTTGTGTTTCATTTGGGTGACAGGTATCTCCTGCCCTATTGCAGATGCCATCTCTACGCCACTCCTCCAGATGGGTTTTACTCTCGACACCTGCAGCTTCGGGTGAATCAGTGGAGCACCATTTCGATCTTATGGGACGATCGCCAATGGGCCACATGCCCTTACGCTGTACTGGTGGCTAGGTGCAACATTTCGGCCTTTCAGCTCGACTAGTGCCTGCCTCATGGGACGGACCTGCGGTTCTTGCCGCTTCCATGTTGCCTTTTGGAACGTTGATGTAGGCCCTGTGTGCCATGATGGTACAGGGCGTCACACAAGTGGAAGCTGGTCAATTATTGCAGATGCAGCCCTCGGTGATGATGGATGTTTTGGTGTTATTTTGCAAATTGCTGTGGGGCCTTTGTCATTTGGATGTGCATTTAAATTGTATTCCGATATTTGTCGTGTTGCGTTATTCTTTGCAGGTGATGTGGCGATTTTCGATTTGTGGCGGTATGTATTGCGAGATGATCTGCATTGTGTTCCGCCTTCTGAGTTGAGTTGTGTGGTACAGTACTGGCCGCGTTTGCCTACGTAGCACAGTATGGTCACGGATAGGGGCTGCCATTGTGACTGTTTACATGATGTGCTGTTCAGGGGCGGGGGATTGGCTTTTGGCCGACTGGTGCCTGTCAGCCAGGTCGATTGGTGGAATGATGGGATGTTCAGAATGTGGCTGGTCACAGGTGCCTGTGTTTGCATGCGTTTGTTGGAGGGGGACTGGGGTCATGTCCATTGGAATAGCTTCTGTATTCATGCCATCTGTGCCCTGCAGCTCCCATCGGCCCCTCTTGGGATGAGCCTGGCTGCTCAGTCACTCTGCCAACTTGTGTGGTACATGCTTCTGCTGATGGTTGGTTTGTTTACTGGCAAGAGTACAGGGCTGGTGCAATCCCCCTCAGGATGCTGTTTTGGATGTTGCCTTGCGCTGGTGGCAAGCAATGGGGGACTACTGTTGTTTTGTGTCATGTGTTCTTGATTTTCATTTTGATGTATTGTACCTTCACATGCCTGTGCTGCATCAGTACGGCTATGGTGACATGCCGTACATGGATGCCCACTCACGGGGCGCTTTGAGCCCCTGCATGCATTTCTACGTTGGCATGCATGGGTGAATTGTAGATTTCACTGGTTGCGTAGTGTGAGTACATTGCGCCTGCCAGGAGTTGTGCAATGTGGCCAGGGAGTGGAGTACAGGCACTCAGTGGGCCATTTACGGTTGGTTCACGATGCCGTATTTCTCGCCATGGCGGAATGGTACTTTACGACGTGCTTGATGGCGTTCAGTACATGTCCGCTAGGGTCAGAATTCGCGTACCGTTGCGCCATGGCGGTGATTCCGGTTTTGCAAGGCGCGCGTGCGCGTACTTGGTGCAGTTAGCGTTGCCGTTCACTGCGGTGTCGCTAATGGCATCGTACTTTACGGTGACGGGTCATAATCGCAACGAGCGGTGTTCGATGGCGGTATTGCATTTCCGCCATCATTTTTCCATTTCCGCCAGGGTCGTAATGAGGCCCATTACCATGAATACGATTGCGATAACTTTTTGACAGTTCGGTCTACTAAATAAACGGGTATCCATGACATGAAATGCTACCGGGGCAAAAACACACTTAGCACTTGAGATACCCAGAGGGAGTTGGAGGCAAAAATCACAAGCAATATTTTGGTTAAGAATGATGGCAAGGTGCGCAGTCAAGTTTTCCTGCTACAGCAACAAATTGTCTTCTCCACCAAACGTTTTCTTGACTCAATGAATCACCTGCAAGTGAAATTAAATGCAAAAAATACAAGAACCAGAATCCTTAGAGACACTAAAGTCAATTAATTTGCTACACCTGAAAAGGAAGTGAAGACACGCCTGAAAAGGAAAAGAAACACACCCTCCCTGTCACTATTTCTTAACAATTATGTTCCAGAAGTCCCGGGCTCAAAAGACTGCAGCACCAGGGTGACCATGCCTTACAATGGAGAGCCACAATCATGGCTTTCCCCCTCCCCCTATCGGGAGTAAAATTTATGCTATGGAGGTAGTTGTTTCCAGTCACCTGCAAGTGAAATTAAATGCAAAAAATACAAGTACCAGAATCCACAGAGACACTAAAGTCAATTAATTTGCTACACCTGAAAAGGTAATGAAGACACTCCTGAAAAGGAAAAGAAACACAGCCTCCCTGAAGATTGATGGAGTCATGAAAATGTGCGTTTGGAAGAGAAGTCAATGCAGGAAAACCTGACTGGCAATCAGAGTGGGTGGCCTGTCACTATTTCTTAACAATTATGTTCCAGGAGTCTCGGGCTCAAAAGACTGCAGCACCAGGGTGACCATGCCTTACAATGGAGAGCCACAATCATGGCTTTCCCCCTCCCCCTATCGGGAGTAAAATTTGTGCTGTTGAGGGAGTTGTTTCCAATCTCCTGCAAGTGAAATTAAATGCGAAAAATAAAAGTACCAGAATCCTTGGAGACACTAAAGTCAATTAATTTGATACACCTGAAAAGGAAATGAAGACACGCCTGAAAAGGAAAAGAAACACAGCCTCTCTGAAGATTGATGGAGTCATGAAAACATGCGTTTGGAGGAGAAGTCAATGCAGGAAAACTTGACTGGCAATCAGAGTGCACGTCCTGTCACTATTTCTTAACAATTTTGTTCCAGGAGTCCCGGGCTCAAATGTCTGCAGCACCAGGGCGACCATGCCTTACAATGGAGAGCCACAATCATGGCTTTCCCCCTCCCCCTATCGGGAGTAAAATTTGTGCTATAGAGGGAGTTGTTTCCAGTCACCTGCAAGTGAAACACTATGCCCCATGGGGGCCATGGGGCATAGTGTTTGGTTGGGGGTGAGGGGGCCATGGGGGATAGTGTTTGGTTAGGGGTTGAGGGAGCCATGGGGCATAGTGTTTGGTTGGGGGTGGTAAGGAGGCCAAGGGGCATAGTGTTTGGTTGGGGGTAAGGGGTGCCATGGGGCATAGTGTTTGGTTGGGGGTGGGAGCCATGGGGCATAGTGTTTGGTTGGGGGTGAGGGAGGCCATGGGGCATACTGTTTTGTTGGGGGTGAGGGGGGCCATGGGGCATAGTGTTTGGTTGGGGGTGAAGGGGGCAATGGGGCATAGTGTTTGTTTGGGGTGAGGGGGGCCATGGGCATAGTGTTTGGTTGGGGGTGAGGGGGCCATAGGGCATAGTGTTTGGTTGGGGGTGAGGGGGCCATGGGGCATAGTGTTTGGTTGGGGGTTGAGGTAGTCATGGGGCATAGTGTTTGGTTGGGGGTGGTGAGGGGGCCATGGGGCATAGTGTTTGTTTGGGGGTGAGGGGCCATGGGGCACAGTGTTTGGTTGGGTGTTGAGAGAGCCATGGGGCATAGTGTTTGGTTGGGGGTGGTGAGGGGGCCATGGGGCATAGTGTTTGGTTGGGGGTGGGAGCCATGGGGCATAGTGTTTGGTTGGGGGTGGGAGCCATGGGGCATAGTGTTGAACTCCAAGAGTGAACCCAATAATATAGCAAAAACAGGCACAGTTAGGAGATGTACATCCTTTGCTTTTTGAGGAAACCTGACTCAACGAAGGCCATAATCCTCTTGGGCAACCCAAACAGCAAACTATAGCAGTCCAAATTAACAGAATGTCCAATCAAGGGTCAATAAAATATATATAATTTAAATTAAACAGACGATATACAATAACTAAATAGAAATAAATTATAACAATAGAAAATGTGTAGTACAAAATGTAAGTTTGAAATGCAAATAAAAATCATTACCCCTCAAAAACATATTCTTTTTCCATGTGTTTAATACAATTTGGGGGTTGAAAAAGCCTCCTGCTACGCCGCGCCTACCGCCCCGCCCACATTTACTTTTCGGCCCACTATAGCCCTCATGGAAGGTACTTTCAGCCCTCTGTCAAAATCAGTTGTGCACCCCTGATTTAAACCAATGCGAGCAGCTTCAATGTTGCATTCTACAACGTTAAAGCTGCTGGCTTATTCACCACACGGGTGTATATGTACACTTTCATTTACACCAAAGCCAGCAGCTTCAACGTTGCAGGATGCAACGTTGGAGCAGCTCGCTTTAAATGAAAGTGTTCATAAACACCACACGGGTGTATATGAACACTTTCCTAGACACCAAAGTAAGCAGCTTCAACATCCTGAATGTTGAAGCTGCTCACTTTGGTGTATGGGAACTGTGTTCTCGGCAGCATTTTTGTAGAATAACAATTCTCTCCTTATTTAACGAAAATGCTGCTGAGATTCTGTAATCCGCCTGTTTCCATTAGAAACAGGCGGATTACATCGAAAGCACTGTCGTGCTTGTTAGGCAGAATCCTGTGCAGTGCCCTTAGGGACCACTACACACAATTAAGACTAAAGGTGGCAATACATGTTTCACCTTTGGTACACGCCTGTACTACTATGTCAGAGTGGTAGCAGTGGCGGAGCTGCCAGGCTTATCTCAAGAGTATATGAGCAGTAGCAGAGATTACACAAAGGGACCACAAATACTGTGACTCAAGCAAACACTGACTCAAGGCTTCAGGTAGAAAAATATAAGTACATTTATTTTTAAACCATTTGTTATAAACACACTTCTATTAAACTTAAACACAAACCATACGTCATATACTACAACTAACCAATTCACTTTGTACAGTATGTCTCAAGGTAAGCACCCTGTGTTTGAATGAACCGGTGTTATGAACAAAACACTTTACCATTAATACGATTGCAATCACTTTTTGACAGTTCGGTCTACTAAATAAACGGGTATCCATGACATGAAATGCTACCGGGGCAAAAACACACTTAGCACTTGAGATACCCAGAGGGAGTTGGAGGCAGAAATCACAGGCAATACAAGGTGCGCACTTTGGTTCCCAGTCAAGTTGTCGTGCTACAGCAAGAAATTGTCTTCTCCTCCAAACGTTTTCTTGACTCCATCAATCACCTGCAAGTGAAATTAAATGAGAAAAATACAAGAACCAGAATCCTTAGAGACACTAAAGTCATTTAATTTGCTACACCTGAAAAGGAAATGAAGACACGCCTGAAAGGAAAAGAAACACAGCCTCCCTGAAGATTGATGGAGTCAGGAAAACATGCGTTTGGAGGAGAAGTCAATGCAGGAAAACTTGACTGGCAATCAGAGTGCGTGGCCTGTCACTATTTCTTAACAATTATGTTCCAGGAGTCCGGGGCTCAAAAGGCTGCAGCACCAGGGCGACCATGCCTTACAATGGAGAGCCACAATCATGGCTTTCCCCCTCCCCCTATCGGGAGTAAAATTTGTGCTGTTGTGGGAGTTGTTTCCAATCTCCTGCAAGTGAAATTAAATGCGAAAAATACAAGTACCAGAATCCTTAGAGACACTAAAGTCAATTAATTTGCTACACCTGAAAAGGAAATGAAGACATGCCTGAAAAGGAAAAGAAACACAGCCTCCCTGAAGATTGATGGAGTTATGAAAATGTGCGTTTGCAGGAGAAGTCAATGCAGGAAAACCTGACTGACAATCAGAGTGCGTGACCTGTCACTGTTTCTTAACAATTATGTTCCAGAAGTCCCGGGCCCAAAAGACTGCAGCACCAGGGCAACCATGCATTACAATGGAGAGCCACAATCATGGCTCTCCCCCTCCCCCTATCGGGAGTAAAATTTGTGCTATGGAGGGAGTTGTTTCCAGTCACCTGCAAGTGAAATTAAATGCGAAAAATACAAGTACCAGAATCCTTAGAGACACTAAAGTCAATTAATTTGCTACACCTGAAAAGGAAATGAAGACACGCCTGAAAAGGAAAAGAAACACAGCCTCCCTGAAGCTTGATGGAGTCATGAAAACGTGCGTTTGGAGGAGAATTCAATGGAGGAAAACTTGACTGGCAATCAGAGTGCTGGCCTGTCACTATTTCTTAACAATTATGTTCCAGGAGTCCGGGGCTCAAAAGTCTGCAGCACCCGGGTGACCATGCCTTACAATGGAAAGCCACAAGCATGGCTTTCCGCCTCCCCCTATCGGGAGTAAAAAATGTGCTACGGAGGGAGTTGTTTCTAGTCACCTGCAAGTGAAATGCTATTCCCCATGGGAGCCATGGGGCATAGTGTTTGGTTGGGGATGAGGGGGCCATGGGGAATAGTGTTTGGTTAGGGGTTGAGGGAGCCATGGGGCATAGTGTTTGGTTGGGGGTGGTGAGAGGGCCATGGTGCATAGTGTTTGGATGGGGGTGAGGGGGGCCATGGGGCGTAGTGTTTGGTTGGGGGTGGGAGCCATGGGGCATAGTTTTTGGTTGGGGGTGGGGGGACCATGGGGCATAGTGTTTGGTTGGTGGTGGTGAGTGGGCCATGGGGCATAGTGTTTGGTTGGGGGTGGTGAGGAGGCCAAGGGGCATAGTGTTTGGTTGGGGGTAAGGGGTGCCATGGGGCATAGTGTTTGGTTGGGGGGAGGGGGCCATGGGGCATAGTGTTTGGTTGGGGGTGGGAGCCATGGGGCATAGTGTTTGGTTGGGGGTGAGGGAGGCCATGGGGCATAGTGTTTCGTTGGGGGTGAGGGGGGCCATGGGGCATAGTGTTTGATTGGGGGTGAAGGGGGCCATGGGGCATAGTGTTTGGTTGGGGGTGAGGGTGGCCATGGGCATAGTGTTTGGTTGGGGGTGAGGGGGCCATGGGGCATAGTGTTTGGTTGGGGGTTGAGGTACACATGGGGCATAGTGTTTGGTTGGGGGTGGTGAGAGGGCCATGGGGCATAGTGTTTGGTTGGGAGTGAGGGGCCATGGGGCATAGTGTTTGGTTGGGGGTTGAGGGAGCCATGGGGCATAGTGTTTGGTTGGGGGTGGTGAGGGGGCCATGGGGCATAGTGTTTGGTTGGGGGTGGGAGCCATGGGGCATAGTGTTTGGTTGGGGGTGGGAGCCATGGGGCATAGTGTTGAACTCCAAGAGTGAACCCAATAATAAAGCAAAAACAGGCACCGTTAGGAGATGTACATCCTTTGCTTTTTGAGGAAACCTGACTCAACGAAGGCCATACTCCTCTCGGGCAACCCAAACAACAAACTATAGCAGTCCAAATTAACGGAATGTCCAATCAAGGGTCAATAAAATATATATAATTTAAATTAAACAGACGATATACAATAACTAAATAGAAATAAATTATAACAATGGAAAATGTGTAGTACAAATTGTAAGTTTGAAATGCAAATAAAAATCATTACCCCTCAAAAACATATTCTTTTTCCATGTGTTTAATACAATTTGGGGGTTGAAAAAGCCTCCTGCCACGCCACGCCTACCGCCCCGCCCACATTTACTTTTCGGCCCACCATGGCCCTCATGTAAGGTACTTTCGGCCCTTTGTCAAAATCAGTTGTGCACCCCAGATTTAAACCAATGCGAGCAGCTTCAATGTTGCATTCTACAACGTTGAAGCTGCTGGCTTATACACCGCACGGGTGTATATGTACACTTTCATTTACACCAAAACCAGCAGCTTCAACGTTGCAGGATGCAACGTTGAAGCTGCTCGCTTTAAATGAAAGTGTTCATAAACACCACACGGGTGTATATGAACACTTTCCTATACACCAAAGTAAGCAGCTTCAACATCCTGCAATGTTGAAGCTGCTCACTTTGGTGTATAGGAACTGTGTTCTCGGCCGCATTTTTATAGTATAACAATTCTCTCCTTATTTAACGAAAATGCTGCTGAGATTCTGTAATCTGCCTGTTTCCATTAGAAACAGGTGGATTACATCGAAAGCACTGTCGTGCTTGTTAGGTAGAATCCTGTGCAGTGCCCTTAGGGACCACTACACACAATTAAGACTACAGGTGGCAATACAAGTTTTACCTTTGGTAAAAGCCTGTATTACTATGTCAGAGTGGTAGCAGTGGCGGAGCAGCCAGGCTTATCTCAAGAGTATATGAGCAGTAGCAGAGATTACACAAAGGGACCACAAATACTGTGACTCAAGCAAACACTTACTCAAGGTTTCAGGTAGAAAAATATAAGTACATTTATTTTTAAACCATTCGTTATAAACACACTTCTATTAAACTTAAACACAAACCATACGTCAAATATACTACAACTAACCTATTCACTTTGTACAGTATGTCTCAAGGTAAGCACCCTGTGCTTGAATGAACCGGTGTTATGAACAAAACACGTTACCGTGAATACAATTGCGATCACTTTTTGACAGTTCGGTCTACTAAATAAACGCGTATCCATGACATGAAATGCTACCGGGCCAAAAACACACTTAGCACTTGAGATACCCAGAGGGAGTTGGAGGCAAAAATCACAGGCAATATTTTGGTTAAGAATGATGGCAAGGTGCGCACTTTGGTTCCCAGTCAAGTTTTCCTGCTACAGCAACAAATGGTCTTCTCCTCCAAACGTTTTCTTGACTCCATCAATCACCTGCAAGTGAAATTAAATGCGAAAAATACAAGAACCAGAATCCTTAGAGACACTGAAGTCAATTAATTTGCTACACCTGAAAAGGAAATGAAGACACGCCTGAAAAGGAAAAGAAACACAGCCTCACTGAAGATTGATGGAGTCATGAAAAATGCGTTTGGAGGAGAAGTCAATGCAGGAAAACTTGACTGGCAATCAGAGTGCGTGGCCTGTCACTATTTCTTAACAATTATGTCCAGGAGTCCGGGGCTCAAAGGGCTGCAGCACCAGGGCGACCATGCCTTACAATGGAGAGCCACAATCATGGCTTTCCCCCTCACCCTATCGGGAGTAAAATTTGTGCTATGGAGGGAGTTGTTTCCAGTCACCTGCAAGTGAAATTAAATGCGAAAAATACAAGTACCAGAATCCTTAGAGACACTAAGTCAATTAATTTGCTACACCTGAAAAGGAAATGAAGACATGCCTGAAAAGGAAAAGAAACACAGCCTCCCTGAAGATTGATGGAGTTATGAAAACGTGCGTTTGGAGGAGAAGTCAATGCCGGAAAACTTGACTGGCAATCAGAGTGGGTGGCATGTCACTATTTCTTTACAATTATGTTCCAGGAGTCCCGGGCTCAAAAGGCTGTAGCACCAGGGTGACCATGCCTTACAATGGATAGCCACAATCATGGCTTTCCCCCTCCCCCTATTGGGAGTAAAATTTGTGCTATGGAGGGAGTTGTTTCCAGTCACCTGCAAGTGAAATTAAATGCGAAAAATACAAGTACCAGAATCCTTAGGGACACTAAAGTCAATTAATTTGCTACACCTGAAAAGGAAATGAAAGCACGCCTGAAAAGAAAAGGAAACAAAGCCTCCCTGAAGATTGATGGAGTCATGAAAACGTGCGTTTATAGAAGTCAATGCAGGAAAACTTGACTGGCAATCAGAGTGCGTGGCCTGTCACTATTTCTTAACAATTATGTTCCAGGAGTCCCGGGCTCAAAAGACTGCAGCACCCGGGCGACCATGCCTTACAATGGAGAGCCACAATCATGGCTTTCCCCCTCCCCCTATTGGGAGTAAAATTTGTGCTATGGAGGGAGTTGTTTCCAGTCACCTGCAAGTGAAATTAAATGTGAAAAATACAAGTACCAGAATCCTTAGAGACACTAAAGTCAATTAATTTGCTACACCTGAAAAGGAAATGAAGACACGCCTGAAAAGGAAAAGAAACACAGCCTCCCTGAAGATTGATGGAGTCATGAAAACGTGCGTTTGGAGGAGAAGTCAATGCAGGAAAACTTGACTGGTAATCAGAGTGCGTGGCCTGTCACTATTTCTTAACAATATTTTGGTTAGGTAGACAGAATCGAGAAACAGAGACAAGTGTTCAAAAGTCAAAGGGCTGGAGCCAGGGCCAAGTGACAACGGGGGCCTGTTTCCGAAGATCACACAGTCAGATAGTTCACGATTCAACGTAGCCAAGAGTACTTCGATATTGTCAATGTTCGGAAGCAAAGGTTATAAGAAGAAGGGAACACAAGGGCAAGCCTTGGAAATGAAGAAAAGGGGTTCACCCAGTTTCCTCAAGCAGAACACAGTACCTTATTCCAATGGTGCAGCTGGTGCCCTGGCAGTTGGTCCTGTTGGTTTCGTGCAGACCCACGATTCCTGGAGCTGCGTTGTGAAAGAGGACGTCTGAAAGGGGTCTTCACCACACATGGATGAAGCCGGCAGCAGCGACAACGAATAAAAGGTGCGCTCCTTAAAAAAAGGAGAGGCTCTTCAAATGGCTATCCGGACCACTACAGCTGTGTGTACTGATTTCGACCAAGGAAGAGGATCCTCTGTGTGTGGAATATGAGCTGGTTATCCCCACCAGGCTCAAGGGAAGAAGACTCCAGACTGGATCTCCTCTTAGTTGTTGAAGGGTAGATAGCTCAGGACTGCAGCAGGGCTTCACCAGGACGGGATAGTTGCAGCAGCCGTCGTTCTCTCCGCTTCTCTTCGGTTCCTTGTAGTTCCAATGGCGACTCTCTGACTTCTAGCCCAAGAGACCTGCCTTTTATGCGCAAAACCCCCATTCACACAGCCTGGCTGTCAATCACCCAGCCTGGGGGTTGTCCAGCCCGGACAACCACCTCAGACAATCATGGCAAAGTGCAACTTGGGTTTCCTAGGATGCCCAATGCAGGGGGTGACTACACCCCTTCCTCACATTCAGCCCACCTAGACACCCAGGTGCCTGCTGGAGGGCTTCTGAGCAGAAGCCCGCCAAAAGACGGTGAACAAAGAAGGCAAACCTAGTTTGCCGCACAAAGTAAAACACAAGAAGGACTTTAACAAAAAGAAATGGAGAATAAACCCAACCGGAGCCAAAAGAAAGACGATTTGGTCCAGCGGGTTTATGTACCACTGCCACCAGCCAAGTCTAAATGTAAAAGAGCAAAAATATGCTCTAGGAGGTACAGATAAAAAGGGATACAAATTAATCCTTTCCAGTACCCCATGGAAGATGGGGTGTACTGGATCTGTGGTAGATTGACTAAGTAAAGTTAATGGCAACTTTACCCTTTTCTGGGGGACTGTAGTTAGCCTCAGAAATGGAGTCGGGGGAAGTCTCAAAGACAACCCTGTTCCATGGCACTGAAGGTGCTGTGTGACACACAGAAAGAAGTGGGCTACTGAAGTGGTGTACTTCAGAGTCCACAATCATAAAAACAGAGAAATACACATGGCAAAACATAGGTAACATGTAACTCCGTAACACTCCGTAACACTCGCCCCCCCCCAGACTAAGGGACAGGAGGATTGCATCCACTCCTGGATGGACCTCATACCTCTAGTCGGTTACAAACATCCTAGAGAGACCATCAGCATTGTGGTGGTGCATTCCTGCTCTGTGCTCAATGGAAAAATCAAATCCTTGCAGGCTGTCATGATTCCTGCCCCTCATGTCCCCAGCCCTCCAAGATGTCAGGCTGGAGCCAGGCCATGATCACCTACATGGTCCTCAAGGGCCTCTCCATCCCTCTAAAGACCCAGTTGGAGTCAGACCTGGCGCTTGTGGCACCAGACTCACTCACTCCCATAGGATAACATTGGGGATTGGACTTGTAGTGCATTGATGGGGACAAGATGGATGCCCCCACATATTTTGGTTCCCAGAACTGCATGTGCAGTCTAGTCTTTTGGGTGTGGTTCAGCCCAGAGACACCTGGGATACCCAGAGACTATTTAAGCTATGCCCAGGCTGAGAAACATGCTTTGTGTTTTCTGCACCTGCAGCGTGACACTCACCGTGTTCAGATCAGTCTCCAGTAGGCCTGCATCTTTCTTCTGCGCTCAGCTCCTGAAAGAACAAGAACACCATTAGGAACATCCTTACCTTGCAGCGCTTCTGGCCATCATTCATCGCTCCTTCTGTTCTGCGGGCATCTTTGGCGGTGTCATTCCCATCCCGGCACGCTGCTTCCTAAGGAAAAGGGAAAAGAACAGAAAAAAGGCATTAGTAAGCATTCAGCAAATCTTCGCTTATTTTTTAAAGACAGTACGAGCTTCAAACGCTTACCTGAATCCCAGCCGCTCTGGGGAACTCTGTCTCAGGAACTTCTCATCCGTTTGCAAGAGGGAAAAGACACTGCAGGTTAGTGTGGAAACATCTAGAGGTGCCGCATACCGTGCTTACTCACCGCATTTCTTCTTCATAACTGGCATCCACGCCGAAAAAAGTCGTGGCACCTAAAAGACACAGAAAAAGAACTCAGTTCAATACAAATACGAAAGGGTTGCATCACGCACATTAGTCTCACTCACCTTCAGCGCTACTCATCTCAGCAGCACGTTGCCATCCCCGGACTCCGGCCATCATCTACGGAAGGAAAGGAACGAAGTTAGAAAACTGTTCAAAAGACTCATTATACTTACCTGTCGGACTCTTGCCAGTGAAGTAACTAGGCAGCAACGAGCCTGCATCAATCAACGCGCCCCTGCGCTGAAAGCACGACGGAGAGCACACTTTCCAAGAACACAAGGCCCAGTCTCCAGTCGAGTAGACTCCAGTGAAGGATTCAAGGTCGTAAGAGGTCAGAACAGGCTGAGTACGTCCCCGTGGATACCAGGTGAGCGTTACACAGGCAGATTGACCATCTGAGTAATTTTGGGTTTTCCCCTTTCATTTTCATCAGCCATCTCAAGGGTTGGAGGTCAGTCTGAATGATGAAGGTAGATCCATACAAGTATGGTCTAAACCTCTTCAGTGACCACACAATAGCAAAGCATTCTCTTTCTATTGTTGCCCACCTTGTTTCAGGATCCTTTAACTTCCTGCTGATGAAACAAATGGGGTGTTGCCTACCTTTCTCATCCAGTTGACTAAGGACTGCACCTATCTATACCTACATTAGAAGCATCAGTTTGTACAATGAAGGGTTGGTGATAGTCAGGAGCTCTTAGGACTGGAGCTTGACAAAGGGCTTTCTTTAGACTTTCAAAGGCTTGATTGCACTCGTCATTCCAATTGACCTTTTTAGGATATTTGGGAGAGGAGATGATATTCATGGGAGAAGCTATGGTCCCATAGTTCTCTATGAAGTTCCTATAGTACCCAGTGAGACCTAGGAAGGCTCTCACTTGGGTTTGAGTAGTAGAGGTGGCCCAGTTTTGTGCAGCTTGTACTTTGCTAGGCAATGGCCTTATTTCACCTCCTCCTACCTCATGTCCAGGGTAGACCACTGAACTCTGACCAATTTGCCTTTATGGTCAGATGGTCCTGTTTCACAGCCTGCAATACATAACCTAGGTGTTCAACATGTTCGTTCCATGTAGGGCTGAACACTGCAATGTCATCGAAGTATGCCATGCAGAAGTCCTCCATCCCATTCAGAACTTGATTGACCATCCTCTGAAATATAGCAGGTGCATTCTTTAATCCAAAAGGCATTACCTTGAATTGGTAGAGGCCAGCTGGGGTGGAGAATGCAGTTTTATCCTTGGCATGGTCTGTCAGGGCTATTTGCCAATAGCCTGATGTTAGGTCAAATGTGCTGAGGTACTTGGCTGCACCAGGTTTGTCCACCAGCTCATCTGTCCTAGGCAAAGGATGGGCATCAGTCGTGGTGACTGCATTTAGAGCTCTCTCAACTCCTTGGATCCTGCCTTTGGTACAAGCACAACTGGGCTAGACCATGGGTTAGTAGAGGGCTCTATAACCCTGAGTCAACTTTTTGACCTCATTCCTTATGTGGGATCTGATATTGTCTGACATTCTGTAGCCCCTGCTTTTGACAGGCAAACAGTCACCAGTGTGTATGTCATGCTGGCCCCAAGGGGTCAAGCCTGGTGAAAGTGAGAACAGGGAGGCAAACTGATTTAACAGTAACTTGGACTCATCCGGCTGGTCAGATGTGAGACTGGAAGAGAGATTAACTCCTTTCACTTGCTCATCTAAAAGTAAGCCTCTGAGGAGGTCTGGCAGAGGTTCACTCTCCTCCTCCTCCTGAGCTGAAGCTAGAAGAAAAGCTCCTATGTCAGGTCTAGAGACATAAGCCTTTAAACGGTTAGTGTGAAAGACTCTGGGAGCCTCCTTAGTATTGCCTAAATCCACCAAATAGTTCACCTCTCCAAGTTTACCCACAACCTTGAAGGGTCCTATCCATTTCTCCTGCAAGGCCCTCTGCCTTGTTGGGACCATAACAAGAATAAGCTGGTCTTGAGTAAACTCAACCATGTTAGCCTTCTGGTCATGCCAATGTTTGACCAGAGCTTTACCAGCCCTCAAGTTATCACTTGCCTCTGCCATCATGTGTGACATTCTCCTCCGGGGACTTATCACATAGTTAGTCACTCTAACTGGCTTGGGGGAAGGAACACTCTCAAACCCCTCCGTAATCAGGGTCAATCGACCTCTGACTGGATGGCCATAGAGAAGTTTGAAGGGACTGAATCCTACTCCCTCCTGAGGGATTCTCTATAATCAAAGAGAAGGGATGGCAGTAGAAGGTCCCACTTTCTTCTAAGGGGTTCCTCTAAAGCACCTATCATGCTCTTCATAGTTCTGTTAAACCTCTCTCTCAGCCCATTGGTTTGGGGTGGTAGACAGTTGAGAACTTGTAGGTGACTCCACAGGTTTTCCACACGGTTTGCATGTAGTGGGACATAAAATGTGATCCCCTGTCAGATATCGACTCCTTAGGAAAACCTACTCTAGTAAAAATACCAAGTAGGGCCTTAGCCACAGCCAGAGCCGTAACAGTCCTCATAGGTATGGCTTCAGGAATTCTAGTGGCATGGTCCACTACAACCAGGATGAACCTGTTGCCTGAAGATGTGGGAGGGTCAAGAGGACCAACAATGTCATCCCAACCCTCTGAAAAGGAAGTCCCACCACTGGGAGAGGCACTAAGGGTGCCACATTATTGGACACACTCTTGCCAGAAGCTTGGCAAGTGTGGCAGCTTTTGCAGAATTTGTCTACTTCTGTACCCATCTTAGGCCAGTAGAAGTGCAGAGATAGCCTTTCTTTGGTCTTCTTAAAACTTAAGTGAATAGCCAAAGGTACCTCATGGGCTAACTGCAGAAACTGGAGTCAGTTCACTAGAGGTACTACAAGTCTTTTGTAGTCTCCAGGGGTTGACTCAGTTGGTTCACTGTAGAAGAGGCCATCCTCCCAGTGTAACCTATACTTCCCAGGCACAGTCCCATTGAGCTGAGAAGTGGCCTGTTGGCGAAGACCTTCCAAGGTAGGACACTCTCTTTGTCCCTTACTGAAATCTTCCCTGTTGGATCCACCTTCTGCCAATAAAGACTGCAGCTCAGGAGGGTCAACAGGGTCAAGGTCTCCTACCAAGTTAAGATCCTCTTCTAGATCTGATTCCTCAGTATCTAGTTTGACCATACAGGGTTGAACCACACAATTAGCCTCACCTGGTGTGGGAGTCACAGGTGTGACTTTGGACAGTCTCAGAGATGTCCTTCTGGGCACAGGAGTGCTTGCTGGTTTCTTGCTGGAAGACCTAGGTTTCCCCTTTGTCTTTTCCTGTCCTGCAATTGCAGTAAGTATGTCCTGTGGACTTGGGGTGATAGTTTCCTCTATCATGTCCCCAGAAGAGCCTCTTAAGGTCCTCTCCCTTGCAGCCCTTGTGAGCTCCTGCTTCCTTCTGCTGGGGGGGCCTGGAGGTACTAGACACAACTACAAGAGTTTTAAGGTCATTACCCAGCAGGACCCTCCCAGGTACATTATTTTGCACACTTACAGGTATCCTGGCAGTCATTTCATTAAACTGGATGAGAGCAGTTAACTGGGGAACCATTTGCAGAGAGCCTCCAGCTAACTTGGTTGAGTGTTTGGGTGCCTTAGCAACATCCTCCTCTTGGAAAAAAACATTCATCAACCACAGTTATGCTGGCTCCAGTGTCTCTGATGGCAGGGGTTTTCTGACCATTCACAAGAACACTATCTTTGTAATACTCTTTAGTATTATCTGGGATTGAATTATAGATATCTAAGTTCTGTTGTTCCCAAAGACCCAAGGACACTAAAGAAACACTAGCTGAGACGCTCATTGGCTCATCAGCTAGTAGCTGAAAGATTCCACTGGTTATAGATACTTCATCCACCTGGGAGAAGGCTAAGGAGACAGTGTTGTTCGCTGAAGTTTTACCCTTACACTTGGGATCTCCTTTCACATGGCCAGGCAACCCACAAACAAAGCATTTCCCAAATGCTCTCTGGAATGGGGGTTTGCTCTGACCTCCATCTGGTGTGGAACCAGGTGGTACACTAGCCTGATTCGGTTTACCTTGTGGATTACCCTGGTTATGTTTGGGGCCCTCCTTTGGATTGGCATTATTGGAATTCTCTTTGTGGTCTTTCTTTGGCTGCTTCCCCTCATCCTTCTTCTGAGTAGCCCCAGAATCCTTGTGAGTAGCCCTGTTGGCAACCCACAAGACAGCAGCCTTAGCTAGCTTCTTAGGATCTATCTCCTTTGAATCAGCCAAGAGCTGTCTAAGCTCAGGAGAGCAGACATCAAAAATAGACTCCAACATTACAAGATTCCTCAAACCTTCATAAGTGTTCACTTTGTAACCCTTAACCCAACCATTTATGTTTTTCAAACATTCACACACCCAGGTAGCCCAAGGGGTACCATCGTGCTTTTTGAGGGTTCTAAACCTCTTAAGATACTGGGAGGGGGTCTTCCAAAATCTAGCTATTAATGCTAGTTTCACACACTCATAACCCTGTTTATCCACCTCCCCCAATTCCATTACAGCATCACTTGCAACAGGGGGGAGCCTAGAGAAAAGCCAAGGATTCAACTGATTCCCTGATATACCTTGAATCCCATGATTGTACTCAAACATTGCTAACCAATCCAAAACATCAAGTTTAGTCTCAGACATACCAATCATCTCCTTTGGCATATGGCATCTCTTAGGGCTGGAAGACCTAGAGGACTCTGGGAGAGAAGCATTTTCTAGAGACAGTTTCTTCATTTCTAGTTCATGGTTCAGCTCCATGTCTCTGAATCTTAACTCTTGATGTTTCATGGCAGTTTGTGCATCAATATGTTTCACTTCCAATTCAAGTCTCATTTTCTCAAGTGAAATAAGTGGAGTATGTGTAGGACCTGTAGGGGTCCATGTGGACAGAGGTTGTGCTTTCTGAGCAGGCAATGGAGTTGTAGGGTTTCCTAACAAGGACTCATCTACTTCTTCTAAAGTAACACTCCAGAATCAGAAACATCAAAATCCACATTTGCTGGAGTGGAAGGTCCTTCTGACCCACTCTCCAGACTTTTTCCCATTAACTTTGCAACCAGTTCAGATTTCTTTCCTTTACCAAAGAGATTCTTGTCCCTACACATGGTTCTCAGAACCTCAGCAGTATAGAGTAAAAGACTCTCTTCAGTGTAGCTTTCCATATTTGACATGATGTTTTAGTTAAATAGAATTAGTGGTGTTAGCCTTGTGGTTAGTTGAACCCACGCATCAGCAGCACTCTAAGTGTAATCACTCTACTTTCAAATCCCACCACTGCCACCAGTGGTAGGCAGAATCCTGTGCAGTGCCCTTAGGGACCACTACACACAATTAAGACTACATGTGGCAATACAAGTTTTACCTTTGGTACAAGCCTGTACTACTATGTCAGAGTGGTAACAGTGGGGGAGCAGCCAGGCTTATCGCAAGAGTATATAAGCAGTGACAGAGATTACACAAAGGAACCACAATTACTGTGACTCAAGCAAACACTGACTCAAGGTTTCAGGTAGAAAAATATAAGTACATGTATTTTTAAACCATTCATTATAAACACAACACTTCTATTAAACTTAAACACAAACCATACGTCAAATATACTACAACTAACCAATTCACTCTGTACAGTATGTCTCAAGGTAAGTACCCTGTGTTTGAATGAACCGGTGTTATGAACGAAACACGTTACCGTGAATACGATTGCGATAGCTTTTTGACAGTTCGGTCTACTGAATGAACGCGTATCCGTGACATGAAATGCTACCGGGGCAAAAACACACTTAGCACTTGACATACCCAGAGGGAGTTGGAGGCAAAAATCACAAGCAATATTTTGGTTAGGCAGACAGAATCGAGAAACACTCAGAGACAAGAGTTCAAAAGTCAAGTGACACCGTGGGCCTGTTGCCGAAGATCACACAGTCAGATAGTTCACGATTCAACGTAGCCAAGAGTACTTCGATATTGTCAATGTTCGGAAGCAAAAGTTATAAGAAGGAGGGAAGACAAGGGCAAGCCTTGGAAATGAAGAAAAGGGGTTCACCCAGTTTCCTCAAGCAGAACACAGTATCTTATTCCAATGGTGCAGCTAGTGCCCTGGCAGTTGTTCCTGTTGGTTTCCCGCAGACCCACGATTCCTGGAGCTTCGTTGTGAAGGAGGACGTCTAAAGGGGGTCTGCACCACACAGGGGTGAAGCTGGCAGCAGCGACAACGAATAAAAGGTGCGCTCCTTATAAACAGGAGAGGCTCTTCAAATGGCTATCCGACCCACTACAGCTGTGTGCAGTGATTTCGACCAAGGAAGAGGATCCTCTGGCTGTGGAAGATGAGCTGGTTATCCCCACCAGGCTCAAGGGAAGAAGACTCCGGACTGGATCTCCTCTTAGTCGTTGAAGGGTAGATAGCTCAGGACTGCAGCAGGGCTTCACCGGGACGGGATTGTTGCAGCAGCCGTCGTTCTCTTTGCTTCTCTTCGGTTCCTTGTAGTTCCAGTGGCGACTCTCTGACTTTTAGCCCAAGAGTCCTGCCTTTTATGCGCAAAACCCCCATTCACACAGCATGGCTGTCAATCACCCAGCAGGGGGGTTGTCCAACCCGGACAACCACCTCAGCCAATCATGGCAAAGTGCGACTTGGGTTTCCTAGGATACCCTGTGCAGGGGGTGACTACACCCCTCCCTCACATTCAGCCCACCTAGACACCCAGGTGCCTGGTGGAGGGCTTCTGAGCAGAAGCCCGCCAAAAGACGGTGAACAAAGAAGGCGAACCTAGTTTGCTGCGCAAAGTAAAACACAAAAAGGACTTTAACAAAAAGAAATGGTGAATAAACCCAACCGGAGCCAAAAGAAAGACGATTTGGGCAAGCGGGTTTATGTTCGAGGCTAATATAATAGCCAAGAACAATATCAAGTTTATCTAATATAATCGTGGTAGAAAAGTTAGGGTAGATACCACTGCCACCAGCCAAGTCTAAATGTTAAAAGAGCGAAACAATGCTCTAGGAGGTACAGATAAAAAGGGATACGAATTAACCCTTTCCAGTACTCCATGGAAGATGGGGTGTACTGGATCTGTGGTAGATTGACTAAGTAAAGTTAATGGCAACTTTATCCTTTTCTGGGGGACTGTAGTTAGCCTCAGAAATGGAGTCGGGGGAAGTCTCAAAGACAACCCTATGCCACGGCACTGAAGGGGCTGTGTGACACACAGAAAGAAGGGGGCTACTGAAGTGGTGTACTTCAGAGTCCACAATCATAAAAACAGAGAAATACACATGGTAAAACATAGGTAAGAGTGGGGGAAAAGCTCACACTCTTACCAAGTGGAAAACAAATAAACTCCAGACGTCCAGCAAAGCTGCTGGGGGACTCACTAGGTGAGGGAAATTAGCCATAAATGAGAATTCTCCCTAACAGTGCTTTGTGAAGATGCCCAGGCCCACATGAGAATAGCAGTGGTGCCTGGGCGTCAAGAAATGGCGCAGTGAGTCGTGCTATTTAGCACGCTCACTTCGCCAAGATGAGAATCTGGCCCTTAGTTGCTTAGAATCTCGGGCCCCGATTCTCATCATGGCGCAGAGATCGTTCTAAATAGCACGATTCACTTCACCATTTCTTGACGCCCAGGCACCACTGCTATTCTGAAGTGGGCCTGGGCATCATTGCAAAGCACGACAGTGCTTTCGTTGATATCCGCCTGTTTCCATTGGAAACAGCGGATGAAGATTCTCGGCAGCACTTTCGTTAAATAACGAGGAAATCCTTGTTTAACGAAACTGCTGCCGAGATCAAATCAAAAGCATGTGCTGCCTGGAGGCCTGCAAGTCGAGTGACGGTTGTGGCAGCTTGCCGGTTCTCCTTCTTTTTAATGCATTTTTATGCATTATTGGGGCATACTACGTGGACAGCAGTGCACAGGAGTGCAAATAGAGAAGGTTAAACATCTTGCTGTTTGAGTGTGCAAGATTGCTCAAGTGGTGCAAACAAATGTATGTTTTTTATTTACATTATGTAATAGTTATGCAAAGTATAATTTTTGAACCTTGTAAAAGCATACATCTTTTTGGTCACACATGTTGGCAAGTATGGTAGCAAACACAAATAATAGCTCACCCACCTGACACACAAAAACAACTGCTTCTTGTGGCACTCCTCCTAATGGTACCAATTGTGTACCGTAGTTCAGTGCCAATTTCAAGCGCTTGCGAAATTGGAGGAGTGCCACAAGAATAACCATGCAAAGGCATAGTTAACGAGAGCGCTGGTTGCTAAGTCGGTTTCCAGCCTTTCCTAGGAACTGGCACCCATATTCCTAAAGTGGCGAAATCATTCCGACTTCGGAATGTTGCGCCACCTTCAGAATAGGGTGTAATTACCGAAAATGTCGTTAGTCATTTTTACAACATTTTTGGCAATTACCACCCACTTGAGAATCGGGCCCTCGGCATTCACGCAGTCACCTTATGATGTTCTCATTTTGTATTGTCTCATTTTAAGGAGTCAACATTTGAAAACGAACTCTTGTGATATTAGTGGGCAATTTAGAAGCAGAGAATACTATTTCTGGTGCTTCAGTAGCTAAATGTAATCATATTCCCGACTCCTATTTGCTCTTTAGCAAATACTGTGGCTAATGGAGGAAGTTTGATTTCTGGAGACTCTTAAGCAATCAATAGCCTCCTTTGAGAGACCTCGTTATGTTGGTGCTCTTATTTTAGGCTACAAGGTGCATTCACGTTACTCTGGCTGATGCTGCAAGACTGCTAATCAAAATGGAGCCCGGCAAGGGGCAAGTGCGTATTCAGAGAGCCCGGGTACGTGGCAGGAAGGAAAGAACATACAGCTACAACGACAAGAGATATCCCTGCATGCAGATAAAGCCACATCATAAAGAATGGAGGCAACTGTGAAAACACGGCACATTCAAGACTTCCTAATTTCAGAAAAACACTAATTTATGAGTTAGGATAAAATTGGCATGTTTACAGTTTGAGGCATGTATGTGTATAGATTGACAAATGTTCATGTTGTCAATGACTTATTTCTTTCCCAGGGCCCCCACCCCCACCCATAGTCACGTCTTTCCAGACCCACTATTTCCCCTGTGACCACCACACTCCTGAAATGTCTCTTGCTTCCGGGCATGCTGTCAGTGTGAGCCGACCAGTTGTGTGCTTGTACTCTTGTGGGCCGTACGTCGAATTCTTTGATTCGTCTGGACCATATGGGGAACAGATTAGTGGTGTATGTCATGTCAAAAGGTAGTAAAGTGGGTATGGGAAGGAATACCTCACTTGTTGTTCCAGTGCTATGGGGCTAAGTCGGGTTCTTGGTCGCCTATCTTCTGATCTACGTGCAATGTGTGAGAGTTGTTCAGAGGGTGAGTTTTGTGGGGCTTGGTTATCCTCCATGGAAAGTGGTCACTGTGTAGGTGTCTTGGTTCAGTGTCGCCAATTAATGAGTTGTGCGCTGTGCACTCAGGGCATGGTTTTCCTTGTATGATTACTTGTGTCTACTGCTAAAATATATGGTTGTTCCTCTTCGTTGCACACTTTTCCATTTTTCTTTTCCACTATGGACTGGATAGGAAGGTTTCCTGTTGTTCTCATGTGTTTAGTATCTTCTTTGTTACTCCTCTCTTTCCAGCTATTTTCTTTTCCCCGTGGACTAAACTTGAAAATGTTCCTGTGTTTATATATATTCAGTGAAAACACGTTTTTAAAGGAACGCTATGGTTAAGTTGCACTAATAAAAACCTATGAAATTCACTGAAACACTTTGTTAAAGGGACATAATGGTTCCAAGAAAACCCGAAAACCCCATAAATAAGCTAAGCAACCATAACCCGCACCACCACGTGCACTGCTTATACTAACAGCCAGGGCAACAAAGATTAGATCACACATGTAATTTATGACATCACATATCTGGCCCAAAATTACAAGATTAAAAATACTGTACTCCTATGGTGCATGCAGCAGCCATTGCCTATGTTTATGTATGATGGAAGTGACGGAATGGATGGAAGTGACGGAATGGATGGAAGCAACGGAATGGATGGAAGCGACGGAATGGATGGAAGCGACAGAATGGATGGAAGCGGTGGAATGGATGGAAGCTGCGGAATGGATCGAAGTGACGAAATGGATTGAAGCGACGGAACGGATGGAAGTGACATAACGGGTGGAAATGACGGAACGGGTGGAAGTGACAGAATGGATGGAAGCCACAGAATGGATTTAAGCGATGGATTGGATGGATGGATGGATGGATGGATGGGTGGATGGATGGATGGATGGATAGATGGATGGGATGGATGGTTGGATGGATGGGATGGATGGCTTGAATCGATAGATGGAATGGATGGAATCTTAAACCCACGCAAACACTCCCATCCTATATAATTACACTTACTTTCTTCTCTAAACCATCACACAATTAGAATGCAGCTATACCCCTGATCAATTCGGCCTAGCTGTTCACATACGAACATTACCCCACAAACACCTCATCACTCTAATAAAACACAGCTATACCATGACATTCCGGCCTAGCTGCTCAAATAAGCATCCTACAGGCCTAACACAGGCAGAACCCAGTCTGGGTTTCCACCCACCAGTCTGGACACATTCAACTGATACCTTCACCACCTAATGCTAGGATGCAGCTACCATCTGGCATTTACATCAGCTGCAAACATAACTGGTGCACCCACGCACCCTACGCACCCTACAACCCTTTCTCTCTCTACTGACCAGGACTGCGGTCCTCGAGGGTGTTCAACCTACCAGCGCTTTGAGTCATACCAATTATATATAGAGCGCTATATAATTGCCAAATAACATAACCTATATAAATGGCAAATAACATAATATAACATAACATAACATGATTACGTTCCGGTATTAACAATAGTACTTCAATACGATGTTTTGGTTAGATGAGTGCATTCTTTAATATATTATTAAGTGGTACATGATAGATCTCCCAGTCTCCCCTGACATCTTGTTACCAATATTACAAACACAACCCCTTTTAGGGACATTTCATCAAAATTAATTTCATAGGTGATGTCATAAGTGATGTCAACAAGGACATTTGTGATGTCATCTTTGATGTCTTGGGTGTTAGCCTTAGCAGTGCATGGTGGTTGCGCGATTTACGGTTGCTTAGTTTACCATAACTGGTGAATTTCTGAGGTTTTTCAGTTTTACTTGTAAGCATAATAATTTTTTATTAGTGCACTTAACCTTAATGTCCCTTAAAAAAGTTTTTTCAGTGAACTTCATAGGTTTGTATAAGTTCAACTTAACCATAACGTCCCTTTCACAAAGTTTGTTCAGAAAAGTTCTGTAAGAGATATTCAATCAACACTACAGCTAAGTCAATGCCTAGTCTGGGATGCTGAGGAAAACCCTTATTGATGTATTTTTATGTCCAGTTCAGTACTCTGGATGACAACCCTTGTATAACACCCCCCTCTTAGAATCCCCCTGACCCCACTGAGCCAAGAAGTAGGTTTGTTTTGCAAATTAAACGGTTTATTTGAAAAATTAAACAATATATATGTGTCACACTTTTATAACAAATTAATATCTGATAGTACACTTAGACATATGATGTGGATCCACAATGGGTAATGTTACAGTGGTACACTTGATTACTTAGGAGTAGTATAGAGGATGAGGTAGCTGAAATGCTTTATGGTTTCAAGCAAATGCAAGGTGGAATAAATGCAGTACAGAAAATAAACTGATATGGTTTCACAAGAGATAATATGTTCACTTTTCCCCTGGTGGCAATTCACCGCCCCTATATGCAATGCAAGGAGATGGAAGTAACACACACAGTCTTCAGGAATACAATCAAATACAATACGGAACTCAGTTCCCCCCCAGCAAGCTTAGAGGAAACAGGTAGAAGTTTGAAACACAGGCCCAAAATGCTTTTAAATGTGATGGCAATGGATGGAAAAATGTGCTAACTGATTTTAATTCCCTCTAGAGATTCATGGTGAGTGAGAGATGCTTGTTGGTATTAGTTCAGGCTCACTTTAGCAATGCTCTATGAGTTATTACCAGGTTGCAAACGGATTTTAACAAAGGAAAGAATGGAGCTGCTATTTTGACAAGTGGAGAAATTGAGCCAAATCGCAAATCGCGGTAAATTTCGCGAGTGCGTAAATCACAATTGCGGAAAAAGTATAGGGAAAGCCTAGAATCACAGCTTTAAAATGAAAGTTAAACCACGTTCCTAGCCCAAACGGTTCAAGAGATATGGACGATTTAATAAAGGTAGATTTTCGGATTTAAAGTAATACTCAAAATGACAGGTGACAGCTTGCAGCTGCAGAATTGACAGGTGACAGTTGTGCAGCTTTAAAAATGACAGATGACACGATTTCTAGGAGGCAGTTCTACTTAGGTTAAAATAGCTTGGATTCGATTATTTTAACTAAGAGATTGGTTCTGCACAGTTTTGCTAGGTACTCACAATATAAATTTGAAATAGGCCTCGTCACAGATCTGGTCAACACGTCCAGCGGTGGTTTTGTCTGCTCGGCGGGTCAATCAGGCACCGGTTCTGCTCACAGCGATCCGGATCTCTGGTTCTGCTCACAGCGGTCTGGGTCAGCTCTGCTCTGCTGGTCTAGCCTCTCTGGATACAGCGGCCTCTGGTTCTGGATACTGCTCTGCTTTCCGGTCTGGATCAAGTGGATTCTGGATGTAACACTGCTTTCTGGGTACTGGCAAAGGTTCTTGGCAAAGAATTCAGACAGCTCGCCCAGCTGTGGAATAGTTTGCAGATGATTTTAAGGATGCTGAGGCCTGCTGAGAAGAGTTCTCAGTTTGTGGGTTTAGGCCCTTGCTTTAAGTTCTGAAGTAAAGTTCTGGTCTTTGGAGATTGATGGATGTGAAGTCTGGAGTCTCCCGGCAGAGCGTCCCGCAGAAAATGGAATTGAATGTCTCTACCTGTCCCAGCAGTCTCTTTTTATGTGTTTTGGAAAGTGGGTGTGTGCGTTGGTCATAACTAAGCCTGCCCCTCTCTACTTGTCATTGCCCAATTCTCCCCTCTCCCATGATTGGGGGAAGGAAATGGATTGTCATCATGATGAGGTCTGTTTATGGGTCAGAGGATCCTCCCCTGGTCAATGTGCCCACAAATCTATATTTGATTCAAATACATATTTCCCAGATACACAATTTGATGAAATTACATGTACACATTATATATTCCTTATGGTCCATGCCTGTCCGCCTCTGATCTTCCTGGGGGCTTGCATTAAAAAATGACAACATTTTGCGCTTTTTGACTGGTTTACCAATATCGGACATTTACCAAAAATTACACACATGTGCGCAAGGAGTATGGACATTAATTGATGAAGTGTCAGATTTTTAACATGCAGACATTTGGAGTAAGACCCTATTTTCCGCTAGCAAACCCCCAGCGTACACCACAGGGTCCTAACACCTCTTAAAACGTGCACAGAAAAATCACAAGAATAATGATATTACTTATATAATTCTGACAAGTCTGCACTATGAGTTATCCATCTTTTTTTTTAAATTATGCTCTGGTCCAAATGGGTGTGGTTTAGGTTCCAAAGCACATGGGGGAAGCTTCTGTCTGCCCCCGCCTCCAGCTCGGGTGGCTCCAGAGGCACTCCTCCTCCCACTTCTCCCAAGAGGAAGCCACTTTACGGCCCCCCCAATATAACATTTACCTGAGTCCAGGACAAGGCTTTGTGCAACCTCCTGCGGTGCCCCTCCCCTAATCTAATCAGAGAGGTGTCAACTCCTTTTGGTGGGGAAGCAAGATGCAGCTAGGCCTGGGAAGAGTGGCTGAGCAGGTTTCTCCTGTCAGGGGTAGTTGTTAGGCAGAATTCAGCTAAATGTCACTTTAGTTCCCAGTTTAAATCAAACTTACAATTTTTACCTATACATTAAATAATTACTTCCTTCAAGTCATCTCAGAATATAGTTTTACATTGTATCCACCTCTTAGCAAGTCTTTCCTTGGTCTGGTTTGGGTTCCTCTGTTCAGTTTTACACAAAAGTCTGGTGGTTTTAAAACGCCGGCTTTCTGATAGTGGTGAGTACCGGTATTGCATCCATTTTTGGGATCTTTCTTGAATTACTGCATTTCAATAGAGTGGTCTTTTGCTTGATAGTACAGGAACCTTGCTTAACATTGTTTTGATGGCATCCTTACAGTAGAGTGGTGATGTGGAACCCCCCACAAGAAGGTTATATCTTTGGAGTGGTCTTGTGCCAACTGCGCAGTTCTTCTGGATTCTGGCGTGAATGTGGGCGGCGACAGCTCATCCCCACATCCACCCAGTCTATTGATTTAGTATGTTCTGGGATAGAATAATGGGCGGCGACAGCTCATCCCCACATCTACCCAGTCTGAGGATTGAACATGGGTCAAAACCCTTGACAAAACCCCCCGCCCGACTGCGCTTTGATTCGAGTCGAGGGGAAGTCGGGTGCCAAGGATGTTTTGAGCCCTGTGCTGGTATGTCCGCATTATCTTCTTCCAATTCTGTAGATGGCACAGTTCAGCATCTTTTCCTCCACCCAGTTGGATCGATCGGTTCTCCTCGCCGGTCCTGATGGGAATATTGGGCTGTACCCCAGGCCCCTCGGGTCTCTGCTCCCGGTCCCCGGTCGTCCTCCTTGGTCAGTCTCTATGGTTTCCTCTCTCCTAGGATGATAAAGCAAAAGCGGCAATACACATTCCTAGACATTTTTCCACCACTATTAATGGTGTGGCGAACATGTACATTTTATACATCCGAATGCATTTTGCAGTCTGATTTTAAAAACAATATATAACAGGGAACATTTGCATTACGTTACTATATTTTTGATATGTGGAATATTTTAGAGTTTTAACTGACTTACTCTGGAGCGGCCCCCTCTGGTATTGCAGAGGACTCCTCCAGTTGCTGTAGGGTGTGCCTGGGATGGCAACACTTTAACTGATTTATATGTACCCCTCTGCCGAACTGCCTTTGGGGATGCGGATCTTGTACGCTACAGGGGAGATCTTGTCTATAATTTCAAACAGTCCCTTCCATGTAGGCAAGAATTTTCGCTGTTTGGCCTGGTTCCTTTGGAAATTGTATAGATAGACCCGGTCTCCCACATCCTATTCCTTCCTGGTGGTTTTCAAATCATAGTGCGTTTTCATACTCTCAGCTGATCTTTCTAGATTCCTCTGAGCATAGGCAAAAGCATGTTGGAGGTGTTTCCTTAAATTCTCCACATACTCATGAGTTGTGGAGGCATTTATCAGTGTCTGCTCTTGAGTCCTGTAGAGCAAATGCTGAGGAAGCACAATCTTGCATCCGGTCAACAACTCAAATGGTGACATTTTAGTTGCAGATGAAGGGGTAGATCTGATGGCCATTAGGACCAGAGGTAGTCGGATATCCCAACTTGGCCCAGAATCTGCCACAAACTTTTTTAAGATGCTCACAATGGTTCGGTTGTATCTCTCCACTGCTCCAGAAGAAGCTGGCCTGTAAGCAATATGTAGCTTCCTTTTGACCCCCAGTATCTCCCACATCTTTGTCATTACCTCGCTGGTGAAATGGCTACCTCTGTCTGACTCAATCCTTTGAGGTAGACCAAAACGGGAAAAGATGTGGTTAATCATCAGGGCAGCTGCTGTTTCTGCCTTGCAGTTTGGGGCTGGGAGACATTCCACCCACTTGGTAAACAAGCATGTAACGGTCAACATGTACTTGTTTCCTCTAGACGAGCGAATTACATGGCCTACAAAGTCGATTTGCAAATCTGGCCATGGCAGTGTCATCCCCCTCTTTTGGAGGGATGATGGCTGAAATTGTGCACACACAAGATACCCCTTCAAGTATTGGTCGAGGTCCTGCCCCATGTGTGGCCAGTATGCAACCTCTCTTAAGATTTCAAGTGTTGTATGAAACCCCCTATGACCGGCAGTGGCCGCATCATGGGCGTGACTTAACATCAGGCTTCGGAATGAGGTATGAACCACCCACTGATCATGGCCAGCTTGGGATTTCCTTACCAACAAACCGTCTGGGATTCGGAACATTTTTGGACATTTCATCAACACTCTTAGGTCCTCTTTCCCAATGTAATCGGTATCCGTCAGGGGAAAGTTCTCAGGGTCTTCAAGGTGTTGGTAAAACTTACCAATAATTGGATCCCCCTTCTGAGCTGTAATTAAATCAGCATCAGGGGTCTCCTTACTCCATTGTGCCGTTGAAAGATCATTGTGAGCATTTGTCTGGGACTTAGTGATAACAGTGACCTGGATTTCCCCCAACAGGGAATCAATCTCTATTAGATCCCCTTGGATGGCCCCGGTTTTGGCCAGCTGATCAGCTAAGTCATTTCCAGTTTTGTCTGGTCCCTCTACTTTGGAATGACCCTTGATATTTTTCCAGTAGATGGTCATCCCATTCGATGTGACCAGATCATCAATATTTTGGATTAGCTTCCCATGTTTCAGGGGTTTGTTATTAGCACATAACATGCCTCTGGTTTTCAAATTAACCAGGTGCACCACAAACCCGTTCCGTACATAATCCGAATCTGTGATTATGACCAGTTTGTGGAGTTGATGTTGGACAGCAGTGAGGATGGCCTGATGCACAGCCATCAATTCTGCCACCTGGCTACTTCAGGGACCAATTTTGTATCCAGCGGAGGGTTCTGGAGACACATTCACCCATGCATTCCCTACGCCGGCCACCAGTTCTTTCTCCCCGTTGTTGTCAACATGGTGCGAGAATCCATCCACATAGACAGTGGGCATTCCCTCACACTTGTCTTCTTCAAAGACTTTGTGTGGGGAATTAAGGTATGCCTCCATGTTGTCCTTGATTTTTAGACTTTCGTCTTCGAGACAGTTTTCTCTGGCGCAATCATGCAAGTCAGCCAGACCTTGCGCGAGGGGACTCTTCTTGTTTTTGCCATATCTGACCTCCACAGGAAAGCCTTGCATTGACAGAATCCAGGAAGTAATTCGGGAATTACTCACATTTCCGGCCCGGATTCTGCCACTTCAGAGATATTGCAGAGGCTGGTGTGGAGTCTCCACTATGATGTGTTCCCCCTGGATGAACGGGCGGTAATTCTTCAATGCCCACACCGTTGCCAGGAGTGCCTTCTCACAATCGTTGAATTTTTCCTCCACAGAGGATAAAGTTTTGCTCGCATAGGAGATTACTTTATTGACCTTGTCCTGTTTTTGGTATAATACTGCTGTCAAGCACGTATTAGAGAACCCTGTCTCCAGGAAGAACTCCTTGTTTCTGACAAGGTAAGCTAGGCAAGGCGCTTGTGAGAGGCTTCTCTTGAGTTGTCTTACTGCCTCGGATTGTTCTGGACCCCATTCCCACTTGACCCCCCCTTCAAGAGATGAATCAGGGGTCTGGTGATCTCTGCGTAGCCCTCAATGAACTTTCTGCTGTAATTAGTCAGTCCAAGGAGGCTCCTTAGTTCCCGCAGAGTGGTGGGGTCTTTCAGTTTCTGAAGTGCTTCCACTTTCTTTTCCTGGGGACAGAGACCCTGAGGAGTAATCTTATGCCCCAAGAAATTAACACGGGTTCTACACCACTGTGCTTTCTGAAAGGAAAGTTTTGCTCCGGCGGCCTCAACTTCGTCAGAACATAACGGATCTCCGCTATGTGTTCCTCCACAGATGAACTTTTGATGAGGACATCATCTACATAAGCCAGGTTACCCCTCGCACCCAGGTCGGGCATGGCCTTATGTAAGAAAATGTTGAATTCATTGCCGGAGTTGAAGTATCTGAAGGGAGTCCGGGTCCAGGTGTACTGCTGGCCCCCAAAGGTAAAAGCCAGTTTGTATTGGTCCTCCATACTGACAGGCACGGTCCAGTATCCATTGGTCAGGTCTATTGCAGTGAATACTTGTGACCCTTGAATCTGAGCCAGCCCTTGGTCAATGTAGGGCAGAGGCCATCGGGAAGTATGGACCCGTTTGTTGAGCTCCCTAAGGTCGGCGCAGAGTCTTCACTGGCCGTTTGGCTTCAATATTCCCAGCACCGGATTAAGTTTTTCACGCGATCGGGCCTGGGGGAGCGGGCTACGTGTATTACGGGGGTTCGCGTGAAGTTTTTACGCGAACGGGCCTGGAGGAGCGGGCTACGTGTATTACGGGGGTTCGTGTGAAGTTGTTCACGCGAACGGGCCTGGGGGAGCGGGCTACGTGTATTACGGGGGTTTGCGTGAAGTTTTTCACGCGATCGGGCCTGGGGGAGCGGGCTACGTGTATTACGGGGTTCGCGTGAAGTTTTTCACGCGATCGGGCCTGGGGGAGTGGGCTACGTGTATTACAGGGGTTCGTGTGAAGTTTTTCAGGCTACCACTCACCGTCTGCCTTGCGTGTAGAAGAACGCGTAGCCAACACCCGTTGTGAAGTAATAGCGTGTGAACCCCAATGGCTGGAAAACACACGCACCGCACCCCACGAAAAGCACGTACAGAGGAATGTAAAGGCACGTGGGAATTGCAAGCCCTGCCAGGGAAACGCCCGTGCGCGAAACGTCACAGACGCGCTTACGCACTAAGGGCCTTTGGTCCAATGAAATCGCGTATGCATGCTGACGCGCTTATGTGCTAAGGGCCTTTGATCCAATGAAATTGCGTATGCGTGCTGACGCACTTACGCGCTAAGGGCCTTTCCTCGATTTACACGCAGACGTGCAAGATTTTCACGTGCCAAATCACTCCGTATCAGGCTGGCCATGCGTAAGCACACGGAAGACCACGCTCCTGCCCAAAAGGCCGAATTACTGCCCCCCAGAGCAGCCTCCCACGAGCCATCTGCTGCTGCCTGCCTGCCTGCCTGCTGCCACCGTGCCCTGCCATTTGGTGCCTGCACATCAGTCATCTGCAGGGGTCCATTTGCTGTGTCCACCCCTGCTGGAACAGAAGACTCCCGACTGGGATACCATCGCTCCACAGCCCAGCCCCAGGACCCAGTTGCCCACCCACTCCTGCCTCTGGGGTTGCCATGTCGGGCACTGCATTATCTGGCACCACTGGCAACCCCCGGCCAGAGAGGCAGAGGGGTACCAGCTTCACTGCCACCGAAGTTGGTGTCCTGGTGGAGCAAGTCCTGGGGCAGTATGATGCCCTCTTCGGAAGTAAGCGCGCCAACAAGGAAGGACGGACTCGGATCTGGACGGACATCGTGACTGACATCAACGCGGAGGGGGTGGCAGTCCGCGAATACCAACATGTCAAGAAGTGCTGGGATGACTGCAGGTCCAGGACCCTCTTGAAGGCCCAGCGCCTCGTGGAGGGGGGCCGGGGCCGCATGAGTACCATCCAGATGAGGGTCCTAGAACGTGTAGGCCCAGTGCTCCATGCCCAGATCCTTGAGAGGCAGACCCGTCTGGAGTTGAGTGGTAAGTGGCCAAGCATTGCTGTGTGAGACAGGGCATGTCGCAGTGTGCTGGTTGTCTGATACTTGCCTGTATGTGTGACATAAGCCATGTATGCATGTGTGTGTGCAGGGACGTCATGCATGTGAGACCAGTAATGTGTGAACCACACGGTTGGTGCATGTGTTCAAATGCAACATGGGTTGCCAAATGCGGAATGGCCACATGAAAGCATGCCAGTCTCTGTTCCTGGACATGGGTGGGGGTGAGGGATGGGTGCTGATGCCATGTACATGTATGCTGTCCATGTCTGTGTGTCTGACCTGCGTGTCTGTGACTTGTGAATGCCAGGGATGCATGACACATGTCTGTCGCAATGTTCAGGTTCACTGATGCAGCCTAGTCATCCTTGTATCCACTGTGTCTGTGGTGTACGAGGCCAGATGGATGAAACTAGGGTGAAGTGTGTGCATGTGATAGGCATGGCCCATGATGCATGTGAGTTCCAAAACAACATTGTATGTTTCAAGAATCCCTTGGACATGTATGCTAATGTCCATAGCATGCGCCATGCCTGTTACCGCATGTGTTTTACCTGCACTGACCCATGTGTTGTGGATGGACATGATGGAAGTGATCTTTGACAGTGCCACTCATCTGCTATTGCTTCCTGTCTAGGGGACCATTGTACAGTGTAAGCGGATTCAATTCAACACTACAGCTAAGTCAATGCCTAGTCTTTATTTCCAGTTCATGAGTTCTGGATGACTACCCCTATATAACACCCCTCTCTTAGAATCCCCCTGACCCCACTGAGCCAAGAAGTAGTTCTGTTTTGTAAGTTTAAAAGGTTTATTTGAGAAATAAAACAAAATATAGATAGCACGCTTTTATAATAAATTAATAATCGATATCGCCCTTATAAATATAATGTTAATCAACAATGGGTAATCTGACACTAGCAAACTTCTTTATAATCAATGAGGAGTTAGTATAGGATGGATAAAGTAGCAAAAATACTTTTATGATTTCAAGGGAAAAGCAATGAGGAATAAAATTCAGTACAGAAATACTTGATATGATTTTAGCAAAAGATAAGATAATCACTTTTTCTCTGGCAATTCACCCCCCTCCCCTATGCAATGTAAGAAATGGAAGGAGATGGAAGTAACACACACAGTTCTCAGGAATGCAATCAAATACAATACGAAATTCAATTCCCAACCCAGCAAGCTTAGAGAAAACCGGTATGAGTTTTAAAACACAGTCCCAAGTGCTTTGAATGTGGTGGCAATGAAGTGAGAAATATGCTGAAAATGCTTTTAATTCCCTTTAGGAGGTTCAGGGTGAGTGAGAGATACTTCGGATGAGCTCAGGCTCACTTTAGCAATGATTCAGAGATGGTGATTAAGAGGCAAACAAATTTTTAGCAAGGAAAGAAATGACTGCTGATGGTTACACGTGGCTGGATTTTTAACCAAATCGCAAATCGCGGTAAAATTCGCGAGCGCGTGAATCGTGATTGCGGAAAAAGTATAAGGAGTAGGTTCTGGGCTTGTTGGAAAGCTTAGATTCTAAGCTTTCAGAGGAAAGTTAAACCAAGTTCGTAGCCCAAACGGAACCAGAGATATGAACGATTTTGTAAAGGTCGTTTTTCGGATTTAAAGTAAACTCAAAATGACAGGTGACAGCTTTGCAGCTGCAGAATTGACAAATGACAGTGGTGCAGCTTTACAAATGACAGGTGACAGTTAGGAGGCAGTTCTACTTAAGTAGATTGAATTATATTACTTTAAACTAATAGATTTGGTTTTGCCCAATCCTAGCTGTACTCATAATATATTTGGAAGGACTGGACCTCGTCACGGATCTGATCAATCAGGCTAGCGGCACTTCACAGCGATCTTGTCTCTTGGTCTGCGTTTCTGCACGGTCTGGTCTGGTCTGGTCTGGCACTGGTCTGGTCTGTCCGGATACAGCGGTCTCTGCACGGCTCCTGGATCTCTGCACTGGTCCTGGCAAAAGTTCTTGGCAAGGGATTCAAGCAGCTCGCCCGGCTGCGAGTAGCTTGCAATGATTTGAGGCCTGCTGCAGAGAACTCAGCTTGTGGTTTTAGGCCTCTGATTTAGGTTCTAAAGTATAAGTCCTAGGTTCTGGAGTATGTAGCTGGAGTCAGTCTGGAACTGGTATCTTCTGGATGTTGTGTGGTCCGGCAAAACGCTCCGCAGCAACTGGATTTGAATGTCCTCTCTAGCTTCCAGTGGCTCTTTTTATGTCTTTTGAAAGTGGGTGTGTGCGCAGCATCACTAAGCCAGCCCCTCTCTCAACTGATCATTGGTCAAGCTTTTCTCTCTTCTTTGATTGGGGGAAGGAAATGTGAGTCAGAGTGATGCTGTAGGTTTTATGGGTCAGAGGATCCTCCACTGGTCAGTTTGCCCACAAATCTATATTTGACCCAAATACATATTGCACAGATACACAGTTGTTTGAAATTACATGCACCATCACATATCACATGAGGTATACTCTGTTCAAACTCTGCTCTTCCTGGGGGCTTGCATTCAGAAATGGCAACATTTTGGCTTTTTAGTGGGTTATGCAACATTGGTTTTTCATTAAAATTTATACAAATGTACACCCTCCTACTACACATATCTCAGTAACTTTCCAGGTCGCTAGCTTAAATACAGTGTCTACAATATCAATAAATAGTGGGGTCTTGCCCCAGAACATCACACAAATTGGAGTTTGGGCTTGAATTGTAGGCAAAGTTTCCATTTTAAGGATCCCCACATTTCACATTTCTGTCATCCGGTTACCAAGAGTTATCAGTGTTTCTGTAAAATATATATTTTGCTTTCAATTCAGTTCTCAGAGTGTTGGAGTCCGCCTCCAAGACTTGGGTGGGTCAGTGATCACATGTGTCTCCTGGCCGGCAGGTCTTTGTTGACAAGAAACAGTCAAAATCAACATATTCTATTCAAGTGCAAGAGCCTATTGTGTGGTCTCCAGGAGGCTGCCAGCCAGTCTGCCTTCTGTCAATCAAGAGGTCATGTGAGATTCTAACTCCTGGTGTGAATCTCTGGAGGTGAGAGGTTTCCCAGCCTTTTGGCCTGTTAATCAAATCAGATTGTCTCTGGGAACAGCAAGTGGTTAAGTTTTTAATTAAATGCAGTCTTTTGATGTCTCAGTTGTCACAGAAGGCGGATTGGCTTCTGAAGTAGCAGTTCTCCTGTCGCGAGTCATATTTTCCTTACCATAAGGGCAAGAAGTGTACACCAGGAAGTTCCCCCCATGCTGGGTGAAAATTCTGTCTGGTGTTGTATTTTCCTCACTGTCACTGTCAAAACAGTCCTTGGGGATCGGTCCTAACAGTTCATTTCCTAAATCAATGGAGAAATGTTGGTCATCAACCGCCATTCCAATAATGGTGCCTGCGGCTAGAGTAATACTCTTTAAGTCGCTGTTATAAACCTCTATTGGAATGGTGTCATGTTCTATGTTGACTAATGGTGTTGGGTTTACCTCCAACCCTTGCTGTTTGAGAGAAGCATTTAGATGAATATAAGCATCAGGGTTTTTCAATTTTTGTCCTCTTTTAACTTTCACTTCCAGGGAGAATTGTCGGGTCCTTTCTGGGATGGTGACTTCCTCTTTAAGCTGAATTTCAACTCCATACGGTAGCAATTGAGCTGACCTAAATGCTTTTTCTTGATCATCAAAGCCCATGGGATTATCCGCTAATTGGGACCAGGCTTTGAAGTTTATTAGGTCCAAACTAATGGCAAAGCGATTGAGAATGTCACTGCCTAAGTAAAAGGCGGCAGTGACGTCTCGCACGACCTAACAATTATGTACTATGCTCTTGCTGCTAATGGAGATTTTGAGCATGCACCTGCTTGGCAGGAGATGTTTGGAATTGGGTGCTTCCAGGTCCATTTCCCATTTGTCTATCAGTTTGAATGTGGGAATGGCTGGATCTTTTGGGAGTTGGCAGAACATGGCTTCGCTGATGAAGCTCTTACCGTTGTTCACACACACTTGAGCGAGAACAGAGTCCTTCCCATCATTTAACTGAACAGGGATGAACAACTGCTCTCCAATTTGATGAATATCAGCCAGGCTCTGAGCTGATTTCATATCTTTCTGCACTATAGGAGTGGGAGTGTCTGATTGTGGATTGTTGAAGAATTTCAGAGTGTTTCCTTCCAGTGTGGAATACCACCTTAAACTGGAAGTAAGGTTGATTTTCAGAAATAGAGAGGACCCCCCATCACCAGTCTGTTGTCCTACTGCTATTACTGTCACGTCTGGAATTTGGTTGTTCTGGAAGTGAAATTCTACTTGGTCGGATTTTTGTTCAACCATGTGGCAGGTGCCAATTAAACTAACATGGTTGACACTCTGTTTTAATTTTATTGGTCGGCTAGTCTGGGTCCAGAGGACCGTGTTTACACAATCTATTAGGGGTGACAACCTTCTCAGGAGGTCATTCCCTAGTAAACAAGGGGTGCCCTCTAGAGTCACTACTATGACCGGGTGTTTCACCTTGTGTCGCCCAATTTTAATGTCCAAGTCTGCAGTCCCTTCGACGGGAATTTCCTTCCCGTCAAAGTTCTGCAGTTGTCCAGGAAGAGAGACAGGGATACGGTAATTCTCCCCCTTCCTGCATTTAGTTTGTCAAAGGCCCTTTTGGACCAAAGGGTAGCTTGGGATCCAGTGTCCACCAGTGCCGAAATTGTACACTGCCCCTGTACTTGTATCGGGGCATAATATCTTCCCTCCTTCTTCTCAAGGGGGCACAGATAATGCATATTTTTGGACAACTGGTGGGCTAACTTTCTGGTTTTGGACATTGCTAGGAAAGAGATGTGGGCAGAATTCTGTGGAGAGCCTGGGGAATCTGAAAGAAAATGTTGGCAACTGGAGATCAGAGCCATTGTGGGTTCCCCTGGTTCCGGTTCTGGGCCGCCTCCCCCCTTTTTGGAGGCAGTCACCAGGATGGGTTTGAACCAGGGGATTTCGGTATTGTGGGTTCTGGGATGAGATGATGGGCGGCGGTAGCTCAGTCTCCATATCTCCCCAGTCTGAATTGGCATCCCTTGGGACCCATTTTTCCTTGGGAGGAGTTCCCCCATCTCTGAAGGAGAAGATCATTTTCCCAGGATCTTCTGAGGATCCCTCTCCCTCAAATTGGAAGACCTGTACCTCCTCCACAAAGTGGGTCTGTTTGGGTACTTTGTTTCTCCTACCCCCCCTCTGCTCCTTGGGAGGCAGGCTTTCAGGGGCAGGAGATTTTGTTTCCGGTTCCTGGTTTTCCAGGGGCTGTTTACAAGTTGGGAAGGAAGTTTCCTCCAAGGCTTTACACCCCCCTTCCCCTTGTGCCTCCTCCCTGGGAGCCGATGGGTTATCGGGGTGCTGCCCCCGTCATTGTTCTGGAGCACGAGGTCCAGAGGTTGGGGCATTCTGCGGTGGCATGCTCATCTGAGGGTTCTGTTGAGCCCTCAGTATGTGACCCAGATCTCGTGTCATATTTTGGACGTGGCGCTCAAGTTGTGAAACCCTCTAAGGCTGATACGGGGCTCTATTTTCTCCCCTGGGCTGATCCCGGGAAGGGTAGCTATCCCTTCTCTGGTAATACTCCGGATTGGGAAGATTCGGGTACCCCTCCACCCTTGGCCTCCCCTCTCCCGGATTAGGTTGTCTGGGCTCAGGGATTTGGGGAAAGAAGGATGGATAATTTTGGGGCTGGAAATTGGGTGGATACCTGGGGAAAAAGTTCTGTCCAGGATTTGGTGAATTTCTGCCCTCCTGGGGGACGTTAGAAGGGAAGTTCCCCGGGTCAGGTGCTTGGCTGGATCCCCCCCTTGGGCTGGAGGAGTCCACACATAACCCAGGATGGGTCGGTTTCCCTTGTAGCGGGGACTTACATAATCAGGGGAGCGAGGGACCCCATTTGTGGGACTACCTCCTCGACTCCCTGTCTGTGACTGGCCCGAGGGCCTTCTGGGCTTGGCATTATTAGGTGCAGGTAGGTTTTTAGGCCCCCCATCTCCAAATCCAAAACCGGGGTGACCTTTACCTCTGCCACTTTGGCAGCAGCAGGGGTGCTGTTGGTTTTGGGGTTTTTCTGCGCATTATTTTTATTTTCGATGGGCTTCTGCACCTTATAGATCCGGGTAGCCTGTTCAATGACCCAGTCTAAAGATCTTTTCTCATGAAAATCTCTCACGAGCTGGGTCATTATGTATTTGGGTAAGGCATGGAAAAACGTATTGATAAATTCTCTGCTATCCGTGCGCACCCTTCTGGTGGTCTGCGCAAAAGCACGCTTTAATTCTTGCACAAACTCTTGTGGGGCCTGATCCTCCCCACATTGCAAATTGTAGGCTGCCTTGCGAGCCTCTTGAGGATTTCTGTGCACAGAAAAATGTTTCAAGATGGCCACCCTGTATGTGGACCACCTTGAATGGTTTTGATCCTCGAGCCCTGCAAAGAAACTGGAGAATTCTGGTGAGAAGGTCCATTTGACGTACTGGATGCAGCTACTGCTGTCCTTCAAATGGAAAGTCTCCATCATTTGCTCATAGAGCTCCAAGTGTTCCCAAACAGAATACTTGCCGTTCTTATGATAAGGCGTGATGACACTTCTTATTGCCTTTATTTGTTTCAATGGGTCCTTAAGCAAGGCCCTTTTTGCCTTATTGGCCTTTTTGGTTCGGGTAACCCTGGTCCATTCATCCTCTGACTCCGAAGTACTGCTCCCAGAGGTGCCCGTCTGATCTTCCAGGTTTTCCCGGATTCTGCGAGCCTGGGAATGGCTGGCTGAATGTGGGGACCTGGTCTCCTGTGTCCTGTAACGCTCAGAGGAATCTTCAAATCCCTCCTTGCTGCCAGGATTTGATGGGTACCCCCCCACTGACCTAACTGGGCAGAGGTTTTCAGGATGCCCTTAATGGGCCTACTCTCCTGGGGTTCCCCACTAAATTGCACGGTGCTTGGGTGCCCATACCCGGATGCCCGCCCATCCATTCCTGGGAGGTACTGGCCTATGAGCCCCATACTTCTAGCTGGATAGTAATCTGCCATGCCCGTGGCCCTGGGCTCATGTGCACGAGGGGACATGGGGGTGGCAGAGTCCAGGGACTGGGAGAGATGAAGGCCTCTGGTACTAGGGCTCCTGAGGTTATGCTCAGGAGTTTCTCTTTCCCAGCAAACCTCATCTCTATCCGCCCCTGTTCCCTGTTGCAATGCAAGAGCCTGCGCTTTCAGTTCCTCAGTTAAGGCCTTACTAGACTCTATCAGTCTCTCCTGCATCGCTACCTGTTGCTGGAGCCTATCATTGTGCTGGCAGAGAGCATCATTCTCTCTCTGTGCCTCCTGATTGGTCCTGGAGTACTGGGCCAGTCTCTGCTGCAGGAGAGTTACCTCCTGAGTCCCATCCCTAATGGCCTGCTCCTTTCTTGCCAGAGCCTCCTCCACCCTCCTGGTGTGCTCTAACAAGTTCTGGTGTTCTTTTTGGAGCTCACCCAGTCCCTGGAGGGCCAGGTGATTTTCTTCCATTTTCCTTTTTAAGTGGCAGACTTCCTGGCCTAAGGTATCCCTTTCCTGACTAAGAGCCTGCATCTGTGCCACCAGGTCATCCCTTTGCCTTTGGAAGGCACCAGCTTTCTGGCGCTCCTGGTCAAACTCTGCCTGGTTATCCAGGTCTTTCAAAATCAGTTTATTACTTTCCTCTTTTACCCTATCTAGGTTGCTTTGCAGGGTGACTACCTGCTCAGCACATGCCCTATTGAAATCTAATTGTTGCTCCAGCTTTTTCTGGCTCTGCAGTCGGGAGTCCAAACCTTCTTTGTACTCCCTCTGTAAGGCCAGAAATCTGGTATCCTGGTCAGCCTTTTCCTGTGCAGCACATCCATATCCTCCTTTATTTTAGTGATGTACTGTCTGCTGTCATTTTCTGACTCCTGGCTCCTGAGCAGCCTCTGCTCAGAAGTGTCCAGATCAGATTGGGCCTTCTCTAATGCCATCTGTTGCCTATTTGCCAGATCTTGGCCTTCGGCACATTTGTCCTGCATGGCTCCCATTCATAGGTACAAATATGCCGCTATCCTGGCAATCTTATTGTGTTCATCTTTGGCTTTAGGGGCCATATATAGTTCACTCAGGGCCACATATAGGGGACCCTGATCTCTCCATGTATCTGACCCTGTTTCAGTGACCTGTTGCGCGATTGTCGGCAACCAGCCCGTTTGGTCCTGATGAGTCCACTCACCTCTCACAAATAGCTTATGTAAGAAGTGCTCTCTGGCTATTTTGATGTCTACTAGTGTCATCATTCTGGAATTTGAGTTCCTTCCTGACTTACAGAAGTTTGTATTTTATTTTTGCAAAACAGACCGTTTCCTCAGAGCGTTCCTTTGAGGAGTGCTTTACAGCGTAACGCAGCGTGGTGATCCGACCGGATGTATGTCTCCTGTCAGTTAGCACACTGTATTAATCTGCACAAGTGATAGATCTAACCCAGAATCTCCGGCTATGAGCCCCCACTTTTGTAAGCGATATTCAATCAACACTCCAGATAATTCAATGCCTAGTCTGGGATGCTGAGGAAAACCCTTATTGATGTATTTTTATGTCCAGTTCAGTACTCTGGATGACAACCCTTGTATAACACCCCCCTCTTAGAATCCCCCTGATCCCACTGAGCCAAGAAGTAGGTTTGTTTTGCAAATTAAAAGGTTTATTTGAAAAATTAAACAATATATATGTGTCACACTTTTATAACAAATTAATATCTGATAGTACACTTAGACATATGATGTGGATCCACAATGGGTAATGTTACAGTGGTACACTTGATTACTTAGGAGTAGTATAGAGGATGAGGTAGCTGAAATGCTTTATGGTTTCAAGGAAATGCAAGGTGGAATAAATGCAGTACAGAAAATAAACTGATATGGTTTCACGAGACATAATGGGGCCGATTCATGGAACAAACGTGCGCCGAAAATCTATGCGCAAGCAGCCGCAAGCGCGAAAAACAGGCGCATGCGCACACGTGCGATTCATGGAAGTGCCTGCGCGTGTTTTCCTCGGGATGTGCGCCAAACCCGTGCATGGCGCACACGTCACTGAAACTTCCCGAACGGCATGCGCGATGCGCAGAGTGAAAGCGCACAACCTCGGCGCACACACCAAAAAGGGGGCGGAACACGGGGCGTAACGCGCGGAATGGGGAAGAACGCGCGAAAATAAGGGTGTAACTGGGATGTACTGCTGGGAAGCAGACGGAACGCCCACACGCACGTGAACCACACGTATTCATGGAATCGAATAGGGCAAAGCCGCGCATGGCCAAAGACACGCACAGGCCTAAACACGTCCGCCACACGAAGGCAGGCGGTAGCGTCCCTGTGCATCACAAAAGCGCCAATATACAGCAATGATGAATGTCCCATACTGCTATTGTGCCTGGGGTTCGCGTGAAGTTTTTCACGCGATCGGGCCTGGGGGAGCGGGCTACGTGTATTACGGGGCTTCGCGTGAAGTGTTTCACGCGATCAGGCCTGGGGGAGCGGGCTACGTGTATTACAGGGGTTCGCGTGAAGTTTTTCAGGCTACCACTCACCGTCTGCCTTGCGTGTAGAAGAACGCGTAGCCAACACCCGTTGTGAAGTAATAGCGTGTGAACCCCAATGGCTGGAAAACACACGCACCGCACCCCACGAAAAGCACGTACAGAGCAATGTAAAGGCACGTGGGATCTACAAGCCCTGCCAGGGAAACGCCCGTGCACAAAACGTCACAGACGCGCTTACGCACTAAGGGCCTTTGGACCAATGAAATCGCGTATGCGTGCTGACGCGCTTATGTGCTAAGGGCCTTTGGTCCAATGAAATCGCGTATGTGTGCTGACGCGCTTACGCGCTAAGGGCCTTTCCTCGATTTACACGCAGACGTGCAAGATTTTCACGTGCCAAATCACTCCATATCAGGCTGGCCATGCGTAAGTACACGGAAGACCACGCTCCTGCCCAAAAGGCCGAATTACTGCCTCCCAGAGCCCAGAGCAGCCTCCCACGAGCCATCTGCTGCTGCCTGCCTGCCTGCTGCCACTGTGCCCTGCCATTTGGTGCCTGCACATCAGTCATCTGCAGGGGTCCATTTGCTGTGTCCACCCCTGCTGGAACAGAAGACTCCCGACTGGGATACCATCGCTCCACAGCCCAGCCCCAGGACCCAGTTGCCCACCCACTCCTGCCTCTGGGGTTGCCATGTCGGGCACTGCAACATCTGGCACCACTGGCAACCCCCGGCCAGAGAGGCAGAGGGGCACCAGCTTCACTGCCACCGAAGTTGGTGTCCTGGTGGAGCATGTCCTGGGGCAGTATGATGCCCTCTTCGGAAGTAAGCACGCCAACAAGGAAGGACGGACTCGGATCTGGACGGACATCGTGACTGCCATCAACGCGGAGGGGGTGGCAGTCCGCGACTACCAACATGTCAAGAAGTGCTGGGATGACTGCAGGTCCAGGACCCACTTGAAGGCCCAGCGCCTCGTGGAGGGGGGCCGGGGCCGCATGAGTACCATCCAGATGAGGGTCCTAGAACGTGTAGGCCCAGCGCTCCATGCCCAGATCCTTGAGAGGCAGACCCGTCTGGAGTTGAGCGGTAAGTGGCCAAGCATTGCTGTGTGAGACAGGGCATGTCGCAGTGTGCTGGTTGTCTGATACTTGCCTGTATGTGTGACACAGGCCATGTATGCATGTGTGTGTGCAGGGACGTCATGCATGTGAGACCAGTAATGTGTGAACCACACGGTTGGTGCATGTGTTCAAATGCAACATGGGTTGCCCTATGCGGAATGGCCACATGAAAGCATGCCAGTCTCTGTTCATGGACATGGGTGGGGGTGAGGGATGGGTGCTGATGCCATGTACATGTATGCTGTCCATGTCTGTGTGTCTGACCTGCGTGTCTGTGACTTGTGAATGCCAGGGATGCATGACACATGTCTGTCGCAATGTTCAGGTTCACTGATGCAGCCTAGTCATCCTTGTATCCACTGTGTCTGTGGTGTACGAGGCCAGATGGATGAAACTAGGGTGAAGTGTGTGCATGTGATATGCATGGCCCATGATGCATGTGAGTTCCAGAACAACATTGTATGTTTCAAGAATTCCTTGGACATGTATGCTAATGTCCATAGCATGCGCCATGCCTGTTACCGCATGTGTTTTACCTGCACTGACCCATGTGTTGTGGATGGACATGATGGAAGTGATCTTTGACAGTGCCACTCATCTGCTATTGCTTCCTGTCTAGGGGACCGTTGTACAGTGTAAGAGGATTCAATTCAACACTACAGCTAAGTCAATGCCTAGTCTGGGATACTGAATGGAAACCCTTATTGATATATCTTTATTTCCAGTTCATGAGTTCTGGATGACTACCCCTATATAACACCCCTCTCTTAGAATCCCCCTGACCCCACTGAGCCAAGAAGTAGTTCTGTTTTGCAAGTTTAAAAGGTTTATTTGAGAAATAAAACAAAATATAGATACCACGCTTTTATAATAAATTAATAATCGATATCGCCCTTATAAATATAATGTTAATCAACAATGGGTAATCTGACACTAGCACACTTCTTTATAATCAATGAGGAGTTAGTATAGGATGGATAAAGTAGCAAAAATACTTTTATGATTTCAAGGGAAAAGCAATGAGGAATAAAATTCAGTACAGAAATACTTGATATGATTTTAGCAAAAGATTAGATAATCACTTTTTCTCTGGCAATTCACCCCCCTCCCCTATGCAATGTAAGAAATGGAAGGAGATGGAAGTAACACACACAGTTCTCAGGAATACAATCAAATACAATACGAAATTCAATTCCCAGCCCAGCAAGCTTAGAGAAAACCGGTATGAGTTTTAAAACACAGTCCCAAGTGCTTTGAATGTGGTGGCAATGAAGTGAGAAATATGCTGAAAATGCTTTTAATTCCCTTTAGGAGGTTCAGGGTGAGTGAGAGATACTTCGGATGAGCTCAGGCTCACTTTAGCAATGATTCAGAGATGGTGATTAAGAGGCAAACAAATTTTTAGCAAGGAAAGAAATGACTGCTGATGGTTACACGTGGCTGGATTTTTAACCAAATCGCAAATCGCGGTAAAATTCGCGAGCGCGTGAATCGTGATTGCGGAAAAAGTAAAGGAGTAGTTTCTGGGCTTGTTGGAAAGCTTAGATTCTAAGCTTTCAGAGGAAAGTTAAACCAAGTTCGTAGCCCAAACGGTTCCAGAGATATGAACGATTTTGTAAAGGTCGTTTTTCGGATTTAAAGTAAACTCAAAATGACAGGTGACAGATTTGCAGCTGCAGAATTGACAAATGACAGTGGTGCAGCTTTACAAATGACAGGTGACAGTTAGGAGGCAGTTCTACTTAGGTTAAGTAGATTGAATTATATTACTTTAAACTAATAGATTTGGTTTTGCCCAAACCTAGCTGTACTCACAAAATACTTGGAAGGACTGGACCTTGTCACGGATCTGATCAATCAGGCTAGCGGCACTTCACAGCGATCTGGTCTCTTGGTCTGCGGTTCTGCACGGTCTGGTCTGGTCTGGCACTGGTCTGGTCTGTCCGGATACAGCGGTCTCTGCACGGCTCCTGGATCTCTGCACTGGTCCTGGCAAAAGTTCTTGGCAAGGGATTCAAGCAGCTCGCCCGGCTGCGAGTAGCTTGCAATGATTTGAGGCCTGCTGCAGAGAACTCAGCTTGTGGTTTTAGGCCTCTGATTTAGGTTCTAAAGTATAAGTATAGGTTCTGGAGTATGTAGCTGGAGTCAGTCTGGAACTGGTATCTTCTGGATGTTGTGTGGTCCGGCAAAACGCTCCGCAGCAACTGGATTTGAATGTCCTCTCTAGCTTCCAGTGGCTCTTTTTATGTCTTTTGAAAGTGGGTGTGTGCGCAGCATCACTAAGCCAGCCCCTCTCTCAACTGATCATTGGTCAAGCTTTTCTCTCTTCCTTGATTGGGGGAAGGAAATGTGAGTCAGAGTGATGCTGTAGGTTTTATGGGTCAGAGGATCCTCCCCTGGTCAGTTTGCCCACAAATCTATATTTGACCCAAATACATATTGCACAGATACACAGTTGTTTGAAATTACATGCACCATCACATATCACATGAGGTATACTCTGTTCAAACTCTGCTCTTCCTGGGGGCTTGCATTCAGAAATGGCAACATTTTGGCTTTTTAGTGGGTTATGCAACATTGGTTTTTCATTAAAATTTATACAAATGTACACCCTCCTACTACACATATCTCAGTAACTTTCCAGGTCGCTAGCTTAAATACAGTGTCTACAATATCAATAAATATTGGGGTCTTGCCCCAGAACATCACACAAATTGGAGTTTGGGCTTGAATTGTAGGCAAAGTTTCCATTTTAAGGTTCCCCACATTTCACATTTCTGTCATCCGGTTACCAAGAGTTATTAGTGTTTCTGTAAAATATATATTTTGCTTTCAATTCAGTTCTCAGTGTGTTGGAGTCCGCCTCCAAGACTTGGGTGGGTCAGTGATCACATGTGTCTCCTGGCCGGCAGGTCTTTGTTGACAAGAAACAGTCAAAATCAACATATTCTATTCAAGTGCAAGAGCCTATTGCGTGGTCTCCAGGAGGCTGCCAGCCAGTCTGCCTTCTGTCAATCAAGAGGTCATGTGAGATTCTAACTCCTGGTGTGAATCTCTGGAGGTGAGAGGTTTCCCAGCCTTTTGGCCTGTTAATCAAATCAGATTGTCTCTGGGAACAGCAAGTGGTTAAGTTTTTAATTAAATGCAGTCTTTTGATGTCTCAGTTGTCACAGAAGGCGGATTGGCTTCTGAAGTAGCAGTTCTCCTGTCACGAGTCATATTTTCCTTACCATAAGGGCAAGAAGTGTACACCAGGAAGTTCCCCCCATGCTGCGTGAAAATTCTGTCTGGTGTTGTATTTTCCTCACTGTCACTGTCAAAACAGTCCTTGGTGATCGGTCCTAACAGTTCATTTCCTAAATCAATGGAGAAATGTTGGTCATCAACCGCCATTCCAATAATGGTGCCTGCGGCTAGAGTAATACTCTTTAAGTCGCTGTTATAAACCTCTATTGGAATGGTGTCATGTTCTCTGTTGACTAATGGTGTTGGGTTTACCTCCAACCCTTGCTGTTGGAGAGAAGCATTTAGATGAATATAAGCATCAGGGTTTTTCAATTTTTGTCCTCTTTTAACTTTCACTTCCAGGGAGAATTGTCGGGTCCTTTCTGGGATGGTGACTTCCTCTTTAAGCTGAATTTCAACTGCATACGGTAGCAATTGAGCTGACCTAAATGCTTTTTCTTGATCATCAAAGCCCATGGGATTATCCGCTAATTGGGACCAGGCTTTGAAGTTTATTAGGTCCAAACTAATGGCAAAGCGATTGAGAATGTCACTGCCTAAGTAAAAGGCGGCAGTGACGTCTCGCACGACCCAACAATTATGGACTATGCTCTTGCTGCTAATGGAGATTTTGAGCATGCACCTGCTTGGCAGGAGATGTTTGGAATTGGGTGCTTCCAGGTCCATTTCCCATTTGTCTATCAGTTTGAATGTGGGAATGGCTGGATCTTTTGGGAGTTGGCAGAACATGGCTTCGCTGATGAAGCTCTTACCGTTGTTCACACACACTTGAGCGAGAACAGAGTCCTTCCCATCATTTAACAGAACAGGGATGAACAACTGCTCTCCAATTTGATGAATATCAGCCAGGCTCTGAGCTGATTTCATATCTTTCTGGACTATAGGAGTGGGAGTGTCTGATTGTGGATTGGTGAAGAATTTCAGAGTGTTTCCTTCCAGTGTGGAATACCACCTTAAACTGGAAGTAAGGTTGATTTTCAGAAATAGAGAGGACCCCCCATCACCAGTCTGTTGTCCTACTGCTATTACTGTCACGTCTGGAATTTGGTTGTTCTGGAAGTGAAATTCTACTTGGTCAGATTTTTGTTCAACCATGTGGCAGGTGCCATTTAAACTAACATGGTTGACACTCTGTTTTAATTTTATTGGTCGGCTAGTCTGGGTCCAGAGGACGGTGTTTACACAATCTATTAGGGGTGACAACCTTCTCAGGAGGTCATTCCCTAGTAAACAAGGGGTGCCCTCTGGAGTCACTACTATGACCGGGTGTTTCACCTTGTGTCGCCCAATTTTAATGTCCAAGTCTGCAGTCCCTTCGACGGGAATTTCCTTCCCGTCAAAGTTCTGCAGTTGTCCAGGAAGAGAGGTGAGAGGGATACGGTAATTCTCCCCCCTTCCTGCATTTAGTTCGTCAAAGGCCCTTTTGGACAAAAGGGTAGCTTGGGATCCAGTGTCCACCAGTGCCGAAATTGTACACTGCCCCTGTACTTGTATCGGGGCATAATATCTTCCCTCCTTCTCCTCAAGGGGGCACAGATAATGCATATTTTTGGACAACTGGTGGGCTAACTTTCTGGTTTTGGACATTGCTAGCAAAGAGATGTGGGCAGAATTCTGTGGAGAGCCTGGGGAATCTGAAAGAAAAAGTTGGCAACTGGAGATCAGAGCCATTGTGGGTTCCCCTGGTTCCGGTTCTGGGCCGCCTCCCCCCTTTTTGGAGGCAGTCACCAGGATGGGTTTGAACCAGGGGATTTTGGTATTGTGGGTTCTGGGATGAGATGATGGGCGGCGGTAGCTCAGTCTCCATATCTCCCCAGTCTGAATTGGCATCCCTTGGGACCCATTTTTCCTTGGGAGGAGTTCCCCCATCTCTGAAGGAGAAGATCATTTTCCCAGGATCTTCTGAGGATCCCTCTCCCTCAAATTGGAAGACCTGTACCTCCTCCACAAAGTGGGTCTGTTTGGGTACTTTGTTTCTCCTACCCCCCCTCTGCTCCTTGGGAGGCAGGCTTTCAGGGGCAGGAGATTTTGTTTCCAGTTCCTGGTTTTCCAGGGGCTGTTTACAAGTTGGGAAGGAAGCTTCCTCCAAGGCTTTACACCCCCCTTCCCCTTGTGCCTCCTCCCTGGGAGCCGATGGGTTATCGGGGTGCTGCCCCTGTCATTGTTCTGGAGCACCAGGTCCAGAGGTTGGGGCATTCTGCGGTGGCATGCTCATCTGAGGGTTCTGTTGAGCCCTCAGTATGTGACCCAGATCTCGTGTCATATTTTGGACGTGGCGCTCAAGTTGTGAAACCCGCTAAGGCTGATACGGGGCTCTATTTTCTCCCCTGGGCTGATCCCGGGAAGGGTAGCTATCCCTTCTCTGGTAATACTCCGGATTGGGAAGATTCGGGAACCCCTCCACCCTTGGCCTCCCCTCTCCCGGATTAGGTTGTCTGGGCTCAGGGAATTGGGGAAAGAAGGATGGATAATTTTGGAACTGGAAATTGGGTGGATACCTGGGGAAAAAGTTCTGTCCAGGATTTGGTGAATTTCTGCCCTCCTGGGGGACGTTAGAAGGGAAGTTCCCCGGGTCAGGTGCTTGGCTGGATCCCCCCCCTTGGGCTGGAGGAGTCCACACATAACCCAGGATGGGTCGGTTTCCCTTGTAGCGGGGACTTACATAATCAGGGGAGCGAGGGACCCCATTTGTGGGACTACCTCCTCGACTCCCTGTCTGTGACTGGCCCGAGGGCCTTCTGGGCTTGGCATTATTAGGTGCAGGTAGGTTTTTAGGCCCCCCATCTCCAAATCCAAAACGGGGGTGACCTTTACCTCTGCCACCTTGGCAGCAGCCGGGGTGCTGTTGGTTTTGGGGTTTTTCTGCGCATTATTTTTATTTTCGATGGGCTTCTGCACCTTATAGATCCGGGTAGCCTGTTCAATGACCCAGTCTAAAGATCTTTTCTCATGAAAATCTCTCACGAGCTGGGTCATTATGTATTTGGGTAAGGCATGGAAAAACGTATTGATAAATTCTCTGCTATCCGTGCGCACCCTTCTGGTGGTCTGCGCAAAAGCACGCTTTAATTCTTGCACAAACTCTTGTGGGGCCTGATCCTCCCTACATTGCAAATTGTAGGCTGCCTTGGGAGCCTCTTGAGGATTTCTGTGCACAGAAAAATGTTTCAAGATGGCCACCCTGTATGTGGACCACCTTGAATGGTTTTGATCCTCGAGCCCTGCAAAGAAACTGGAGAATTCTGGTGAGAAGGTCCATTTGACGTACTGGATGCAGCTAGTGCTGTCCTTCAAATGGAAAGTCTCCATCATTTGCTCATAGAGCTCCAAGTGTTCCCAAACAGAATACTTGCCGTTCTTATGATAAGGCGTGATGACACTCCTTATTGCCTTTATTTGTTTCAATGGGTCCTTAAGCAAGGCCCTTTTTGCCTTATTGGCCTTTTTGGTTCGGGTAACCCTGGTCCATTCATCCTCTGACTCCGAAGTACTGCTCCCAGAGGTGCCCGTCTGATCTTCCAGGTTTTCCCGGATTCTGCGAGCCTGGGAATGGCTGGCTGAATGTGGGGACCTGGTCTCCTGTGTCCTGTAACGCTCAGAGGAGTCTTCAGATCCCTCCTTGCTGCCAGGATTTGATGGGTACCCCCCACTGACCTAACTGGGCAGAGGTTTTCAGGATGCCCTTAATGGGCCTACTCTCCTGGGGTTCCACACTAAATTGCACGGTGCTTGGGTGCCCATACCCGGATGCCCGCCCATCCATTCCTGGAAGGTACTGGCCTATGAGCCCCATACTTCTAGCTGGATAGTAATCTGCCATGCCCGTGGCCCTGGGCTCATGTGCACGAGGGGACATGCGGGTGGCAGAGTCCAGGGACTGGGAGAGATGAAGGCCTCTGGTACTAGGGCTCCTGAGGTTATGCTCAGGAGTTTCTCTTTCCCAGCGAACCTCATCTCTATCCGCCCCTGTTCCCTGTTGCAATGCAAGAGCCTGCGCTTTCAGTTCCTCAGTTAAGGCCTTACTAGACTCTATCAGTCTCTCCTGCATCGCTACCTGTTGCTGGAGCCTATCATTGTGCTGGCAGAGAGCATCATTCTCTCTCTGTGCCTCCTGATTGGTCCTGGAGTACTGGGCCAGTCTCTGCTGCAGGAGAGTAACCTCCTGAGTCCCATCCCTACTGGCCTGCTCCTTTCTTGCCAGAGCCTCCTCCACCCTCCTAGTGTGCTCTAACAAGTTCTGGTGTTCTTTTTGGAGCTCACCCAGTCCCTGGAGGGCCAGGTGATTTTCTTCCATTTTCCTTTTTAAGTGGCAGACTTCCTGGCCTAAGGTATCCCTTTCCTGACTAAGAGCCTGCATCTGTGCCACCAGGTCATCCCTTTGCCTTTGGAAGGCACCAGATTTCTGGCGCTCCTGGTCAAACTCTGCCTGGTTATCCAGGTCTTTCAAAATCAGTTTATTGCTTTCCTCTTTTTCCCTATCTAGGTTGCTTTGCAGGGTGACTACCTGCTCAGCACATGCCCTATTGAAATCTAATTGTTGCTCCAGCTTTTTCTGGCTCTGCAGTAGGGAGTCCAAACCTTCTTGGTACTCCCTCTGTAAGGCCAGAAATCTGGTATCCTGGTCAGCCTTTTCCTGTGCAGCACATCCATATCCTCCTTTATTTTAGTGATGTACTGTCTGCTGTCATTTTCTGACTCATGGCTCCTGAGCAGCCTCTGCTCAGAAGAGTCCAGATCAGATTGGGCCTTCTCTAATGCCATCTGTTGCCTATTTGCCAGATCTTGGCCTTCGGCACATTTGTCCTGCATGGCTCCCATTCATAGGTACAAATATGCCGCTATCCTGGCAATCTTATTATGTTCATCTTTGGCTTTAGGGGCCATATATAGTTCTCTCAGGGCCACATGTAGGGGACCCTGATCTCTCCATATATCTGACCCTGTTTCAGTGACCTGTTGCGCGATTGTCTGCAACCAGCCCGTTTGGTCCTGATGAGTCCACTCACCTCTCACAAATAGCTTATGTAAGAAGTGCTCTCTGGCTATTTTGATGTCTACCAGTGTCATCATTCTGGAATTTGAGTTCCTTCCTGACTTACAGAAGTTTGTATTTTATTTTTGCAAAACAGACCGTTTCCTCAGAGCGTTCCTTTGAGGAGTGCTTTACAGCGTAACGCAGCGTGGTGATCGGACCGGATGTATGTCTCCTGTCAGTTAGCACACTGTATTAATCTGCACAAGTGATAGATCTAACCCAGAATCTCCGGCTATGAGCCCCCACTTTTGTAAGCGATATTCAATCAACACTACAGCTAATTCAATGCCTAGTCTGGGATGCTGAGGAAAACCCTTATTGATGTATTTTTATGTCCAGTTCAGTACTCTGGATGACAACCCTAGTATAACACCCCCCTCTTAGAATCCCCCTGACCCCACTGAGCCAAGAAGTAGGTTTGTTTTGCAAATTAAAAGGTTTATTTGAAAAATTAAACAATATATATGTGTCACACTTTTATAACAAATTAATATCTGATAGTACACTTAGACATATGATGTGGATCCACAATGGGTAATGTTACAGTGGTACACTTGATTACTTAGGAGTAGTATAGAGGATGAGGTAGCTGAAATGCTTTATGGTTTCAAGGAAATGCAAGGTGGAATAAATGCAGTACAGAAAATAAACTGATATGGTTTCACAAGAGATAATGGGGCCGATTCATGGAACAAACGTGCGCCGAAAATCTATACGCAAGCAGGCGCAAGCCCGAAAAACAGGCGACCCGCACACGTGCGATTCATGGAAGTCCCTGCGCGTGTTTTCCTCGGGATGTGCGCCAAACCCGTGCATGGCGCACACGTCACTGAAACTTCCCGAACGGCATGCGCGATGCGCAGAGTGAAAGCGCACAACCTCGGCGCACACACTAAAAAGGGGGCGGAACACGGGGTTTAACGCGCGGAATGGGGAACAACGCGCGAAAATAAGGGTGTAACTGGGATGTACTGCTGGGAAGCAGACGGAACGCCCACACGCACGCGAACCACACGTATTCATGGAATCGAATAGGGCAAAGCCGCGCATGGCCAAAGACACGCACAGGCCTAAACACGTCCGCCACACGAAGGCAGGCGGTAGCGTCCCTGCGCATCACAAAAGCGCCAATATACAGCAATGATGAATGTCCCCTACTGCTATTGTGCCTGGGGTTCGCGTGAAGTTTTTCACGCGATCGGGCCTGGGGGAATGGGCTACGTGTATTACGGGGGTTCGCGTGAAGTTTTTCACGCGATCGGGCCTGGGGGAGCGGGCTACGTGTATTACAGGGGTTCGCGTGAAGTTTTTCAGGCTACCACTCACCGTCTGCCTTGCGAGTAGAAGAACGCGTAGCCAACACCCGTTGTGAAGTAATAGCGTGTGAACCCCAACGGCTGGAAAACACACGCACCGCACCCCACGAAAAGCACGTACAGAGCAATGTAAAGGCACGTGGGATCTACAAGCCCTGCCAGGGAAACGCCCGTGCGCGAAACGTCACAGACGCGCTTACGCACTAAGGGCCTTTGGTCCAATGAAATCGCGTATGCGTGCTGACGCGCTTATGTGCTAAGGGCCTTTGGTCCAATGAAATCGCGTATGCATGCTGACGCGCTTACGCGCTAAGGGCCTTTCCTCGATTTACACGCAGACGTGCAAGATTTTCACGTGCCAAATCACTCCATATCAGGCTGGCCATGCGTAAGCACACGGAAGACCACACTCCTGCCCAAAAGGCCGAATTACTGCCTCCCAGAGCCCAGAGCAGCCTCCCACGAGCCATCTGCTGCTGCCTGCCTGCCTGCTGCCACCGTGCCCTGCCATTTGGTGCCTGCACATCAGTCATCTGCAGGGGTCCATTTGCTGTGTCCATCCCTGCCGGAACAGAAGACTCCCGACTGGGATACCATCGCTCCACAGCCCAGCCCCAGGACCCAGTTGCCCACCCACTCCTGCCTCTGGGGTTGCCATGTCGGGCACTGCAACATCTGGCACCACTGGCAACCCCCGGCCAGAGAGGCAGAGGGGCACCAGCTTCACTGCCACCGAAGTTGGTGTCCTGGTGGAGCATGTCCTGGGGCAGTATGTTGGCCTCTTCGGAAGTAAGCGCGCCAACAAGGAAGGACGGACTCGGATCTGGACGGACATCGTGACTGCCATCAACGCGGAGGGGGTGGCAGTCCGCGACTACCAACATGTCAAGAAGTGCTGGGATGACTGCAGGTCCAGGACCCTCTTGAAGGCCCAGCGCCTCGTGGAGGGGGGCCGGGGCCGCATGAGTACCATCCAGATGAGGGTCCTAGAACGTGTAGGCCCAGCGCTCCATGCCCAGATCCTTGAGAGGCAGACCCGTCTGGAGTTGAGCGGTAAGTGGCCAAGCATTGCTGTGTGAGACAGGGCATGTCGCAGTGTGCTGGTTAACTGATACTTGCCTGTATGTGTGACACAGGCCATGTATGCATGTGTGTGTGCAGGGACGTCATGCATGTGAGACCAGTAATGTGTGAACCACACGGGTGGTGCATGTGTTCAAATGCAACATGGGTTGCCCTATGCGGAATGGCCACATGAAAGCATGCCAGTCTCTGTTCATGGACATGGGTGGGGGTGAGGGATGGGTGCTGATGCCATGTACATGTATGCTGTCCATGTCTGTGTGTCTGACCTGCGTGTCTGTGACTTGTGAATGCCAGGGATGCATGACACATGTCTGTCGCAATGTTCAGGTTCACTGATGCAGCCTAGTCATCCTTGTATCCACTGTGTCTGTGGTGTACGAGGCCAGATGGATGAAACTAGGGTGAAGTGTGTGCATGTGATATGCATGGCCCATGATGCATGTGAGTTCCAAAACAACATTGTATGTTTCAAGAATCCCTTGGACATGTATGCTAATGTCCATAGCATGCGCCATGCCTGTTACCGCATGTGTTTTACCTGCACTGACCCATGTGTTGTGGATGGACATGATGGAAGTGATCTTTGACAGTGCCACTCATCTGCTATTGCTTCCTGTCTAGGGGACCATTGTACAGTGTAAGAGGATTCAATTCAACACTACAGCTAAGTCAATGCCTAGTCTGGGATACTGAATGGAAACCCTTATTGATATATCTTTATTTCCAGTTCATGAGTTCTGGATGACTACCCCTATATAACACCCCTCTCTTAGAATCCCCCTGACCCCACTGAGCCAAGAAGTAGTTCTGTTTTGCAAGTTTAAAAGGTTTATTTGAGAAATAAAACAAAATATAGATACCACGCTTTTATAATAAATTAATAATCGATATCGCCCTTATAAATATAATGTTAATCAACAATGGGTAATCTGACACTAGCACACTTCTTTATAATCAATGAGGAGTTAGTATAGGATGGATAAAGTAGCAAAAATACTTTTATGATTTCAAGGGAAAAGCAATGAGGAATAAAATTCAGTACAGAAATACTTGATATGATTTTAGCAAAAGATAAGATAATCACTTTTTCTCTGGCAATACACCCCCCTCCCCTATGCAATGTAAGAAATGGAAGGAGATGGAAGTAACACACACAGTTCTCAGGAATGCAATCAAATACAATATGAAATTCAATTCCCACCCCAGCAAGCTTAGAGAAAACCGGTATGAGTTTTAAAACACAGGCCCAAGTGCTTTGAATGTGGTGGCAATGAAGTGAGAAATATGCTGAAAATGCTTTTAATTCCCTTTAGGAGGTTCAGGGTGAGTGAGAGATACTTGGGATGAGCTCAGGCTCACTTTAGCAATGATTCAGAGATGGTGATTAAGAGGCAAACAAATTTTTAGCAAGGAAAGAAATGACTGCTGATGGTTACACATGGCTGGATTTTTAACCAAATCGCAAATCGCGGTAAAATTCGCGAGTGCGTGAATCGTGATTGCGGAAAAAGTATAAGGAGTAGGAAGTAGGTTATATTACTTTAAACTAAGAGATGTGGTTTTGCCCAATCCTAGCTGTACTCACAATATATTTGGAAGGACTGGACCTCGTCACGGATCTGATCAATCAGACTAGCGGCACTTCACAGCGATCTGGTCTCTTGGTCTGCGGTTCTGCATGGTCTGGTCTGGTCTGGTCTGGCACTGGTCTGGTCTGTCCGGATACAGCGGTCTCTGCACGGCTCCTGGATCTCTGCACTGGTCCTGGCAAAAGTTCTTGGCAAGGGATTCAAGCAGCTTGCCCGGCTGTGAGTAGCTTGCAACGATTTGGGGCCTGCTGCAGAGAACTCAGCTTGTGGTTTTAGGCCTCTGATTTAGGTTCTAAAGTATAAGTCCTAGGTTCTGGAGTATGTAGCTGGAGTCAGTCTGGAACTGGTATCTTCTGGATGTTGTGTGGTCCGGCAAAACGCTCCGCAGCAACTGGATTTGAATGTCCTCTCTGGCTTCCAGTGGCTCTTTTTATGTCTTTTGAAAGTGGGTGTGTGCGCAGCATCACTAAGCCAGCCCCTCTCTCAACTGATCATTGGTCAAGCTTTGTTCTCTCCCTTGATTGGGGGAAGGAAATGTGAGTCAGAGTGATGCTGTAGGTTTTATGGGTCAGAGGATCCTCCCCTGGTCAGTTTACCCACAAATCTATATTTGACCCAAATACATATTGCACAGATACACAGTTGTTTAAAATTACATCCACCCATCACATATCACATGAGGTATACTCTGTTCAAACTCTGCTCTTCCTGGGGGCTTGCATTCAGAAATGGCAACATTTTGCGCTTTTTAGTGGGTTATGCAACATTGGTTTTTCATTAAAATTTATACAAATGTACACCCTCCTACTACACATATCTCAGTAACTTTCCAGGTCGCTAGCTTAAATGCAGTGTCTACAATATCAATAAATAGTGGGGTCTTGCCCCAGAACATCACACAAATTGGAGTTTGGGCTTGAATTGTAGGCAAAGTTTCCATTTTAAGGTTCCCCACATTTCACATTTCTGTCATCCGGTTACCAAGAGTTATCAGTGTTTCTGTAAAATATATATTTTGCTTTCAATTCAGTTCTCAGAGTGTTGGAGTCCGCCTCCAAGACTTGGGTGGGTCAGTGATCACATGTGTCTCCTGGCCGGCAGGTCTTTGTTGACAAGAAACAGTCAAAATCAACATATTCTATTCAAGTGCAAGAGCCTATTGCGTGGTCTCCAGGAGGCTGCCAGCCAGTCTGCCTTCTATCAATCAAGAGGTCATGTGAGATTCTAACTCCTGGTGTGAATCTCTGGAGGTGAGAGGTTTCCCAGCCTTTTGGCCTGTTAATCAAATCAGATTGTCTCTGGGAACAGCAAGTGGTTAAGTTTTTAATTAAATGCAGTCTTTTGATGTCTCAGTTGTCACAGAAGGCGGATTGGCTTCTGAAGTAGCAGTTCTCCTGTCAGAGTTTAGACCGCTAGCACCGCCTTGAGGTATTTATCGGTACTGCGTCCATTTTTTGGATCAGTCTTGAATGAATGCATTCCAAACAAGAGATTTTACATGGAAGTATATTATCCAGGTTCAGCACATGGCACTGGTGTGGTTCTGCAGTAAAATAATTTTGTGCCCATAATTTAGCCATGTTTGACCTGAAGAAAATGAATTCCCAATAGTTATGGGTTGCTTTTGGCAATCAGCATTGCCCTTTTTGCAATGGTTTTCAGGCTACTGTGTGTAGCTCAATGGTGGTTTTAGGCAGTGCCCTCCTGTGCTCACAACATAGGCAAAAATGGGTGGCACCTATTCTTCATGGATTTTCCTGTGCATTTTCTGGGAAGCTCTGGCCATCATGATGTTTTCAATGCCAGTAATGCACAGTTTTTGTGGTAGGGCTCGGATGCATGGGTAAAAACATCCCACAAGCCCCCCTCTTGCGATGGCCATTCTGTTTCACTGATGGAACTCGCAAGATCTGGAATGTTCTCCTCATCTTCATCCGGTAGATGGCACAGTTCAGCATCTTTTTCTCCATCCGGTCGGATCGATCGGTTCTCCTCGCCGGTCCTGATGGGAAGATTGGGCGGTACCCCGGGCCCCTCAGATCTTTGCTCCCGGTCCCTGGATCGTTCTCCTTGGCCAGTCTCCAGGTTTTCTTTCTCCTAGGATGACAAAGGAAGAGCGGCAATACCTATTCATAGACATTTTTCCCCCACCATTGATATAGTGGGGTGGCATATATATTTTAGAACTCAACAGATATGAACATGCACATTTTTTTAAATTAAGAGACAGGAACACATAAACTTGAGAAACACAGAATTTGATAGGCTATATGTAGGATATTTTAGGGTTGGAATTGAATTACTCTGGAGCGGTACCCTCTGGGATTACAGAGGACTCCTCCAGTTGCTGCAAAGTGTGCCTGGGATGGCAACACTTCAACTGGTTTATGTGGACCCACTTGTCTTCCCCCTCTGCCAAACCGCCTTTGGGGATGCGGATCTTGTAGGCCACAGGGGAGATCTTGTTTATAATTTCAAACGGTTACTTCCATGTAGGCAAAAATGTGCGCTGTCTGGCCTGGTTCCTTTGGAAATTGTATAGATAGACCCGGTCTCCCACCGGATATTCCTTCCGGGAAGTTTTCAGGTCATAGTGGGTCTTCATGCTATCAGCTGATCTTTCTAGATTCCGCTGAGCATAAGCAAAAGCATGTTGGAGGTGTTTCCTTAAATTCTCCACATACTCATGAGTTGTGGAGGCATTTATCAGTGTCTGCTCTTGGGTCCTGTAGAGCAAATGCTGAGGAAGCACCATCTTGAGCCCAGTCATCAACTCGAATGGTGACATTTTGGTTGCAGATGAAGGGGTAGATCTGATGGCCATTAGGACCAGAGGTAATCAGATATCCCAACTTGGCCCAGAATCTGCCACAAACTTTTTTAAGATGCTCACAATGGTTCGGTTATATCTCTCCACTGCTCCAGAAGAAGATGGCCTGGAAGCAATATGTAGCTTTCTTTTGACCCCCAGTATCTCCCACATCTTTGTCATTACTTCACTGGTGAAGTGGCTACCTCTGTCTGACTCAATCCTTTGAGGTAGACCAAAACGGGAAAAGAGGTGGTTAATCATCACGGCAGCTGCTGTTTCTGCCTTGCAGTTTGGGGCTGGGAGACATTCCACCCACTTGGTAAACAAGCATGTAACGGTCAACATGTACTTGTTTCCTCTAGATGAGCGAATCACAGGGCCTACAAAGTCAATTTGCAAATCTGACCATGGCAGTGTCATCCCCCTCTTTTGGAGGGGTGCACGGTGCGTGAGGGATGATGGCTGAAATTGTGCACAAACAAGACACCATTCAAGTATTGGTCAAGGTCCTGCCCCATGTGTGGCCAGTATGCAACCTCTCTTAATATTTCTAGTGTTGTGTGAAACCCACTATGACCGGCGATGGCCGCATCATGGGCGTGACTTAACATCAGGCTTCGGAATGAGGTAGGAACCACCCACTGATCGTGGCCAGCTTTGGATTTCCTTACCAGCAAACCGTCTTGGATTCGGAACATTTTTGGACATTTCATCAACACTCTTAGGTCCTCTTTCCCAATGTAATCGGTATCCGTCAGGGGAAAGTTCTCAGGGACCTCAAGCTGTAATCAAATCAGCATCAGGGGTCTCCTTGCTCCATTGGGCAGTTGAAAGATCATTGTGAGCATTTGTCTGGGACCTAGTGATAGCAGTGACCTGGATTTCCCCCAACAGGGACTCTATTTTGATTAGATCCCCTTGGATGGCCCCGGTTTTGGCCAGCTGATCAGCTAAGTCATTTCCAGTTTTGTCTGGTCCCTCTACTTTGGAATGACCCTTGATCTTTTTCCAGTAGATGGTCATCCCATTCGATGTGACCAGATCATCAATGTTTTGGATTAACTTCCCATGTTTCAAGGGTTTGTTATTAGCACATAACATGCCTCTGGTTTTCCAATTAACCAGGTGCTCCACAAACCCGTTCCGTACATAATCCGAATCAGTGATTATGACCAGTTCGTGGAGTTGATGTTGGACAGCAATGAGGATGGCCTGATGCACAGCCATCAATTCTGCCACCTGACTACTTCGGGGACCAATTTTGTATCCAGCGGAGGGTTCTGGGAACTCCTTTACCCATGCATTCCCTACGCCAGCCACCAGTTCTTTCTCCCCGTCGTTGTCAACATGGTAAGAGCATCCATCCACATAGACAGTGGGCATTCCCTCACACTTGTCTTCTTCAAAGACTTTGTGTGGGGAATTAAGGTATGCCTCCATGTTGTCCTTGATTTTTAGACTTTCGTCCTCGAGACAGTTTTCTCTGGCACAATCATGCAAGTCAGCCAGACCTTGCGCGAGGGGACTCTTCGTGTTTTGGCCATATCTGACCTCCACAGGAAAGCCTTGCATTGACAGAATCCAGGAAGTAATTCGGGAATTGCTCACATTTCCGGCCCGGATTCTGTCACTTTGGAGATATTGCAGAGGCTGGTGTGGAGTCTCCACTATGATGTGTTCCCCATGGATAAACGGGCGGTAATTCTTCAATGCCCACACCGTTGACAGGAGTGCCTTCTCACAATCGTTGAATTTTTCCTCCACAGAGGATAAAGTTTTGCTCGCATAGGAGATTACTTTATTGACCTTGTCATGCTTTTGGTATAATACTGCCGTCAAGCACGTATTAGAGAACCCTGTCTCCAGGAAGAACTCCTTGTTTCTGACAGGGCAAGCTAGGCAGGGTGCTTGTGAGAGGCTTCTTTTGAGTTGTCTTACTGCCTCGGCTTGTTCTGGACCCCATTCCCACTTGACCCTCCCCTTCAGGAGATGAATCAGGGGTCTGGTGATCTCTGCATAGCCCTCAATGAACTTTCTGCTGTAATTAGTCAGTCCAAGGAGGCTCCTTAGTTCCCGCAGAGTTGTGGGGTCTTTCAGTTTCTGAAGTGCTTCCACTTTCTTTTCCTGGGGACATAGACCCTGAGGAGTAATCTCATGCCCCAAGAAATTAACACGGGTTCTACACCACTGTGCTTTCTGAAAGGAAAGTTTTGCTCCGGCGGCCCTCAACTGGGTCAGAACATAACGGATCTCCGCTATGTGTTCCTCCACAGATGAACTTTTGATGAGGACATCAACTACATAAGCCAGGTTACCCCTTTCACCCAGGTCGGGCATGGCCTTGTGTAGGAAAATGTTGAATTCATTGCCGGAGTTGAGGTATCCGAAGGGAGTCCGGGTCCATGTGTACTGCTGGCCCCCAAAGGTAAAAACCAGCTTGTATTGGTCCTCCCTACTGACAGGCACAGTCCAGTATCCATTGGTCAGGTCTATTGCAGTGAATACCTGTGACCCCTGGATCTGGGCCAGCCCTTGGTCAATGTAGGGCAGAGGCCATCGGGAAGTATGGACCAGTTTGTTGAGCTCCCTGAGGTCGACGCAGAGTCTCCACTGGCCGTTTGTCTTCAATATTCCCAGCACCGGGTTATTGAAGGTGCTGTGAACTGGACGGATTATTCCCCGGGACTCCAGGTTCTTAATTATTTCAGTAAGGGACTCCATTGATGCGAGAGGCAAGCGATATTGCTTCACAAACACTGGAGTCATTCCAGGGTCCATGGGGATTGTTGTTGTGTGGATGTCGGTGCGACCACAGTCATATGAGTCTACCGCAAAGAGATCTTGGAAATCCAAGAAAACTTGTTTCAACTTTTGCTTCTGTTCCAGAGTCACACAGGCATCAGCTAGGTTGACTCTCTCTTCCACCATCTGCCTGAAGCCTGGAAAGACTTCTGGTTTTGCTATCTCAGCGGCCTCCTCCAGCTGGGTGGAGAAGTCCCTGGTCAGAGTGCTGATTTGGACTGGAGGCTTCAAGTGGGATAGGCAGCCCTCATGGACCTGGAAAATCACCTCATCCCTCCTGAAGTCACAAGTCACATCTTCCTTACCATAAGGGAAAGACGTGTACACCAGGAAGTTCCCCCCATGCCGGGTGAAAATCCTGTCTGGTGTTGTATTGTCCTCACTGTCACTGTCAAAACAGTCCTTGGGGATTGGTCCTAACAGTTCATTTCCTAAATCAATGGAGAAATGTCGGTCATCAATTGCCATTCCAATAATGGTGCCTGCGGCTAGAGTAATACTCTTTAAGTCGCTGTTATCCACCTCTATTGGAATGGTGTCATGTTCTATGTTGACTAATGGTGTTGGGTTTACCCCCAACCCTTGCTGTTGGAGAGAAGCATTTAGATGTATATAAGCATCAGGGTTTTGCAATTTTTGTCCTCTTTTAACTTTCACTTCCAGGGAGAATTGTCGGGTCCTTTCTGCGATGGTGACTTCCTCTTTGATCTGAATTTCAACTGCATAAGGTAGCAAATGAGCTGACCTAAATGCTTTTTCTGGATCATCAAAGCCCATGGGATTATCCGCTAATCGGGACCAAGCTTTGAAGTTTATTAGGTCCAAACTAATGGCAAAGCGATTGAGAATGTCACTGCCTAAGTAAAAGGCGGCAGTGAGGTCTCGTACGACCCAACAATTATGGACTATGCTCTTGTTGCCAATGGAGATTTTGAGCATACACCTGCTTGGCAGGAGATGTTCGGAATTAGGTGCTTCCAGGTCCATTTTCCATTGTCTATCAGTTTGAATGTGGGAATGGCTGGATCTTTTGGGAGTTGGCGGAACATGGCTTCGCTGATGAAGCTCTTACCGTTGTTCACACACACTCGAGCGAGAACAGAGTCATTCCCATCATTTAACTGAACAGGGATGAACAACTGCTCTCCAATTTGCTGAATATCAGCCAGGCTCTGAGCTGATTTCACATCTTTCTGGCCTATAGGAGTGGGAGTTTCTGATTGTGGATTGGTGAAGAATTTCAGAGGTTGATTTTCAGAAATAGAGAGGACCCCCCATCACCATTCTGTTGTCCTACTGCTATTACAGTCACGTCTGGAGTTTGGTTGTTCTGGAAGTGAAATTCTACTTGGTCAGATTTTTGTTCAACCATGTGGCAGGTGCCGTTTAAACTAACATGGTTGACACTCTGTTTTAATTTTATTGGTCGGCTAGTCTGGGTCCAGAGAACCTTGTTTACACAATCTATTAGGGGTGACAACCTTCTCAGGAGGTCGTTCCTTAGTAAACAAGGGGTGCCCTCTGGAGCCACTACTATGACCGGGTGTTTCACCTTGTGTCGCCCAATTTTAATGTCCAAGTCTGCAGTCCCCTCAACGGGAATTTCCTTCCCGTCAAAGTTCGGCAATTGTCCAGGAAGAGAGGTGAGAGGAATTCGGTAATTCTCCCCCCTTCCTGCATTTAGTTACTCAAAGGCCCTTTTGGACAGAAGGGTAGCTTGGGATCCAGTGTCCACCAGTGCCAAAATTGTACCCTGCCCCTGTACTTGTACCGGGGCATAGTATTTTCCCTCCTTCTCCTCAAGGGGGCACAGATAATGCACATTTTTGGACAACTGGTGGGCTAACTTTCTGGTTTGGACATTGCTAGTGAAGAGATTTGGGCAGAATTCTGTGGAGAACCTTGGGAATCTGAAAGAAAAAGTTGGCAACTGGAGATCAGAGCCATTGTGGGTTCCCCTGGTTCTGGTTCTGGGCCGCCCCCCCCTTTTTGGAGGCAGTCACCAGGATGGGTTTGAACCAGGGGATTTTGGTATTGTCGGTTCTGGGATGAGATAATGGGCGGCGGTAGCTCAGTCTCCACATCTCCCCAGTCTGAATTGGCATCCCTTGGGACCCATTTTTCCTTGGGAGGAATTCCCCCATCTCTAACGGAGAAGATCCTTTCCCCAGGATCCTCTGAGGATCCCTCTCCCTCAAATTGGAAGACCTGTACCTCCTCCACAAAGTGGGTCTGTTTGGGTCCTTTGTTTCTCCTGCCCCCCCTCTGCTCCTTGGGAGGCAGGCTTTCAGGGGCAGGAGATTTTGTTTCCGGTTCCTGGTTTTCCAGGGGCTGTTTACAAGTTGGGAAGGAAGCTTCCTCCAAGGCTTTACACCCCCCTTCCCCTTGTGCCTCCTCCCTGGGAACCGGTGGGTTATCGGGGTGCTGCCCCCGTCATTGTTCTGGAGCACCAGGTCCAGAGTTTGGGGCATTCTGCGGTGGCATGCACATCTGAGGGTTCTGTTGAGCCCTCAGTATGTGACCCAGATCTCGTGCCATATTTTGGACCTGACGCTCTAACTGGGAAACCCGCTCAGGCTGATATGGGGCTCTATTTTCTCCCCTGGGCTGATCCCGGGAAGGGTAGCTACCCCTTCTCTGGTAGTACCCCTGGTTGGGAAGATTTTGGTACCCCTCCACCCTTGGCCTCCACTCTCCCGGATTAGGTTGTCTGGGCTCAGGGAATTGGGGAAAGAAGGATGGATGATTTTGGGGTGGGAAATTGGGTGGATACCTGGGGAAAAAGTTCTGCCCAGGATTTGGAGAATTTCTGCCCTCCTTTGGGAAGTTGGGAGGGAAGTTCCCTGGGTTAGATGCTTGGCTGGATCCCCCCCCTTGGGCTGGAGGAGTCCACACATAACCCAGGATTGGTCGGATTCCCTTATACCGGGGACTTACATAGTCAGGGGAGCGGGGGACCCCATTTGTTGGACTAACTCCTCGACTCCCTGTCTGTGACTGGCCCGAGGGCCTTCTGGGCTGTGAATTATTTGGTGCAGGCAGGTTTTTAGGCCGCCCCCATCTCCAAATCTAAAACGTGGGCAACCTTTACCTCTGCCACCTTGGCAGCAGCAGGGGTGCTGTTGGTTTAGGGGTTTTTCGGCACGTTATTTTTATTTTCAATAGGCTTCTGCACCTCATAGATCCGGGTAGCCTGTTCAATGACCCAGTCTAAAGATCTTTTCTCATGAAAATCTCTCACGAGCTGGGTCATTATATATTTAGGGAGAGCATGGAAAAATGTATTGACAAACTCTTTGCTGTCTGTGCGCACCCTTCTGGTGGTCTGCGCAAAAGCACGCTTTAATTCTTGCACAAACTCTTGTGGGGCCTGATCCTCCCCACATTGCAAATTGTAGGCTGACTTGCGAGCCTCTTGAGGATTTCTGTGAACAGAAAAATGTTTCAAGATGGCCGCCTTATAGGTGGACCATCTTAAATGATTTTGATCCTCCAGCCCCGCAAAGAAACTGGAGTATTCTGGGGAGAATGTCCATTTGACGTACTGGATGCAGCTACTGCTGTCCTTCAAATGGAAAGTCTCCATCATTTGCTCATAGAGCTCCAAGTGTTCACAAACGGAATACTTGGCGTTCTTATGATAAGGCGTGATGACACTCCTTATTGCCTTTATTTGCTTCAATGGGTCCTTAAGCAAGGCCCTTTTTGCCTTATTGACCTTTTTGGTTCGGGTAACCCTGGTCCATTCATCCTCTGACTCAGAGGCACTGCTCCCAGAGGTTCCTGTCTGATCTTCCAGGTTTTCCTGGATTCTGCGAGCCTGGGAATGGCTGGCAGAATGTGGGGACCTGGTCTCCTGTGTTCTGCGCCGTTCAGAGGAGTCTTCAGATTCCTCCTTGCTGCCAGGATTTGATGGGTACCCCCCCCACTGACCTAACTGGGCAGAAGTTTTCAGGATTCCCTTAATGGGCCTACTCTCCTGGGGTTCCCCACTAAATTGCACTGTGCTTGGGTGCCCATACCCGGATGCCCGCCCCTCCATTCCTGGGAGGTACTGGCCTATGAGCCCCATACTTCTGGTTGGATAGTAATCTGCCATCCCTGTGGCCCGGTGTTCATGTGCGCGAGGGGACATGGGGGTGGCAGAGTCCAGGGACTGAGAGATATGAAGGCCTCTGGTACTAGGGCTCCTGAGGTTATGCTCAGGAGTCTCCCTCTCCCAGCGAACCTGGTCTCTATCCGCCCCTGCTCCCTGTTGCAATGCAAGAGCCTGCGCTTTCAGTTCCTCAGTTAAGGCCTTACTAGACTCTATCAGTCTCTCCTGCATCGCTACCTGTTGTTGGAGCCTATCATTGTGCTGCAGAGAGCCCCATTTTCTCTCTGTGCCTCCTGATTGGTCCTGGAGTACTGGGGCAGTCTTTGCTGCAGGAGGGTTACCTCCTGAGTCCCTTCCCTACTGGCCTGCTCCTTTCTTGCCAGAGCCTCCTCCACCCTCCTGGTGTGCTCTAACGAGTTCTGGTGTTCTTTTTGAAGGTCACCCAGTCCCTGGAGGGCCAGGTGATTTTCTTCCATTTTCCTTTTTAAATGGCAGACTTCCTGGCCTAAGGTGTCCCTTTCCTGACTAAGAGTCTGCATCTGTGCCGCCAGGTCGTCCCTTTGCCTTTGGAAGGCACCAGCTCTCTGGCACTCCTGATCAAACTCTGCCTGGGTATCCAGGTCTTTCAGAATCAATTTATTGCTTTCTGCCTTTTCCCTATCTAGGTGGCTTTGGAGGGTGACTACCTGCTCAGCACATACCCTATTGAAATCTAATTGTTGCTCCAACTTTTTCTGGCTCTGTAGTAGGGAGTCCAAACCTTCTTGGTACTCCTTTTGCAAGGCCAGAAATCTGGTATCCTTGTCAGCCTTTTCCTGTTGCAGTATGTCCATATCCTCTTTTATTTTAATGATATACTGCCTACTATCATTTTCTAACTCCTGGCTCCTCTGCAGCCTCTGCTCAGAAGAGACCAGGTCAGATTGGACCTTCTCTAACGCCATCTGTCGCCTATTTGCCAGATCTTGGCTTTCAGTATATTTATCCTGCATGTCTCCCATATATAGGTACAGGTATGCCGCTATCCTGGCAATCTTATTGTGTTCATCTTTGGCTTTAGGAGCCATATATAGTTCACTCAGGGCCACATGTAATGGACCCTGATCTCTCCATTTGTCTGTCCCTGTTTCAGTGACCTGTTGCGCGATGGCCTGCAACCAGACCGTTTGGTCCTAGTGAGTCCACTCACCTCTCACAAATAGCTTATGTAAGAGGTGCTCCCTCGCTATTTTCATGTCTACCAAGGTCGTCATTCTAGAGATTGATCTCTGTCCTGACTTACAGAAATTAGTATTTTATTTTTGCAAAACAGACCTTTTCCTTAGAGTGTCCCTTTGAAGAGTGCTTTACAGCGTAAAACAGCTTGGTGATTCGACCGGATGTATGTATCCCGTCAGTTAGCACACTGTATTAAGCTGCACAAGTGATAGATCTAACCCAGACGTCCGGCTCGAGCTCCCAATTTGTAAGAGGATTCAATTCAACACTACAGCTAAGTCAATGCCTAGTCTGGGATACTGAATGGAAACCCTTATTGATATATCTTTATTTCCAGTTCATGAGTTCTGGATGACTACCCCTATATTACACTCTCTTAGAATCCCCCTGACCCCACTGAGCCAAGAAGTAGTTCTGTTTTGCAAGTTTAAAAGGTTTATTTGAGAAATAAAACAAAATAGAGATGCCACGCTTTTATAATAAATTAATAATCGATATCGCCCTTATAAATATAATGTTAATCAACAATGGGTAATCTGACACTAGCACACTTCTTTATAATCCATGAGGAGTTAGTATAGGATGGATAAAGTAGCAAAAATACTTTTATGATTTCAAGGGAAAAGCAATGAGGAATAAAATGCAGTACAGAAATACTTGATATGATTTTAGCAAAAGATAAGATAATCACTTTTTCTCTGGCAATTCACCCCCCTCCCCTATGCAATGTAAGAAATGGAAGGAGATGGAAGTAACACACACAGTTCTCAGGAATGCAATCAAATACAATACAAATTCAATTCCCACCCCAGCAAGCTTAGAGAAAACCGGTATGAGTTTTAAAACACAGGCCCAAGTGCTTTAAATGTGGTGGCAATGAAGTGAGAAATATGCTGAAAATGCTTTTAATTCCCTTTAGGAGGTTCAGGGTGAGTGAGAGATACTTGGGATGAGCTCAGGCTCACTTTAGCAATGATTCAGAGACGGTGATTAAGAGGCAAACAAATTTTTAGCAAGGAAAGAAATGACTGCTGATGGTTACAGGTGGCTGGATTTTTAACCAAATCGCAAATCGCGGTAAAATTCGCGAGCGCGTGAATCGTGATTGCGGAAAAAGTATAAGGAGTAGGTTCTGGGCATGTTGGAAAGCTTAGATTATAAGCTTTCAGAGGAAAGTTAAACCAAGTTCGTAGCCCAAACGGTTCCAGAGATATGAACGATTTTGTAAAGGTCGTTTTTCGGATTTAAAGTAAACTCAAAATGACAGGTGACAGCTTTGCAGCTGCAGAATTGACAAATGACAGTGGTGCAGCTTTACAAATGACAGGTGACAGTTAGGAGGCAGTTCTACTTAGGTTAAATAGATTGAATTATATTACTTTAAACTAAGAGATTTGGTTTTGCCCCGTCCTCGCTGTACTCACAATATATTTGGAAGGACTGGACCTCGTCACGGATCTGATCAATCAGGCTAGCGGCACTTCACAGCGATCTGGTCTCTGGGTCTGCGGTTCTGCACGGTCTGGTCTGGTCTGGTCTGGCACTGGTCTGGTCTGTCCGGATACAGTGGTCTCTGCACGGCTCCTCGATCTCTGCACTGGTCCTGGCAAAAGTTCTTGGCAAGGGATTCAAGCAGCTCGCCCGGCTGTGAGTAGCTTGCAATGATTTGAGGCCTGCTGCAGAGAACTCAGCTTGTGGTTTTAGGCCTCTGATTTAGGTTCTAAAGTATAAGTCCTAGGTTCTGGAGTATGTAGCTGGAGTCAGTCTGGAACTGGTATCTTCTGGATGTTGTGTGGTCCGGCAAAACGCTCCGCAGCAACTGGATTTGAATGTCCTCTCTAGCTTCCAGTGGCTCTTTTTATGTCTTTTGAAAGTGGGTGTGTGCGCAGCATCGCTAAACCAGCCCCTCTCTCAACTGATCATTGGTCAAGCTTTTCTCTCTTCCTTGATTGGGGGAAGGAAATGTGTGTCAGAGTGATGCTGTAGGTTTTATGGATCAGAGGATCCTCCCCTCGTCAGTTTGCCCACAAATCTATATTTGACCCAAATACATATTGCACAGATACACAGTTGTTTAAAATTACATGCACCCATCACATATCACATGAGGTATACTCTGTTCAAACTCTGCTCTTCCTGGGGGCTTGCATTCAGAAATGGCAACATTTTGCGCTTTTTAGTGGGTTATGCAACATTGGTTTTTCATTAAAATTTATACAAATGTAAACCCTCCTACTACACATATCTCAGTAACTTTCCAGGTCGCTAGCTTAAATACAGTGTCTACAATATCAATAAATAGTGGGGTCTTGCCCCAGAATATCACACAAATTGGAGTTTGGGCTTGAATTGTAGGCAAAGTTTCCATTTTAAGGTTCCCCACATTTCACATTTCTGTCATCCGGTTACCAAGAGTTATCAGTGTTTCTGTAAAATATATATTTTGCTTTCAATTCAGTTCTCAGAGTGTTGGAGTCCGCCTCCAAGACTTGGGTGGGTCAGTGATCACATGTGTCTCCTGGCCGGCAGGTCTTTGTTGACAGGAAACAGTCAAAATCAACATATTCTATTCAAGTGCAAGAGCCTATTGTGTGGTCTCCAGGAGGCTGCCAGCCAGTCTGCCTTCTATCAATCAAGAGGTCATGTGAGATTCTAACTCCTGGTGTGAATCTCTGGAGGTGAGAGGTTTCCCAGCCTTTTGGCCTGTTAATCAAATCAGATTGTCTCTGGGAACAGCAAGTGGTTAAGTTTTTAATTAAATGCAGTCTTTTGATGTCTCAGTTGCCACAGAAGGCGGATTGGCTTCTGAAGTAGCAGTTCTCCTGTCAGAGTTTAGACCGCTAGCGCCGCCTCGAGGTATTTATCGGTACTGCGTCCATTTTTTGGATCAGTCTTGAATGAATGCATTCCAAACAAGAGATTTTACATGGAAGTATATTATCCAGGTTCAGCACATGGCACTGATGTGGTTCGGCAGTAAAATAATTTTGTGCCCATAATTTAGCCATGTTTTACCTGAAGAAAATGAATTCCCAATAGTTATGGGTTGCTTTTGGCAATCAGCATTGCCCTTTTTGCAATGGTTTTCAGGCTACTGTGTGTAGCTCAATGGTGGTTTTAGGCAGTGCCCTCCTGTGCTCACAACATAGGCAAAAATGGGTGGCACCTATTCTTCATGGATTTTCCTGTGCATTTTCTGGGAAGCTCTGGCCATCATGATGTTTTCAATGCCAGTAATGCACAGTTTTTGTGGTAGGGCTCGGATGCATGGGTAAAAACATCCCACAACAGTACCCTGATGCTTGTGTTCTATGTCTCCCTCTACACAGTGCCACATGAAGAAGAGGGTGGAGACGGCGCTGTGGAGCAAAGCGGCGGGGTGCCCCCATGGCTGCAGCGGAAGGGGTGGGTGACCCCCCACAGGGGCTTGCAACGGCGGAAGACGGGGTGGAGCCATCCAGGTTGGTGGTTTCCACAGAGGAGGAGGAGGCTGCTACTGAGGCGCACATGGGGCCTGGTGGGGCATCCCTGCTGGTGCAAGTGTTGCAGTCCAGGGGCAGTGGCAGGAGGCAGCACAGGTCGCCGTGGAGGGGCCTTTGCATGTCACTGTCCCTGACACTGTGATTGCACCACCATGCATTAGCAGGGATGCCCCATCCCAGGCCCGTCCGCAGGTAGGGGGGATGTCCATGTCATCTGACTCCCCTCCACCTGCGGACGAGGGGACCCTTGGCCGTATGGAGAAGGTCCTGCAATTCGTGATGAGGTGCGTGCTTCCCGGAGGAGCATGCACGTCATCACGGGGAGCACTGTGCCAACGTGGCCCAGTTGGGATCGGCCATGGTCGGGGGTTTCCTACATGTGTCGGCCAATCTGGCGACACTCTCCTCCTCTGTGGAGACTATGCACCAGTCGTTCTCCATGCCGTCTTCCGGCCCAGATGCCACCAGGGCCCCCTGTGGACCTGCCCCGACCAATGCAGCCAGCTCGGTGGGGATCCCATCCCTGCCACAGTCAGGAGTCGGAGGTCCAGCAGGGGTGGACACACCAGCAGCTGGACCCCAGCAGATGGAGGATGTGACGCCATCATCGGGCAGGGCACGTGCACGACGGCGTCGGTGGATTCCATCAGCCTGGATGCCTGCTGGCACAGGCAGTTGCGTCGGAGGCAGCGGCAGGCTCGACGTGGGAGGCATCATGGCTCGGGGCCATCAACATCAGGGGTGCAGGCATCGGCCGGAGGGCAGGAGAACCCTGGAATGGGAGTGGCTTCCGTGTGGGAGTGGTTGGGCCAGCAGATAGGTGCGGAGCGGCAGCGGGCAGAGGAGGAATGGCTCACAATGGTCAGGGCGGAGAACTCCATGTGGAGGGCGCTGAGAAGGGCTGAGTGCCTCGAGGGTCTTCGCAGGGAGTTGGAGCTGGACACTGCTTTATCCCTGCGAGACCTCGGGGCCAGGGAGTTCGATGATGCCCTGGCCCATGACAACATCCAGTGAGCCGTTGGACTAGCCCGCTGCCCTTGTAAATAGTTATGTAGTTAGTGTTAGGTTTCCTTTGTTTTTGCATTTTTTTTGGACCTTTTGGACAATGGGCCACATTTTTGTATATAGTTTTTTTTTATTAGGTAGTGTTGTTAGATAGGTTTCATTTCTTTTGTTGGGATCATGGACCCTGGCTTGTTCATCTGTACATAGTTCACTGTTGGATTTTCTTTTCATTTTACAATTTACCCATGGAGGAATGGCTTTCAATTATAATTTCCCATTGGATTTTCGTTTGTGGACTGTGACTTTGGACACTATTCCTTTGGATTATGATTTTTGGTTTTGCATTTTTTCACAGACATGCTTCTTTTTATTTTTTTACATTCCCATTTCTGTTTGTTTATTTTTGATTCAATTCATGTTTCCTTTAATACATTCTTTTTGAGAAAAATTCAATGTGTAGTATCATCTCATTGGTTTCATGCATATCATGATATGGGTTTTGAGATTCACTGACACTCATTGGGTGTATGTGAGGGACATGTGTTCGTTTCCAAACTTGCAATTGGTGTTCTATCATGTTATTGCCATTTCTAAGTGGGTGGATGCAATACTCGGGTGGGTGTTTTGCATTTGGAGGCTGACATAGGGACCAGGGATCTAGATTGTGATGACATGTTGGCTGGGGAACATGAGTTGGGGCCTGGTGGAGGGTGCCCCACAGTGCTGGGGGGTGGGGGTGCAGGGGAACATGAGTTGGACATGAGTGGGGGCTGCTGGCAGGTGCCCCACAGTGCTGGGGGGTGGGGGTGCAGGGGAACATGAGTTGGACATGAGTGGGGGCCTGCTGGCAGGTGCCCCACAGTGCTGGGGGGTGGGGGTGCAGGGAAACATGAGTTGGACATGAGTGGGGGCCTGCTGGCAGGTGCCCCACAGTGCTGGGGGTGGGGGTGCAGGGGAACATGAGTTGGACATGAGTGGGGGCCTGCTGACAGGTGCCCCACAGTGCTGGGGGCTCGGGGTTCCAGGGGAACATGAGTTGGACATGAGTGGGGGCCTGCTGGCAGGTGCCCCACAGTGCTGGGGGGTGGGGGTGCAGGGGAACATGAGTTGGACATGAGTGGGGCCTGCTGGCAGGTGCCCCACAGTGCTGGGGGGTGGGGGTGCAGGGGGACATGTGTGGGGGCCTGGTGGAGGGTGCCCTTGAATGGTGGGGGGTGGGGGTGCAGGGAGACAGGAGTGGGGGCCTGGTGGAGGGTGCCCTGCACTGCTGGGGGGTGGGGGTGCTGGGAGAAATGCATTGTTGATCAGTAGTGCAAGGTGACATGTGGCTTGGCTGGGGGGCATGCCCATGGTGGATGGGCGCCTGCGGGACATGAGCAGGGGTGCAGGGTCCCGTGGTGTGGGCTGCCTGCAGGGGCCGTGGAGGTTGTAGAGCGAACACCTGGGAGGACCCACACGGCCAATTCATGTGTAGTACTCCCCAGAACCCCTGAAATACACGTACCCTGCTGAAATTGCGTGTGAAACTTCCCACGCACCCCTGAAATACACGTACCCTGATGGAATCGTGTGTGGAACTTCCCGCGCACCCCGAAATACACGTACACAGGACATTCGCGTGTGGAACTTCCTGCGCACCCCTGAAATACACGTACACTGATGGAATCGCGTGTGAAACTTCCCGCGCACCCCTGAAATACACGTACCCTGCTGAATTTGCGTGTGAAACTTCCCGCGCACCCCTGAAATACACGTACCCCGCTCGCACGGGGCCAATCGCGTGTGGAACTTCCTGCGCACCCCTGAAATACACGTACCCTGATGAAATCACGTGAGAAACTTCCCGCGCACCCCAGTGATACACGTAGCCCGCTTGCCGTGCTGGTACAGGGTTAGCGCAGCCCTTTGCGCTGGATTGGGGATTTTGATGGCTTTTCCCTGCGCAAGGGGCGTTCTTGGGGGCGTAACTGGCGCTGCTGCAGGGTCGCTGCACCACTGTGCACCACGGCTGGTTTTGGTGGCTGGAATCCATGAATACGCTGTGCGCGGAAATGTATTTTAGCACACGCGGCTGGCGCAGGGATTCGCACGCGCACACTGTGCGCCAGCTGCATGCGCCAATTGTGCGCTGAATTCTATGAATTACCCCCAATATGTTCACTTTTCCCCTGGTGGCAATACACCCCCCCTATATGCAATGCAAGGAGATGGAAGTAACACACACAGGGCCTCATTACAACCCAGGCGTTAAGGGTTTAAAGGCGCCGTCGGCGCCGTTAACTCTTAACGCCCGATTACCATTTTAACGCCTGCTTTTAGCAGGTGTTAAAATGCAAGGCGCTAACCCGCCTTGGTGCTAATTACGGCACCGTAATTTACGGTGCCGTAATTAGCGCCTTCCCCACTCCCATTATGCCCTAAGGGGCAAAAATGGGAATGGGGAAGGGTAAATGGGGAATGGGAATTTACCGCCCCACTCACCTTGGAATGGGGCGGTAAATCCGCCATCCACCATGGTGTAAACAGAGTTTACACCATGGTGGTAAAGTAGGGAACTTACCGCCTGGGTTGTAATGAGGCCCACAGTCTTCAGGAATACAATCAAATACAATACGGAACTCAGTTCCCCCCCAGCAAGCTTAGAGGAAACAGGTAGAAGTTTGAAACATAGGCCCAAAATGCTTTTAAATGTGATGGCAATGGATGGGAAAATGTGCTAACTGATTTTAATTCCCTCTAGAGATTCAGGGTGAGTGAGAGATGCTTGTTGGTATTAGTTCAGGCTCACTTTAGCAATGCTCTCTGAGTTATTACCAGGTTGCAAACGGATTTTAACAAAGGAAAGAAAGGAGCTGCTATTTTGACAAGTGGAGAAATTGAGCCAAATCGCAAATCGCGGTAAATTTCTCGATTGCGTAAATCGCGATTGCGGAAAAAGTATAGGGAAAGCCTAGAATCACAGCTTTAAAATGAAAGTTAAACCACGTTCCTAGCCCAAACGGTTCAAGAGATACGGACGATTTAATAAAGGTAGATTTTCGGATTTAAAGTAAAACTCAAAATGACAGGTGACAGCTTGCAGCTGCAGAATTGACAGGTGACAGTTGTGCAGCTTTAAAAATTACAGATGACACGATTTCTAGGAGGCAGTTCTACTTAGGTTAAAATAGCTTGGATTAGATTATTTTAAGTAAGAGATTGGATCTGCACAGTTCTGCTAGGTACTCACAATAAAAATTTGAAATAGGCCTCGTCACGGATCTGGTCAACACATCCAGCGGCGGTTCTGTCTGCTCGGCGTGTTAATCAGGCACCGGTTCTGCTCACAGCGATCCGGATCTCTGGTTCTGCTCACAGCGGTCTGGGTCAGCACTGCTCTGCTGGTCTAGCCTCTCTAGATACAGCGGCCTCTGGTTCTGGATACTGCTCTGCTTTCCGGTCCGGATCAAGTGGATTCTGGATGTAACACTGCTTTCTGGGTACTGGCAAAGGTTCTTGGCAAAGAATTCAGACAGCTCGCCCGGCTGTGGAATAGTTTGCAGATGATTTTAAGGATTCTGAGGCCTGCTGAGAAGAGTTCTCAGTTTGTGGGTTTAGGCCCTTGCTTCAAGTTCTGAAATAAAGTTCTGGTCTTTGGAGATTGATGGATGTGAAGTCTGGAGTCTCCCGGCAGAGCGTCCCGCAGAAAATGGAATTGAATGTCTCTACCTGTCCCAGCAGTCTCTTTTTATGTGTTTTGGAAAGTGGGTGTGTGTGTTGGTCATAACTAAGCCTGCCCCTCTCTACTTGTCATTGGCCCAATTCTCCCCTCTCCCATGATTGGGGGAAGGAAATGGATTGTCATCATGATGAGGTCTGGTTATGTGTCAGAGGATCCTCCCTTGGTCAATTTGCCCACAAATCTATATTTGATTCAAATACATATTTCCCAGATACACAATTTGTTGAAATTACATGTACACATTATATATTCCTTATGGTCCATGCTTGTCTGCCTCTGATCTTCCTGGGGGCTTGAATTAAAAAATGACAACATTTTGCGCTTTTTGACTGCTTTACCAATATCGGACATTTACCAAAAATGACATACATGTGCGCAAGGAGTATGGACATTAATTGATGAAGTGCCAGATTTTTAACATGCAGACATTTGGAGTAAGACCCTATTTTCTGCTAGCAACCCCCCAGCATACACCACAGGGTCCTAACACCTCTTAAAACGTGCACAGAAAAATCACAAGAATAATGATATTACTTATATAATTCTGACAAGTACGCACTATGAGTTATCCATCTTTTTTTTAAATTATGCTCTGGCCCAGATGGGTGTGGTTTAGGTTCCAAAGCACATGGGGGAAGCTTCTGTCTGCCCCCGCCTCCAGCTCGGGTGGCTCCCAGAGGCACTTCTCCTCCCACTTCCCCCAAGAGGAAGCCACTTTACGGCCCCCCCAATATAACATTTGCCTGAGTCCAGGACAAGGCTTTGTGCAACCTCCTGCGGTGCCCCACCCCTAATCTAATCAGAGAGGTGTAAACTCCTTTTGGTGGGGAAGCAGGATGCAGCTAGGCCTGGGAAGAGTGGCTGAGCAGGTTTCTCCTGTCGGGGGTAGTTGTCAGGCAGAATTCAGCTAAATGTCACTTTAGTTCCCAGTTTAAATCAAACTTACAATTTTGACCTATACATTAAATAATTACTTCCTTCAAGTCATCTCAGAATATAGTTTTACATTGTGTCCACCTCTTAGCAAGTCTTTCCTTGGTCTGGTTTGGGTTCCTCTGTTCAGTTTTACACAAAAGTCTGGTGGTTTTAAAACGCTGGCTTTCTGATAGTGGTGAGTACTGGTATTGCATCCATTTTTGGGATCTGTCTTGAATTACTGCATTTCAATAGAGTGGTCTTTTGCTTGATAGTACAGGACCCTTGCTTAACATTGTTTTGATGGCATCCTTACAGTAGAGTGGTGATGTGGAACCCCCCACAAGATGGTTGTATCTTTGGAGTGGTCTTGTGCCAACTGCACAGTTCTCCTGGATTCTGGCGTGAATGTGGGCAGCGACAGCTCATCCCCACATCCGCCCAGTCTATTGATTTAGTTTGTTCTGGGATAGAATAATGGGCGACGACAGCTCATCCCCACATCTACCCAGTCTAAGGATTCAACATGGGTCAAAACCCTTGACAGTTCATGGGTTTTTACCAGCTAGTGCATGCTAATTTCCTACAATTTACTAATATCATACTTACCCAATTTAGAAACATTTTTGTCCAATGTACCAATGCCCACCTTCTAGCATCATATGTAGCACTTATATACACATTTTGCAACTTTTTCCACTGTTTTTTCATTCACTGACATCCGCGATGTCTGATGTCTACGCAGACTTTTCAGACAGTGTCACGTGACCACACACGCACACGGCATGATGACGTGTTTGCGAACGCATCCACACTTCGCAATCAGGTCTGTGCTTTGTGGACAGTTCGGAACTGCACTTTCTGCTGAAAGTAGGTAAAAAACAAATTAGTGATATCTGGATTCGGTGCGTGGACTCACTTAACTGTTCGGTCCGCGGGCAGGCATCTGATTGGTCTAGGGTGTGAGGTGATGTCTGTGGACATCGGACGCGCATGCTGATTGGATGGTGAAAATCGTGCTGTGCATCATATTTTTGGAAGTGCCCGCCATGTTGGATCTGCCGATGACAGTGGACAGCATACCGGTGAAAGAGTCTGGAAAACACATTTTGGGTCATTTGGTGGTGGAAAGAGTAGCTAGGAAGGGTGGGGGAGTGTAAAAAAGATGATATGGTGCTGTTTTTGTAGATTTAAAAAGGTCACACAGGTGTCATAGTGTAGGGGAGGATTGGTCCGAAAGACCCCCCCTTGCCTACATCCCCTCCCCAGGTGAGGGCCATGGCTCATCGGGCGTCCCCTCCTTACCACCAGGGCCCAGGTGGCGGATGGCTCACCTGCTGAAGACATTGCCCAAACGTATTGAATTTAGCTAGGCCTCAGAAACCATTGTGTCTAATAAAGATGGGGTGAGCTCGGCGCGCTGCAGCACGGCCCCCACCTTTGGAGAGTTTCGACTATCCCTGTGGCCACAGCTCCCTGGCAGATCCGCTGTGAACCCGTTCCCACGAACAAGACGGACATGAGCTAGTGTAAGATACCAACACTGTAACATTTCACCTTCCGCAGTGTATCACTGCTCCCAGCATGACCCGGCCAGCGAAGCCTGGGTGAAAAAGAGAACTGTAAAATGGCCCTCGGATAAAAGCAAAAGTTCCCAAATACTAATGCCAAAACTACTTGCAATGCGCGCATTTTCTCCACAAACCTCTTTGATTAGAAAATCTGTAAAACGTACAGATATGGCAGAATACATGTTCACATGGCATTAGCAATGAAGCACCCACACCACTGCAGTTGTGTGCAAACAATAAAAGCGTCCCGGGGGGTTATTTGTTATGTGCATTATTGAAAAGCTTACACCCCACGGTCCTGCGCCATAACCAAACTAATGCTGCTAGAGTGCAAAGAAAGACAAATGTAACCATATTAAGGGATAATGTAACGAAAATGCACCCTTCATGTATGTATGCCCAAGTCCCTTATGTGCCACTACCGTCACGTACAGTGGCGAGTCGTTTCTATGCGCTCCACCAACCTCACTACTACCTCACTTACTGCAAATGTATATGTATATAACACAATGTTGTTGTTGTTAAAACATAGTGTACAAATTTTGTGCTCGGACTGGCTATATTCGAGAGGCATTAGCAATGTTAAGATGTGAGCTTTGAAATGACTCAATTAGTATTGTCTGTTATTTGAATGTTTATGATGCTTTCACCTCAAATCGGCAACACACGAGGAAGATGCCTTTGAGAGTATATGCAAGGCCATTCCCCCTCCCTCCCAGTGAAGCCTGCCAGACGAGCGAGCCGAGGCCCGCGCCGCGCTGCTCCACCTCCCCCAACTAAGCTGGAGCCGCTTCAAAGATTTGTAGTCCCCTCTGCAGCACCCAAGGCCAAGGCCCGCCACCTGCATTATTTACAGCCCAGCAGTAAACCTCCACCTGAATACACAAATCCAGGGGCGCCCTCCCTTAAACCCCATAACCCAACGGATCACCTTAGATTAATGACCCCTGTAAAATTAGGACACCCAATATTATGGCAACAGCGCAGCAGCACATTCATAACGACTTCTAACAAGACAGGAGGACGCGTACCACCGGTCCCATGCCCTGAGACCTAGCCCCACGACCTATGGTACCCGGTCAAGAGGACACTGGTAACCACATACTGATGAATCGCCATCAAACCCCTCTCAAGGTGCATTCCTCCTGTGTTGCATTAACCTGTAGAATAACCTATTGGAAGATTTACTAAAGAAGATAATATTGCAATGACTGAATGACTGCGGTGTGCATGGCCTAGGGCAAAGAAGTCAGGAAAAGACATTCATCTCTGACACTGGCCACAGTGGCACAACAACACCGCCCGGATGAACCCAGCTGACTTGCCAGGCCCAGCCCAACCCACGAGGCTGACCAGTGACGTCCTCCAGCCAAGGCCAACCACATCGCAGCAGCACCTATAGCTAGTCGTCGCCACCCAATCTCATTGAACTTGTGCCCCCTATAGTATGTAGGTTCTGCTGACGTTTTTTGTAAATATATACGCCTGTCTTTGCTATTGTCAGACAGAGCGCTCTCAGAGTTTGCAGAGTTCTTTGCATGCCCTATTCTGATTGATAAACTCCCATTTACGCTCACCAGCACTCTGTCTTGGCCTTATTCCCATCCTGGGAGAGTCCTTCATTGTCTCTCATTGAGGGGAGGATCGTGCTGGTTGGGGACGCTTGCTTTCAGTGGTGACCCCGAAAGCGTGATTATTATTTTTTCCCAACATATCACTACCGTCCCCTTTGGCACGAAAATCTCCGGTCGAGGGAGGCTGCCCGCCAACGGCGACCGCTACGCTCAGAAGTGCGCACTCAACAGAGAGAGGGTATGGGATCCCGGTTGAAAAATCCCCTTTCAGTACCGCTCGCCGGAGCCGGGGCTGACTGTTGAGCGGACGGCAGCACTGCCTGGACGGACCCAGTTTCGGAGACTCTCGGTTCAAGACGGGCAAGTGAGTATTGAGTGCGAGCGATCATAAAGGGAGTAGAGGAGGAAATGTAGGACAGGGAACGAGGCAGGGTAAAAAGGGGCATGTGGGTCTACTAAGGACCATCTTAAACTTTCTTTGCTTTTTCTTTGCATATGGCCATTAGGATCAAGAGGTGAATAAGAGATAAAAGTGACGGGAACCTAGCTCCGAGAGGGGGTGGAAGGCGGCGCCGCATAGTGCTATCTTGACTAGTACTGGGAATATATGAAGAAGTGGAAAATAAGATAAAAGTGTCTGGCAAAGGGAGACACGGAGAATATATTAGTGACTGCTATTCTTTCTATTCTTTTCTTTAGGGTTGCGGGAAAAATAAAAGTGAGTTAGTACAATACCAAAGAGATAAAGTAAGAGACAGAAAGTTTTACTGTAAAAGTGAAGATCAAACCTATATATATATATATATATATGTATATATATATATATACATATATCTGAATAAGACGGACAGGGACAGCCGGCCAGGGAGGAAAGGGAGGGCAAATTGAACTGTGAATAGAGTGTTACAGAGGGGTGTGTGCACATCGTATGCGTCAGGAGATAATTTGGTGTGATGGGTGTGTAAAAATGGTCATAAATGTATCGCCATTGAGTGGTCATAGTAAGTGTGGCCATACAAAGCTTTATAAAGACAAGAGTAACAAGGTGAAGTGAGTGGGTACCTTTCTGACTTTTGGGTTAACATTGTTGAGATTACTGATGGTTTGCTCTTGTACGTGCCCCCCAAAGAAAATAGAATAGAGTCTGTGTACAGCCATTCTTATGGTGTGCAGGCGGGGGGAGGAACACGAAGGCCCCCACGATTCAGTAAGACATAAAGTACGAGGACTCACATGGTGATACGTTTATATTGAGGTATCGAGATACATAGAGATATACAAGTATCAGGAGGGCACAAAGTATGGGGGCAGAAACACCCTTATCACATATTTGCAAGAACCTACCGGGGTACGCGGAACGGATTAAGAAATATCATGACCAATGGATCACAGAGTTGAAGGGAGAGGGGTTGCCCCAGATATGGCCCGAAGGGGGTTCATTTGACAAAAGTGTCCTAGATATGGTAGCCACATGCATTTGTTTGAAAAACAAGGGAAAGCAGTTGCATAATAGGAGAGAAATATTAGATCTCTGGAGGCTGTTTGAAGAGATACCGCCGCCTAAGGCACAAGAATTAAATCCTGATCTACCATCTACCACTGACAAAACACTAATGATACAAAAAGATGATAAAACATTGCCAGACGAAGAGCCACCAATAGAGGTAATAAGTTTATACCCAATACTAAACAAGCCAGTGCCCGCAGAGGGGTACAGTGACGCCACTTACGTGCCTCCCCCGACAACTACTACAACCCAAAGGCCAACGGCACCCCCGCCATACGAGAGTACTAGGGAGCGAGCCCAGGTGAGCACCTGGGTGGAAGGATCATAGAAAAACTAACAGACGATCTAGAGTAAAGGCTCTCGATAGCCAAAGACAAGCTCTCGAGGATAAAAAGCATATGTGAGCGAACAGCACTTAATGCAGCGAGATCAGAGCACGCGTCTAGAGCGCAGAGCGAGGGTAGAACACTTGAAGAAGGGTGGAAAAAAGGTGAGATACTGTTCAGAATCCAAGAAGAACCAACCCGAATAATTGAACTAGAGACAAGAGAGGGATGTACTGACAATGAAGAAAGGCCTATAGGGGACAGGGAGGAGCTACTATGTGATATAAGGGACGATTTGGAGGAAAGCGACAGGTTGAGTATGGCAATGGGAGGGGGAAGCGAAGGGTTGGATGGTGCATGTTCAATGAGAACACTGGATGATGAGTGGACGGGGCGATTAAGAAACCGGGTTGGGAAAATGGCATCATTGGGAAAATCAGGAGTGAAGACGGGTACAGATACAACAATGAAGGGAAAGTTACAGCTCCCGCTAATACATAGGGGAGGAGGGAGGCCGAATTACATACCCTGGGCTCAAATGGATAAGGCCAACTTACTGAAGTTATTGCCCCCGTTATCAGGAGGGGCGAGCAAGTGGATATATGCCTTTGAGAAACACACAGCCGGAGTACCCCTAGCAATAGGGGATGTGAAGAGCTTGCTCGTATCAGCAGTGGGGGATCAGGCCGACAGAGTATGGATCAAGGCTGGTTTCCCGGGAGTAACGTTAGACTGCGATCGCCATGATGGTGCCTCCTTTAACACAGTACGTGCAAGGGTGTGGGATGCTTTGCGGGAAACATTTCCAGATACACCAGACTTACAGTCAGTAATGCAGTGTACAATGAATGACGGGGAAGATGCTATGGATTACATTTTTCGGGTCCAAGAGATGTGGAGAGCAGAAACGGGTCCGCCCTGGTATCAATCGACATCTTTATTCTACTTCATTATAAAGAGGGGGTTGCCAAAGGAGGTGCAAAAGGCGCTCGACAAGATAGCAGGTATTGAGGCGAAAGGTTGGCCTGAAATTCAGAGCATAATAGTGCACCACTGTAAGAGAATAAAAGAAAGAGAGAAGGAGGTGGTGCAGAAAAGATTGGCAGACGAAGCGAAACTAGTGCAGACAAAGTTGGTGAAGGTCGCAGCAGCAGTAGCCACGCTCCCACACAGCAGGGAGGGAGATGAGGAGGAGGGGCTGGTAGCAATACAAGGAAGGATGGCAACTAATTGGGCGGGAGCAGGACAGCGGCAGTGGAACGAGCAGGAGCAAGGCGGAGGTCCGCAGTGGCAAGAGTGGGCCCCTCGAGGGGGACGAGGTGGGTACATGGGCCGAAGAGTAGGTGGACCGGGGTACGGGGGTATGGGAGGAAATGGATGGCAGGGTCCCAGAGGAGCGCAAGGGAGTTGTTGGAACTGCGGGAGGTGGGGACATTACTCTAGGGAGTGCAGAAGCAGACCCAACAACGGATTTCAAGAGGCAGAACATTATGGCCATCCCCATCCGGGGAGCCCATATGGTCTCCCAATGGGACAACAACAAAGAAACCCAGGCCAGGGGTACAATGAGCAACAACAGGGGCATCAATACAGAACACAGAATAACCCACAAAACAATGACACTATGCACTACACGCCAGGCAACCCTTTCGCGACAACAGCAAACAGAGCCCCAGCACCAGCCCCCTATAGTGGCTTGTCAGTGGTTTCAGGGAGCGTGTTCAACCAGGGGGGGCAATGAGACACCCCGCATAGGACAGCCCACAGAGAACACTTGCGTGTCCAGTTCTATCTACCACCTACGATGCAGCAAAGGAACCATTGGTAGGGGCGCAGATAGGAGACAGGCAGTTCATATTCATGGTGGATTCGGGAGCGGAGAAATTATGTATTAGGGAGGGCCGGTTCCCGTTATCTAACAGGAAGTTAGAGACGCAGGGGTTCTCTGGTGCTGTAATTGAAGTTCCTTACACAGAAGCATTGGATGTGACAGTAGGGGGCAAAACTGTGAAAACACCCTTACTGTATTATGAACACTCGCCAATAAATTTACTAGGGAGGGATCTTCTTAGCAAACTCAATATGACAATATCATTCACTGAGAGAGGTATAGTGTGCTCAACACCAGGAATATGCCCATTACGTGTGATGCTGGTAGTACAGGCTCACACAACTGCACCAGAAATACGTGGTTTGCCAGTGGACGAGAGAATGTTTATTGAAGGACTAAAGACACTGGCCCTCATAATTCCTGAGCTAAGAAGAATGGATTGGAGAAGACCGGCAGAGTTTCTCTTCCGCCCAATAGTGCACCCTGACATAGCACCAGGATCAGTGGTATCATTAGACTTGCACGCTGTACAGGTATCAGCAAAAAGGATCTCTGTGATTGGAATGGACATAGAAGGATGTGAATGGCGTACAGTACTGTGTACCAATGCCAACATTGCTCTGCGAGACTTAACTGATGAGGATCTCTTTTCAGATTCAGAGGGGGATGGTGAAATAGTAATGGAAATAGCAATGCCCTGTGACATTTTGGTTCAGGCCAGAGAGATTCTTGTCCAACTGATGGCAGTGGTGGGAGCACCACCGTCATTCTTTGATGATGACATGAGACTAGTACCAAATAATTTATGGACAACAGGCCCCCATGACGTAGGGTTGTTGCATGGAGTACAGCCAGTGATAATAAAGATCAAACAGGGAGCAATTCTACCCCGAGTGAAACAATATCCACTGTCCCGCGAAGCAGAAGAAGGGATAAAAGAGACAATAAATGCACTACTAGCACAAGGGATAATAGTGCCTTCAAACTCCCCATGCAACACATGCATTTACCCAATTAAAAAAGCAAAAGGAGGGTCTTGGAGGATGATCCAGGATTTACGCCCACTAAATGATGTAATTCAGAAAAAGTTCCCCTTGGTCCCGAATCCTGCATCAATACTATGCAGCATCCCAAAAACAGCATCACATTTCACAGTGGTTGATTTGAAAAACGCATTCTTCTCCATCCCCTTAGCTGAAGAGAGCAGATATCTGACAGCGTTTACACTAGGGGAAAGAGATATGAACATTGTAGATTACCACAGGGATACTGTGAGAGCCCAAGCATATTCAACCGCATACTACATGAAGACTTAGGAAACTTATCAGTTGAGAGCACAATCATTCAGTACGTAGACGATTTACTGGTCTGTGCACAGGACGAAGAAACATGTCGAAAAGATTCTATAACACTACTGACCCTGTTGGCTAATAAGGGGTACAAAGTAGACAAGGAAAAGCTACAATACTGTCTGACAGAAGTCCTATACTTGGGAAAATTAATATCAAAAGATGGAAAAAGAATAATCCCCGACAGGGTAGAAGCAATAAGATCAGTACGAGAACCCACAACAGTGAAGGAGATGCAGAAATTCTTGGGAATGTGTAACTATTGCCGAGCATGGATATTAGATTATGCAACATACACCAGACCCTTACTACAAGCGCTCAAGGAGGCACAACAGGAGAACAAGAAAATAGAATGGTCAGAAGAAATGAGCGCCTCCTTTAAATCATTAAAAGAGTTGATTTCAAGCGCTCCAGTGCTCGCAAATCCTGATTATGGGCGCGAGTTTTACCTGTTCTCACACTGCAAGGGAACACTCATGACAGCTGTACTGACACAGAAGACGTCCCTAGGACACAAACCTTTGGCTTACTATAGTGGCACTTTGGATGCTGTGATGCAAGGACATTTCGCGTGCGAGTAATCGCTCGCTGCAGCCGCGTTCGCAATTGAGAAAAGTGCCACAATAGTAATGGGATGCCCTGTGACATTGTTTGTGGAGCATTCATTATTTGCAATACTTGAGAGGTCAAAGAGTATGTTGACCACACAGCGGGCAACCGCCTATGAACTAATATTGTCCAGCGCCAATATCCATGTGGTGCGATGCAGGACAGTGAATCCAGCAACATTCATTACAGAAGCGTGCACACTAGAGGACATGCAGAAACACGATTGTGCAACTTACACAGGAGAAAGAGGGGAGGACACAGTGGTGTGCAAGAATGCTCTGAGCGAGGGGGAAGTGTACTTTGTTGACGGGTCAGCATCAATTGACGTGGACACAGGAGAAAAACATGTGGGTATGGCAGTGGTGAGGTTAGAAGACGGTGAGTATGAGACACTAGTGCAGTACCGCCTTCCATCACATTACTCCGCACAAGCAGCAGAACTGATTGCCCTCATAGAAGCACTACATGCAGCTAAAGGTTGTGCAGTGACAATCTACACACATTCAGCTTACATGACGACAACAGTACATGGAGGTCTGGCGAGATGGGGCGGAGGGGGTTTCGACGAGCAGATGGAACTCCAGTGCAGCATGCAGAATTGCTGAAGGAGTTAATTGAGGCCCTACAAGATCCCACAGCGGTAGCCATAGTGAAGTGCCAAGCACATACATCCAACACAGACGTTGTGTCTTTGGGAAACGCGGCAGCGGACGCTGCTGCCAAGGAAGTTTCCTACTTTCAGAAATATGAAGCAGGTGAGTACATGCTGCAGCACAAGACAAACGAGGAGCTCCCAGAAGGGTACAATATGATGCCTATATCACAAATACTAGAATTACAGGAAGGAGCAAATGCAGATGAAAAACTGATGTGAGCAAAACGAGGGTGCAGCCAATCGGCGACAGACTTACTCTGGTGACAAAATAACTCAGGAAAAGTGGTAATGCCAGTTAAGTTATTGGAAATTGCGTTCCAACAACTACACTTCCCAGCACACAATACGAAACAGCACATTGCAGCGGAGATACAGGAGGAGTGGTTCGCACCATGTCTTCAGGAGCACTTATCTCGATTAACACTGGAATGCACAACATGTCAGATATACAATTCAGGAATGACATTAAGTACGCTCCGGGGAACAATTCCAAAACCAATTGGGCCATTCAGAGAGCTACATATCGACTACGCGGACATGGGAGAAAGGTGTAATGGGGCATGTTACATGATTGTGGTTGTATGCCCATTTTCAAGGTGCGTAGAAGCAGGCCCATGTGCACGACCTGATGCTAAAAGCGCTGCGAAGTTCCTAGTGAGGGAAGTATTTCCGCGCTGGGGAATTTGTGACGTGATTCGCTCAGACAACGGCACTCACTTTGTAAATGAGCTCTTCAAGGAAGTAACAACACTGTTGGGAATAAAGCATAAATTGTGCTCGATTTATCATCCTCAAAGTAATGGTGTAGTGGAAAAGATAAACGGCCTGTTAAAAGGAAGATTATCGAAACTATGCTTTTCATTAAAAAATAACTGGATTTACTGTTTGCCCCTTGCGCTGTTTGAGCTGAGAAATCAGCCAAGCAAGGACCACCATTTGTCCCCGCACGAGATCGTGACTGGGAGACGAATGCACACAGCACACTCACCACTGCGCGAACACTCAGATGCACACAGGAGCGCTGCGATATTGGGAGACGAGTTCACAGACTATTTGAAAAAATTAACAAGGGCAGCGCGCGCAATATCAAAGCAGCTGTCTCCACCTTTCACGAGAGAGGAGGAAAACACAACAGGGTCTGTTACGGAGCCTGAAACACAACTACAGCTGATGCCGGGTGAATTCATTTATGTCAAGAGTTTTGTGCGCCGGTGGAACGCACCACGGTTCCATGGCCCATACGAAGTGGTGTTTTGCACGCCCACAGCTGTAAAAGTGAAGGGCCTGAAGTATTGGATACATTTGACGGATGTATGAAGGGCATATAATTATGTGCAGGAAGAGGTGGATGAGGGGGCACAGACAACAGCAAACAATGCAAATGAACAGAATGTCTGAATATGGACTTGTGTGTGTGGCAGTAATGCACCTGAATGAAAAAGTGGCTGACAAGTATACTTGCATTTAAGGGTATTAAAAAAAAAATATATATATATTTCTTTTGTGGACTTATATATATAATTAACGATGTGATAAAATTATGCAGTGTCTACTCCCTTTTCTGTGCATCCCCAACCCTACAGCCCTACCCGTTTCCATTCCCTTTCAATATATAATGGCACTGGTAGTGCCAACAAAATGTTTACATTCATGCACTTAATGCACTTTTATATTTCAAACAGGAGCTACCATGGCATCTAACGGGCAGCCTGCAACGGATAGATTTATTAGATTTAGAGAGTTGTTAACTGAGAGATGCAGATATTCGTATGAGTGTGGATTATCTGTGTGCGTTACATTGTTTTTTACAATAATGTTTGGCCTAGTTACATATTGGTTCATAGCGTTCATCTCTATTGAGATGAACGAGGGGGGAGGGATTAACAGCACTACTGTGACCAATGCAACTGCAAGTGTAAATAATAAGGAAGGTATGGGACGGAACTAAACTTGTATGGGGTTACTATACCACACCATCCAATGCTGTCATCTCGAAAAATGAAGTCTACAGGGTGAAATGCAAAATACCACAGTGTCTCCGCCGAAAATATCTAATTAGAATGCCCGCAGTTTAAATGACCGAAACCCCTCCGCCATATCCTGGTTGTATAACACCCCCACCAGCCAGCCTGCTCCCATAGCAAAAAACACACTGACAGACAACATGAAGGAATAAAATGAAAGAATGATAGCAACACACAAAATATTATACGATGATTGGGCAAAGGGGGGCGTGAAGGAGAAAGGGGGGCCCACTTTGTCTATCGCCCATGAAGCCGGGAAGTACATTAGGAAAAGAAATAACAGACGAAAAAGGGAGGCGGGGAGGAAGAAGTATGATGAGTATTATGGGTTAGGACTAGATAAAATGGAAGGCCCACGACACCCCCACCAGACAAATAAATGGTATGCGGATATGAGTGCAACAGCTAAACAAACAACAAATGAGAACTGTTATGTCTGCTCCCTCATTCCCCATGCTTCAGGCACACCCAAAGTATTGTTACCCAAAGAGTTGCCTATTGTGGATGCCCAATGTCTCCTTCATCTCACGTTGTGCAAAATTAAGAACACCTTCCAGGCACATGAAGTTACTTTTAGAATGCTGCAGAACGAGAAAACTTGCTATCCAAAGACAGTAGGAGTGGTATGTCTGGAAGAACCATTTTTTATAATACAAGGGACACTTTTTTCAGACAACAAGTGGAATGACGAAGAAGTAATGTGTAAGTTTGAAGCACTGAGGGGTGTGGCACCAGAGAAATTGCAATGGATAGAAGAAACGTGCACACCAGTATGGAAGGAACACATTTCAAAACTAACTTGGGTAACAGCCATTGAAAAACCCTTCAAGCTGCAGAAGGAAATAGACATGAACTGTGCTTTAAAGGAGAGGGGAAAGCCTCCATGGGGACAAACAAGAATTGTAACAAGACCCTCACCATCCCAGATTTAAGAAAAGGGACGGCGGCCCTGATGGACACGTACTGGGTATGTGGCAACCAGGCATACCTGCACCTCCCACAATCATGGAGTGGCAGCTGCTCAATGGCCACTCTACACTCAGCACTAATGGTAATCCCAGAAAGCCAAATTGATGGGAGCAAAAGGACGCGAGAAAACACAAAACAGAGTGCAGCCCAGCCCGCTGCAGAGTCACAAATCTATGTCCTGTCTTCCGGGAACAAGGAATAGGTGCTGTCCCGAAGCAGACGAGCATCAAACTACATATCAAAAGCATTGTCAGAGTTGCTGGCACAGATCCCAGACAGATATCGATTATTCAGCTCGGCAGAAACATTCTTAGCCTCACTCATCCCAAGTGTTCAGGCAAGAGCAAACGCAAAATGTCTCCATATAACACGTTGGGAGCTGATCCAGCTGGCAAATGACACTGAAGAAGGGTTCAACGTAATAAAAGTGGAACTAAGAGCATTATGGCTGATGACGATGCAAAACCGGTATGTCTTGGACCTGTTGACGGCGATGGATGGAGGTGTTTGCCGAAAAATCGGAAGTGCCTGCTGCACTTTCGTACATTCTGAAGACGCAGACAACGGCTCCCTGTCCCCTGTGATCGAAGCAGTACATAACCTAGGAGAAAGAATGAAAATGGAAGGCGGAGCAGAAGAAAGCACGTGGTTCGACAATATCTTCTCCTGGGTTCCATCATGGCTGGGAATGACTGTGAAATTTTTGATGCCGGCTGTGGTGTTCCTCCTCTTTATCTTTTGCCTGTGCCAGGTGGGTCTTCGATGTGCTAACGCAGTACCTAATGGTGCAATGATGATGGTGACAATGGGCAACACCCGTGGTACAATACAAACTATGCAGGAAGTGCAGGTACAAACAGGAACAGATGACACACCCAGATATCAGCTAGTGCCTAGGTATCATGACAAGGATATCGTAGATAAATTGTGGCATACCACCATCAGAGAGCCCTGTGTACTAGAATGGTACCAGGAGGTGTGGGTAGACTTGGAAGGAGAGAGCGGATGTATATACCTGACTTGTACCCCAGATGAGTATGCTAGGAGAGGTGAGAGCTTAAGGGGGCTGTGCAGAGCGTGGATGCCCATAAAAGGCACACCAGCATGGGATGACGCAATAATTGACGAAGAAGAGTGCAGGAGATTGGAGGATTTAAAGAATTTGTTACTTAAGTAACGAAAGGGGGGAAATGTAGGGGAGGATTGGTCCAAAAGACCCCCCCTTGCCTTCATCCCCTCCCCAGGTGAGGGCCATGGCTCATCGGGCGTCCCCTCCTTACCACCAGGGCCAGGTGGTGGATGGTTCACCTGCTGAAGACATTGCCCAAACATATTGAATTTAGCTAGGCCTCAGAAACCATTGTGTCTAATAAAGATGGGGTGAGCTCGGCGCGCTGCAGCGCGGCCCCCACCTTTGGAGAGTTTCAACTATCCCTGTGGCCACAGCTCCCTGGCAGATCTGCTGTGAGCCCGTTCCCACGAACAAGACGGACATGAGCTAGTGTAAGATACCAACACTGTAACATTTCACCTTCCGCAGTGTATCACTGCTCCCAGCATGACCTGGCCAGCGAAGCCTGGGTGAAAAAGAGAACTGTAAAATGGCCCTCGGATAAAAGCAAAAGTTCCCAAATAATAATGCCAAAACTACTTGCAATGCGCACATTTTCGCCATTCATGTGGCATTTAACAGTATCCTCACTTGTACTTATCTCCTTACCAAAAGTGTTTCTTTGAAGTCCCCCACGCGACCTTGTTTCACTCGCCTCACAAAGAGAGGCCCAGTCAGCAAGAACAGCTCCTGTAATCTTGTGTGTCTGGGAAGCACAGTGAGAAACTTTCTAGCCAGTGCTCTGTGACACCTCAGACTTCTGTCTTCACAGCCCAGTCTCCACAAACTAACTCCCCTCCGCAGTTTTTGCCATTAGCAAAACTCGGATCATTTCCATTTTGACGTGGAATCTTCAGACACTTTCCTCCAATCAGGTTAAAAGCATGTTTTCAGCACCACCCTTCACTTTTCTAACAATGGGATCCTTGCTCACTGAGCAACTGTTTCAATTTTATTTACTGACGCCTCTTCCCCTCTGCTTTCTGCAAACTAACACAGAGAGAGAAAATGCCAGTGTGCATTTGAAAACGAATTATAGCAGTGCTACCAAAATATGTATTTTCACCTCATTTTGCACATGAGACTACATTATAATGTTAGAGAAGTTAGAATGAGTGTTTATTAAATGTTAATTAAATTACTCAGTTATATGATTAATGTAGTCTCATATATAAGGCATCACTGAAAACAAAATTGGTGCACTTTATTCTCTGCAGTTTCAAGCTGGGCTTGCCTGTGTTACAAATTCTGTACCTTGCATGCCACCAGCAACATATTCACATGTTATACTGGCAACACAAAAATAACTATATGTGTGTGCCATATTACTGCTGGCAACAACAACAAAAAAAATGCCACTGCATTTGCAATAAAAAGTATGCCTTGACCTTTACATTTCGGTAAAACGCTATATATTTTCTTACATGTTCCCTCCTTTTCCGACAATTCTGGCTACCCAAATCCACAATTGGAGGAAACCCACATTGTTATCCTTTTTTCTTTCCATCATAGTAACTCAATAAACTGAACATTGAAATGTTCCCAATACATCTCTGTTCAATCATAATAAAAGTAAAATTCATCTCAACTGAGTTAATAAATCCTTATAAAATATTGTAGACGTTTCTTTCCAACTGAAGTGTCCATGTGTTTTCAAATGTCTTTGTTCAATTGTAAAATCAATATTTTAAGTTACAATAAAAAATAAATACAAAATAAAATAAATAAATAAAACAAAGAACTAACATAACTAATTAAAATAATTCAATATAAAGCAATAAAGTTGTGGGACTCCACCGCCCATACTTCCAGTCACATATGGGATAATCTTCTCCACTCACAACACTGCAGAATTAAGTTCAAATCACCATTTTTCCATTAATGATATTCACTATCTTTATGATCGCACCTCCAAGATGTCCTGATCATCAATTCTGTATCATTTGGTTCTTCTGATGAAACTCTTTCACCCTGGCACTCTTGGATTCTTTTCCAAAGAAGTCATCTCTTTGGGCGTCCCGGTTACTTTGTCTTCACCTCCATATTTCGGTTCAGAGGCATTACTTGAACTTCATCCTGTGAACTTCATCCCGTGTCCTCCGATCCTGCGACCTCCGACCAAAAGTATAGATTAGTCATTCTAAATCAAATAGAAAAGAGACAGATTAAGTCCATAACACAATACCAATTTCGCCCTTTCTATCATAAAAAAATGTCCAAAACATTCCGCTTTATTCTGAAACTAAACACATGTTAGAGAGAAAAATAAACATACACACAAAACACCATTATACATTAAAATATATTTCAACATTGTATCATAATAATTCAATCTGCTTCAGCCCCTTTTATCAATGTTTACCATCTATGGTATTTTCATCTACCTTTATCGCTCTAATCTATATAATAAGGACTACAACTATTTTATTAATTCTATAATGTGGGATACTATACAAACAATTACTGTGTCTTCCCTTCCATGACTTCAGGGCACTTAAGCTGTTTCTAGTTGCTCAAGTATCCTGATTTCATATTTGGGATGACAGGGCTTGATTTGATTAACATGAACAAATTGCTCTGTTACCATTTCACCCTTTGTCTTCAATATTTTGTAGACTACTGGAGACACCTTATCCACAATATGAAAAAGCCCTTGCCATGCCACCTGAAATTTAGAATTTTTATGTTTACCTTTTCCAAAATGAAATGTATATACCTGATCCGCTATGTTATACTCTTTCACAGATGTCTTTCTATCATAATATGATTTTGCACTGTCAGCAGCTCTTTCCAGATTTTGCTGCACGAAAGCAAATGCATGTTGTAAATGCTTCCTCAGTTCTTCTACATATTCGTGAACTGTAGATGCGCTTACAACTGTCTGTTCATGTTTCCTGTATGATAAATGGTGTGCCAGTACCATTTTCCTACCTGTCAGTACCTCATGAGGACTGATACCTGTCGCTTTAGTGGGCGTTGATCTGATTGTCATCAAAACCAGGGGCAATCGTAAATCCCAGCTGGAACCTGCATCTGCTACAAATTTCTTCAATATCTCCACAACAGACCTCTTGCAACGTTCAATATTCCTAGAAGAGGCAGGATGGTATGCAATATGCAGTTTTCTTTTCACCCCCAGTATCTGCCACACTTTACTCATTTAGTACTTGAGAAATGACTTCCTCTGTCTGATTCTATTCTTTGTGGTAACCCAAATCTTGAAAATATATGGTTTACCAGTAATGTAGCTGCGTGTCACAACTTTTACGCAATTTTGGAAAAGGATACAGATTGTTAAAGGATACAAGGTCAGCATCCACTTTTGGAACCCCTTCACTCTGGGACGTCCTGGACTATCACCAAGATGGTTCTGGGATATCTTGAACGCGATGTTTGCACAAGACTTTCCCCCCAAGAGCGCAGCCTGTAGAAAGTATACCAACTAACAGGCCAGGGGCTTAAGTGGAAAGGCAGGAGCAGCGACAACAGAGCTAAGGGAACAAAGAAAAGGATAGTTCAAGATAGCAACCAAAGAGGTACGAAAATACAGCACTTGTTCCTTCCCCCCGTACTTGCCCCCTCTTACCTGCTTAGCAAGATAGGAAGTCCCGTAACCTTAGAGAGTGTAGTAGGAAGTTGACGTGATGATAGAAAATGGAAGTTCCAGTTGAAGGAAGTCTGTGCAATGGTCCACCTAACCGAAACGGCAAGTGTCCAAAATAATCCCCAAGTGTATTCAGCAGAGCGTCCCCAAGTGTAACCAATCCAGGGAGTGACCACCAGAAACAGCAGAGCGTCCGTTTGGTCACTTCAGTATGTAGAGCGTTGTCTTCTTGTGCGGCGGGCAGCGCCGTGGATCTGTCTTTGTATATTTTCTGTGTAATAGTTGAAAGGGAAGGGAAGCAGGAAACTCGTGCAATAGTGATAGCACAATAGAGGGAAGGAAACGTGCGTGGAAGTCTTCAACAGAGAGTAGCACTGAAGGTCTTTTATTCTTGTATAAATCCGAATACCATAACATACGGGAGCAGGCGGAGAACAAATCCGAAATGGGAGCCAGGGGTTCGTTAACCAGGGGAAACAACCGAGGGAGCCAGGAGCCAGAAATTGAAGGGAAAGACGTTCAGAATAGTCCTTGATACAAAGCCGGGTCAGGAATAAAACAGGAATCAGAGTAACAGTAGATCGAGTACTCGAACTGAATAGTCAGTTTTAGGAGCACCCGTTACAGGGACACGCCACACTAAGTACTGGAATCTGTTTCAGAACGCGAGGCACGTTGCGGGCGTTTCACGTGACCGCGAGCAGATGGAATTCTGGACCTTGTAGTGCAGCGGATTCCGTGAGCTGTTAACAGTCTCCAGGGCAGTTTCCACCGGGAAGTAAATACCCGCAAGTGTCCAGAAACAGGAATGCGGGGCATGACACTGCGGTTTGTGCACTACAATCTGGTGCTGGAATACACTCCATCCATTTTGACTTCAAACAAACCACGCTCAAAATATAACGGTTCCCCCTACTCGACCTTTTTACAGGCCCTACATAATCTATTTGCAAATCTGACCATGGCAGGGTTAAGCCTCTTTTCATCAGTGGAGCTCTATGCATTGGTGAAGCGGGTTTAAATTGGGCACATACTAGACACCCCTAGTATATAATTCCATATCTTGGGACATATGTGGCCAGTAAGCATAATCTTTCAGTATCTCTAAGGTATTTTGTGCACCTCTGTGTCCTGCAGTTATTGCATCATGTGCATAGTGTAGCATTAGCCCTTTGAACGAAAGGGGTACCACCCACTGTATTTGTCCTGTTATGGATTCCCTGATCATGAATCCATCTTGTAGTCTAATTAGTTTTTTATTCTTTAACAATACCCTCAACTCTTCTTTTCCTGTATAATCATTCTCAGTTAAAGGATTTTGTTCGGGGTCCATTAAATGATTATGATAGATTCCCAAAATTGGATCATCTTTTTGTGCCTTAATCAGATCTTGATCTGGTGTATCATAACTCCATTGCACTACTGGTTGTTCTACCTCTTTTGGAGCCTTAGAGCGTGTAACTGCATCTATATGTATTTCACCAATTAAATGTTCAATGGGTAGCAACTGCCCATCACAGCCCCAATCTTGGCTAAGTGATCACGCTTTATAATTTCCCTCCTTATCTTCTCCTGGAGTTTTTAAATGTCCATGAATTTTCCTCCAATATATTGTTAAATCATTCTCTGACACTAATTTGTCTATAGGCTGTATCATTTTTCCATGCTTGAGGAGCTTTTTATAATATATGTAAGCATGCCTCTTGCTTTCCAGCCAGGCAAATATTCCACAAAGCTATTGTGTGCATAATCAGGACAATTTCACTGCATTTATTATCAACTGCATTAGTAATTGCTTCATAAATGGCTGCCAATTCAGCTACCTGACTACTCCTAGCCCCAATTCTCATTTCTATACTGGGAATGCCTTCACATTTCAACCAGACATTTCCTATTCGTGATACCAACTGTTTATTACTGGCATTTTCAATGTGAAACGCACAACCGTCAACACATACAGTTGGTAAATTCTTGAATGTCTTTTCATCAAAAGCTTTGTGTGGTGATTGTTCAAACTCCTGCAAATTAGATTCCACCTCTACTTCATCTGATACAGCCTCAGCTGCACAGTCATGTAAATCTGCTAATCCTTGAGCAACTGGGCTCTTTTTATTTTGGCCATACCTCACTTCCACAGGAAAGCCTTGCAATTCCAATGTCCATGAAGTAATGCTAGACTGTACTAGGTTGCCTGACCTAATCCTTTTACTCTGTAAAAACTGCAATGGTTGATGATTTGTCTCAATGATTACCTTTTCTCCTTGAACAATGGGGTGAAAATGCTGGAACGCCCACACAGTGGTCAAAAGGGCCTTTTCACATTCACTGAATTTAACCTCAACCTAGGAAAATGCCTTACTTGCATAAGAAATGGTTTTGTGGTTCAAATCATGTTTTTGAGACAACACTGCTAACATACAATGTTCAGAGAAACCTATTTCTATAATGAAATCTCTGTTTTTAAATGGATATGCTAAACATGGTGCCTTTATGATGCATTCCTTTAATTTAGCAACTGCCTCAGATTGCTCCCTTTCCCATTTCCAGGGCGAATTCAGCTTCAATAGTTTAGTTAATGGTTGAGTAATTTCAGCATAATTTTCAATACATTTCCTGTTATATCCTGTCATATCTAATAAACTTTTTAAACCTTTCACATTTCTAGGGTCTTTTAATTTCTGTATGGCCTCTACCTTTTAATTTTGTGGGTTTAGTCCATATTCAGTTACTTCATGGCCTAGGAAATTCACCTTTTTCTTGCACCATTGTGCTTTCTGTAAAGATACTTTGGCACCCGCCTTTTGCAATTGCCAAGAACATGTCTAATGTCATTAAAATGGCTTTTTAAGTTTTCATTTTTTATTAGGACATCATCCACATAAACTATAGTTCCTCTTTCCGCTGCATCAGGCATAGCCTTTATAAAAAATATGCCGAATTCACTCAAACTATTGAAATACCCAAATGGTGTTCTAGCCCATGCGTATTGTGTTTTATCAAATGAAAATTAAAACAAATTCTGAATATCCTCTGCCAGTGGCACACACCAATATCCAGATGTGAGATCGAAGGTAGTAAATACCTTTGAGCCATGCACCTGAGCAAGGCCTTGATCAATGAATGGCAGTGGCCATCTGGACACTGGCACTCTTTTATTTAATTCTCTCAAGTCTGCACACAGACGCCATTGACCATTTGCTTTTAACATACCCAACATAGGAGTGTTGGATGTGCTATGAATGGGCCTGATAATTCCCTGAGACTCCAAGTTTTTAATTATTTCTGCCAATGACTCTAAACATGCCAGTGGTAATCTATATTGGTGCATAAACACTGGATTTCTACCACACCCATTCGGTAATGTGGCAACATGTAAATTAGTTAGGCCACAATCATATGCATCTTTAGCAAAAACATCTTTAAATTCATAAATATTTTCCTCAATTCATTTTTATCCTCATCCCTATAACATGCACCAGCTAACAAAATCTGCTCCTCTACCATTTTTGAAAATTCTGGGAAATCCTCCAGTGGAGGAATCTCTGTGCTTTCTTCCAACTGTGTGGCTGTGTCTCTCTGTAAAGCTGCCACTTTTAAATATTTTGGCATATTATGATTTTCTATTTAATTTTCATTTATGTCAAATACTATACAATTCTCTTGGTGACAGCACACTGTCTCATTTGAATCATAAGGGTAAACAGATTGAATTTTAAAGATCCCTTTGGGCTGAGAATCCAGATAGTCTGGCAACACACCCTGTGCATCTACACATCTCTCAGGGATATTTCCAATTACCATGTTATTGAAATCTGCAGTATAATGTGATTTTTGTATGGCCATTCCTAATGAAGAATTTTCCCCTAAACGAATATCCTGACACCCTTTATTGTTCACCATAATGTTGGCAGATCCTTCCCCAACATCTATAAATGGGGTGTATTCATAATCCAGGCCTTGTTGCTTCATGGATTCATTTAAGCACACAAATGCATCAGAATCTTTCATTTGCTGTCCATTCTTGCACTTTAGCGTTATTGCAACCTGCTTGGTGAATGCAGGAACATTGGTATCCTTCCTCACCTGTAATTCATTTCATTTCATTTACATATGGGACAAGTTGTGAGTAATGATAAGCCTTTCCCTTGTCTTCAAATTCAGGTGCAGGCCCATCTAGCCGGGACCATATTTTTTGGTTAAGGAAATCTAACACCATACTCATTCTGTGCATGATATCATTGCCCATATAAAAATGTTGTGTTCCACTCACTATCCACACATTGTGGTAGATGGTTTTCTGTCCAACATTAATCTTTAGCATGCATCTTCCTGCAATTCGGTTTTCAAAGTCTGGATTGCCCAAATCAGAGACATATTGGCTTTTAATTCTAAATTTTGGGATCTCCTCCCTCTCCATTATTTTCTACAGTAATTTCTCATTAATAAAGCTCCTTTCCTGTTCAAGCGCTAAGGTAGCTTTTATCACTTTAGAATGGTCATTTATAGAAATGTGAACCCATGGCTGCTCATCTTCCATGTGTATTTCTGCAAGGGTGGTAATGTGTTTTTCTGTGTCTGTTTTAGGAATAGTATTCTGTTTGCATTTCTTTTCTTTTAAATAGAAGCACAATGTGTGCTCATCTATTTCAGTTTGCCATTTCTTTCTGGGATCCAAATAAATCTGCACAGATTGTTTTTCTTTTTCCTTTTGCATTTTATCCTGACACATCAAAATGACAGTGACGCTGGGTATACAGCTATTCTGGAGGTATACCTCCACTGCATCATTCGGTGTGGCATTCATTTATACTGCTGTTTTGTGATTTTATTTTCTTTGGTCTTAATGGTTTTTTGGTTAAGGACCACAGTACTCCATTGACCCCATCTATGAGAGGAGACAATCTTTTCAGGCAATCTGCCCCCATCAAAAATGGAATTTCATAAATAGATGTGATCAACACTTCTTGTTTCATTCTATGTTTTCCTATCTTTATGTCAACCTCAGTGACACCCACAATAGGCACCTCCTCACCATTAAAGTTATGCACTGGGCCTTCACTCTGCCTCATTGTGATCTGGTTCTGTGGAGATCTCCCTTCATTGATACTTTTTACCAATTCTTTGGACATCATTGTGGCCTGTGCGCCGGTGTCAATCATTGCAAACGTATTGCATTTCTCTTCCACGGTGATGGGAGCATAATACCTGTCTTCAACTTCCTGTAATACACACAAAAAGTGTGAATTCTTACTGATTTCAGAACTCACCTTTCTCAGACCTTTTTCACTTTTGGCTAAACACATTGGTAAATGAAAGGACATTTTTCCTTCCCTTTTGTCCATTTCCGTTTGAGAAACCTTAATCATTTCCCCATACTCAGAGGTCCTTTGGAGTGTGGCCACTGTTCGCCCTTCCACCCGGGAATCATCAGAGTTCACACTACAATTCTCCAACTGAATATGCGTAGAAACATCACTTGATAATTTGTCATTTTCAAATTCTGGGCATTTGTGGATATTTGACATGCAATCAATCTTTTTAAATTACTCAAAAATCTGTGGCTCAAAGAATTCTTCAGGTGATTGATCTGTACCCACCTTTTGAGTACTTATTCGTTCTGCCTGTATTTGATTAGTGTTTTGATTGTCTATGGAAAGTGTTCTAACATCCCCACTTACTCCCTGTTCAATTGCATTACCCATGCATGAGTTGTCTTTCTTAAATCTGTCCCGTTGTTCTTTTGGAATTTCTTTTTTTTCCTTTTTCATTTCTGCAAATCTCCAACATTTGTTTTAACTCCAAGTTAAACCGAACTTCTTTTCTAGATGTATTTGCAATTTCTGTCACATGTTCATTTGCCGGTATTTTCCTTTTTAAATCATTAAGCATCTCAGAGTCATAATGCAAAACCAGATCAGGGCAATCTGTCTTTTTAGCATTACAGGTATAATTCATTTTTAGTCACTTATCAGAAGTCACCCGATCATTACTATGGCCTTCTGCCCCCTCCTTTGATGACTGTTTTTGTGCTGTACAGAGCTTTCCTATTTGTTCAGCCAACATTTTCACTTGGGCCTCGAGACACTGGAATCTTTCCATCTCTCTAGAATCTTCTCTCTGTGGCCCAGGTCGATATTGGTTGTTTTCCCCCTGATTGAATCTATTCTGATATCACTCAGGAGAATGATTTCTATGGGGTTGTTTCTGAACTCTTGATTCATATGTGGAGGTGAGCGGGGTGCACCTATCCTTTGGTTGTGGTCCCCTGATGATATTGATTCATTGTATTGACGTGGGGCATAATTCATACTCTGCCTCATGTCCTGTCTCTCATTTTGTGAGTATTGTCCTCTATGCTGATTCCCATTTTCAGCAAATCAATCCACATATCGGGGTATATTCTCATTACCATATATCATGGTGCTAGGATCACGTCTGCTTTGTGTCTCCAATGTCTGGTAGGGACCATTATTTCTTTGATCCTGACTTTGTCTCTGATTATTGTTCATACCTGACATATCAGGCCGATATCCTGCCCAGGGCCTGTCTCCTAAGTACCATAGCTCTCCCTATTACTAGGATCATGTGATTGAAACATTGGTGCAGGGAGTGGTAAAGTCTGTTGATTACCCCTTTGTTCAGGAGTCACATTATTTTTACCTGGACTTTGAGCGGACTCAAGGGACATTTTGGCTGACCTGATGCCCATCACTGTTGCTGAGGATTCTTTAGATTTTGGTCTAGTGTCTTTCATTTTATCACTCTCTCTACCCTGAGAATATAGTACTTCATATAGTTTTGTACTTTGGTGTACAATCCATTCAAGAGACTTGTCACGGTCAAATTCACGGACTAACTGTGATATGATGTCTTTCTGTAGCCCATAAAAGTAGGCAGTTTTAAACTCATTGGAATTGGGGTCAAAAGATACATCAAAGTGAGAAAAAGCTCTTTTTAAGTCTTGCAAAAATTGGCGAGGGGACGTATTGGGCCCAGTCATAATTGTGCAAGTAACTTTCTTTACCTCCTGTAATGATTGGAAAGGAGAAAAATGACGTCTAATCTCTTTTTCAAACTCTGCCCATGTCATGTTCTGCTGTTCATTTAATCCCCTAATGATACTGGCTGTGGGAGCACCCAGAGTTAAATGAAAGTATTGTCTGTATTGTTCTTTAGGTATCTGGAGGGCTTTAAATATGTCATGCACAGCTTCTAAGTGGTCCTCTATACAGCACTCCCCTCCTTTTTTTTTTTTACTTTTATTTTTGACGGCAGAGGTTCACATTAGGCACATACATCAAGGCAAAGAATATATATCGCAGATATACTTTAGAGCAGCACATTGATCACAATACATTAATCGCAGCAATGTCGACAGATCATCACATGAGAAGGGACAGTAGCGAAGTTCATGATGTAGGAGTGGTTCCTGGTGGGGCAGGGGACAGACCAGACCCGGGTGAATCTTCACTTCGGTTATTAAGATAAGTGTTGAATTCAACCCAGATGTTCTTGGGGCGGGAGTGGGAAGGGAGCATGGTCAGGTATTCCTCCTTGCAGTTTCGTGACCAAGTGAGCAAGCACAGCCATTTCTGAAAGACCGGGGGGAGGAGCTTTTCCAACTCTGGAGTATACATTTTTTAGCAATCATATAGCTTATGTTCAGAAATCTAGCCACGCGTCTAGTGTCATCCGTTCTCCACACTCCAAACAGGACTGCTAAAGGATCAGGGTCAACCACAGCTTCAATAATTACAGTAAGAGTTTCTAAAATGCTCTCCCAAAATTCAAGCAGTTTATTACAGGACCAGAACATATGTAAGTGGTCAGCTTCTTCCGTTCTGCAATGGGGGCAGGAGTGCACCATGGTGTGGGTGAAACTTGAAGTCCTATGCGGGGTATAATAAAGCCTGTTTAGCAGTTTGTACTGCATGGCGTGGTAGCGGAAGTTAAGGGAGACCTTTTTGGTATGTAGGCACATTTCCCCCAGACCTGATCGGATATTTCTAGGCCCAATTCAGTTGCCCATTCATCGCACGCCCTGAGAGTCTGAGTCGGGGCAGTATCCTGCAGGATCTTATATAGTGAAGAGACGACGCCGCGGGCTCCTCCAGAGTTAGCAATGTATGCAATCGCCGGATCGTCTGGGGGCTCGTCTGGGAAGGAGGGCCATTTAGTGTGAAACGCAGCCCAGAGTCTATAATATTGGAGGGTCTCTAAGGCAGATCTTGTGTGCCCTGGTTTCCATGTTTGTGGATCAATGAACTTGCCTTCGGGGTAGAAGTCAGCCAGTGCCTGGTATCCCAAGGCCCCCCAGTGTTGTGCCAGAGCGGCATCATGCGTGGGTTCCAGGCCAGGGAAGGACCACACCGGGAGCCATTTATAGTATGGAGAGGATGTAGCAAGCGTGTCCAGGCACGAAGGGTCGCGTTGATTGGGTCGATAGGAGAGTCAGGTGTGTAATGCTGATGCAGTATTAGAGACATTGTGTTGGTACCAGCAGCTGCTAGACCCTCCAATTTGACATGCTGTCGTGCTGGAGAACCAGGAAAACAATGAGTGGCGTGTTGGGCCTGGGCCGCAGTCCAATAAAGTATCATATCCGGAGCGGTGAGTCCCCCTTGTTTGTACGGAAGCACCATGTCAGGCCACTTCTTGCGCACCGTGCCAGAGTGCCATAGGAACCGTGCACATAGTGTGTGTAGTCTGGTGAAGTATACCTTCCCAGCCCATACAGGTACATTACTGAAGGTGTAAAGAAGCTTGGGAAGTAGAATAATTTTAATGAGGGAGAGCCGACCAGCCATGGACAATGGGAGAGCTTGCCACAGCGAGATTTTAGTTTCAACTATTTGTGCTACCGCCGAATAGTTGTCAGCAAGCAGGGTGAGTTTGGTTAGGGATATCTGAACGCCCAAGTATCTGATACCCCCCGGGGACCAGCGGCAGGGGTATTCAGTTGTGGGTTGCTGGGTAGATTTAGTAAGCGGGTAGATCTCAGACTTTGAGTAGTTAATTGTGAAACCGGAGTGTGTGCCGATGCGAGTGATATCTCTCAGTATGGGGTCAAGATGGGTTGCAGGATCTCTGATGTATAGTAGTACATCGTCTGCATATAAGGATATGATTTTGGGGTCATCTTTCAATCTAATTCCCCTGCGGGCATGGCGTTCACGGACATAGTCCGCTATCGGCTCTATTGCTAGACCAAAAAGGATCTGGGAGAAGGGGCATCATTGACGGGTACCCCTGAAGTGTGTGAACAGGTCTGATGTCAGTGAGTTAGCTGGTACTCGCGCCACAGGGGAAGTGTATAGTAATTTGATGAACCCAATCATGTTTGGGCCGACGCCGATTGTCTCCAGCACCAGCCATATGTATCTCCAAGAGACCATGTCGAAGGCCTTCTGTGCATCCAAAGTAACCGTCACAACTTGCACGTCTTGGTCTATACGGGACATTACATTAAACAATCTTCTGATATTATGGGAGGTGGATCTCCCAGGGACGAAGCCTGCCTGATCCTCATGAACCAAATATGTCATGATGGGCAAAAAACGGTTCGCTATGATTTTGGCAAAGATTTTGTATCAAGATTCATGAGAGAGAGAGGTCTATAAGACCCACATTCGTCTTCGGTTTCACCATGTTTGAGCAGTACTGTGATGACAGCTTCACGCATAGAGGAGGGAAGGATAGAAACACGGAGTGATTCGACCCAGACCTCAAGCAGCCTTGGAGCTAATATGGCGATGTGTTCTTGATAAAATTCGGCGGTGAGCCCGTCAGGGCACGGCGCCTTACCTTTAGGCAAGTCTGAGATGGCCGTTACTATCTCGTCTAATGTGATTGGGGAGTCTAGTTGGTCCTGGGTAGGGGGGGAAATGACTGTGGTAGGGATCTGGCCTAGAAGCTCACGCATGTGTTGTTCAGTATGCTCAGCAGGTTGGGAGTAGAGGGATCTGTAGAACTCAGTGAATATATCTAAGATTTGTTGGTCCGCCCATTGTGCGTTTCCATGCTCATCCTTGATGGAGGTAATCTGAGTCTGGCCAGATTCCCTTCTTACAAGTGTCGCTAATGTTTTCCCCGGTCTGTCCCCCTCACCATATTTCCTGGCGGCTTGCGGGCGGCTGAAGTATTGGACTTCGTTGGAAGCAAGTGAGTTGTGCGTCTGGACTTCTTCGCTTATTTGGGCAAGTATGGCGGGGTCAGAACCAGTTGAGCATTGCAGCTCCAGTTGTTTCAGTTTGGCTTCAGAGCGACCGGGGGCAGCTCTGATTGCTTTCAGTATTCCAGCTTCCCGAAAGATAGACATTCCCCTAATACACACCTTGAAGGCGTCCCACCTAACCGCAGCTGACGTGGCCTGGAGAGAGTTGTGTTCAAAGAAGGATTCAATGTCAGCCAGTATTTCAGGCCTGAACACAATGGCCCTCATTACGACACTGGCGGAAAGTGACTGACCGGACCGCCACAGCGTAAATAGCGTTTCCGCCATTGCACGAAGGAGCAAAGTGCGGCCCATTCCGACCCATCGGGCACGAGCACCACGCCATGGCGGAAGTGCAAAGTCCGCGATGGCGGAAATGACCCCAAAACGGGCCACACCGCCGCCGTACGGCGCCCTAGGTGCAATACCGCCACCCATTTTAGCGGACACCGCAGTGAGCGCCAACCGGAAAGTACGGTGACCGTAAATATACGGAAACGGAAGTAAAAACATGGGCCCGGAACGGGAAACATCCCGCCGTACACCTATAAAACCACAAAATCCACACAACCACTAAAAACACTACCCTGAAACACACCCCAACCCATCATCCACCCTAGCGAAACCAAGAAAAATGGGAAAAGTAGCGAAGAAAGCGTGCGACCGCAAGCGGCAGGTCCACTTCTCCCGTGAGGAACTCACCGTGCTAACAGAGACCCTCCAGGAGAATGCTGCCGTCGTCTTCTCCACGCAAATGACCAGGACGGCACTTGCGAACAAGAAGGCCATATGGGCTCTGGTGGCACAGCGGGTAAGTGCGGTGGGGACCGCACCCCGCAACCCACAGCAATGCAGAAAGTGATGGGACGACCTGCGGATACGCGTCCGTAGCATACTTTCTGCCAACCGCAACATTGCCACAGCCACCGGGGGAGGTCCTGAATCACCCATCAAGTTGACCCCCTGGGAAGAAATCTGTGCCTCCACCATTGGAATGGAGAGCATAGAGGGAGTCGGAGGGATGGAGAAAGGAGTGCAGACATCCGAAGATTCAGGTAGGTGGGCCAAATAAAACAATGCTAAATCCACAATGTCCAATCATGTGAAGTACCATGTGTCCACATAGTGCAACAGAAACACATGTCCAGGAGAACGTCCACACACATCGGCCTGATAGCGCACTTTAAAACTCACAATAAATACATAAATAATTAAAAACCCCTAAAACACCCACTACACGTGCAGCAGGCACACCCTAACTGCAGGCTGCCAAACAACTGCACCCTCACTCCACACACAAATGAAAGCACCTCCAAGGCCCCGACCCAAATCACCCTCAGGTACCACCCCAATGCATGTGATACAATGCCATTCCAATTCCCACAGACCCATTAATAACCCTCGCCCTCCTTTACTCCACCACAGGGTCCGATCCAAACGACGAGCATCAGGACACCCCTACCAGCACACCTGCAAAGAGGGCCAAGACCAACGGCCAAAGACCCTCCACCTCAGCTGCACGCATCAAGACACGGCAGCAGCACAAATCAGGTGGCAGCACAGAGGAGGGAACATCAACAGGCACCCCAGCAGCCAGCATGCCCACAACACCACCACCACAGGTCCCCCCAACGGATGCCACAGAAGGCACTGCCTCTGGTGGCAGCAGCACCATAGGTGACACCCCATTGATGGCAGCATGCTCCGACACAGAAGACGGGGATGTCGAAGTCAGATCCATCCATGACCTGTCCCAATCCCCCTGTCTGTCCCACCCCATACAACATGAGGATACCACGCAGGGGCACCCACAAGACGACGACTGGCCATCCCCCACAAGCCCTGTGGCAAGGCAACATGAGGTCACCAGCCCCTCTGTGACACCCCCGCAAATGGCCATGGCCCAGCAGAGGCAACAGTCCCTCGACCAGTTAATCGTGCAACAGCAGCAACTGGCCACGCTCCTCAAGGACCATGCCGATGAATGTGGGGGCACTAAGGCAGACATAGAAACATCAACTGAGACACTTAGGGCAGAAATGGAGAGGAAGACAGAGACACTAAGGGCACAAATGGAGAGTAGCACCGAGAGCCTGAGAGTCCAAATGGAGAGTAGCACCGAGAGCCTGAGAGTCCAAATGGAGAGTAGCACCGAGAGCCTGAGAGTCCAAATGGAGAGAAGCACCGAGAGCCTGGGGGGGGAACTGCATGCGACGTCCAAAGACGTATGTGCCGAACTTGCCGCAGTGCGCCGTGTGCTCACTGAGCTCTTACAAACCTTTAGGGACATGCATGGACATGAGCAGGCAGAGACATCATCCGTTGCAAGTTCCGTCCAGGGCAGCCCCCAACGTAGATGTGGGAGGAACCTGCGCTCCACAGGCAGGGGTGCCCCTGATACCCGCAGAGGGGGCTTGCAATAGCGACTGCCCACTGACAATGAGCATCTTTGGACACTGGTGTTCGGGGGGGAGGTGGGAGGGTGGAGGGGGTGTTTTGGGCTCACTTGGGTGGCGGGTCGATAGGGTGTTCAACATGATATCACATATGCCATAAACAGTGCACGATCAACCAATGAGATGTGTGGACAATGATCTTTGTGTACTAGGCCATCATAGGCGTACAGTCCATATTGTGCATGTACCAGACACACACAGTGCCACGAGTACCGTGTCCATGTATCAGCCACCAGGCGTGAGTGCTAGAAGCATGCATCAATGAGATGCTGACGAATGTCACGGCCCTCCGGTGCCTCGCAGACTCCTTGAGGTGCTGCCACATCCCCACCCTCATCATGACCATCTTCAGGTGCTTGCAGTTCTGCGTCAGGGGGCATGGGCACATTTCTACGTACGCACATGTTGTGGAGCATGACACATGCCATGACCATCTTTGCAACCTTCTCATGGCGGTACAGGAGTGCCCCGCCAGACCTGCTGAGGCAGCGGAAACGAGTCTTCAGTAGGCCGAATGCCTGTTCAATGACTACACGGGTACGTGAATGGGCATGGTTGTAGTCCTCCTCATGCTGGTCCCGTGGGTTCCGGACTGGTGTGAGGAGCCATCTCTTCAGTGGATATCCAGCATCACCTGTATGTGGACGATAAACGTATGATGTGGAATGCCATTGCTACGTACGCACACCCCCCCCCTTCCTGCCAGGTCATTGCCGAATCACATACCCCACATTATCATGCATGTAATGAGACTCACCGAGTAGCCAGGATCTGTTCCCTGCGTGTCGCTCCATGTAGCGTGGTATTGTAGAGTTCCTCAAGACCATAGAATCATGGGTTGATCCAGGGAATCGGGCACAACAATGTGTAATGATCCTGTTGGAGTCACACACCATTTGTACATTCAGGGAATGAAATTGTTTTCGGTTGCGGTACTGGGCCTCCATGGCATGTGGGACGACCAATTCCACATGGGTGCAGTCGATGGCACCAATGCAACCCGGTATGCCGGCAAGTGCATGGAATCCCACTTTTGTGTTGGTAATTTCCTGCTCCGAGCGTGGTAGAGAGATGTAGTCGTCTGCGTGCTGCAGGAGGGCATCGAGCACTTGCAATAGTGTCCGTGAGAACAGTGGCTGAGAAATGCCATGCAACTGTCCGACTGTGTGCTGGTAGGTGCCTGTGGCCAGGAAGTGTAGTACAGACACCACCTTCAGTAGGGGTGGGATGGCGGTTGGGCTATCTATCATGCTGACAAGGTCAGCCTGTGTCATGTCCACAATGGCGGTTATGGTGTCCCGGTCCAAACGGTAGAGGGTGTGGATCTGCTCATCAGTGAGGTTGAACGGATGTGCTCGGAGGCGTGGGATTGCGGGCTGCCTGCGTGGTGGTAGTGGCTGTGCTGGCGGCCCTTGCTGGCCCACTCCTTGGCCTCCTCCTCCTCCTGAATCCCCTCTGTGCGGCCGGTTGTAGTTGGTGTTCGTCTTCTTCTGGGAGTTGGAGTACTTGCAGTGCTATCAGGTCCCCCAGGGCCAACATCGCGAGTCCTGCCGGTAGCATTTCGGAGTGGGTGTGGTTGTGGGAGGAGACTGGGTGTGCAATTTATGTGTTTTCAGGCTGTATGGCCTCCACCTGTGGTGATTCATTGCACCTATGCAAGCTGCTCTCCCCTTTGGCCGAGCACGTCCCGCACACAACGCTGCAATTCGAGTAATGGCATCTTGCTATAGCAATCATGTATTTGTACCCGATGGCCGTGTAACATTTGTTGATATGTACATTCGGCTATGGTCCCATTGTTTCACATACAATCTTTGCAGTCGCGAACAGACTTGTGAAGGGTCAGTGGAACGTAGTACTCGAGTAACGGTGGGCCCTCATGCATCACTGTACCGAGTTGCACCGACGGGCGGGGCGTCCCATTTGTGGGTGAAGGCAGTTGCCATTTTCACACACAGCCGCACTAGATGGATTAATTTGTGATTTCAAACGGCCACAGATGCCTTTTCGACGTGATGTTGCAAATGAGGAATTCGAAAGGCGGCGCTTTCGGTTTTCAGCTAGCGGCGAGGAGATGCCCACAGGTCTGACTGCAAATATAACGTTCTATTGTTCAATGTCCTTGAGACAGGGGCCATGGCGAGGATGCAATGATTGATATGAATAGTTTGGGATGCGCAATAGCGACGTGGGCGATGAGGCCGGACGTTCCCAAATACATGTTACTTCACAACACTGGAATTACGGGCTGGGGCACTGTGGATTTTGCAGGCTGCATAACGCACAGACTCAATGGATATTTCTAATGTTATGGGAGTAAATATTCAGGCGTTTTTATACCGGGATGAGGGAATGATGAATGGATGCATGGGCAGATGATTTGATACAGAGTTTGCCATGTACAGGGCTTCTTGGAATCTATCCGCCTCCCCTGCGCTATGTGATGCAGGGCTGCCATAGTGGGACCATCGTCTATCTGGCCTTGTTGAGCCCTCCCTGTCTCGACGCGCCTTCAGACACTTGTGTCCATGCACGTTAACATTCCCATCTGATGGATTCTGTTTTGACAGACGCATGCACAGGTACACTCGTTTGTGATGGTGTTTACACCTCGATATAGATGGTTATGAGTCGCAAGTGGTTTTGGGGTGGTGATGATCCTTTGGAGTGGGCTAGCATGCATATGGCTGTGGATTTAGTGTGATCATTGAAGTGAGTTGTTCGAATGTAGTTCTGATGGCCATTCTGTTCTTTTTCTTTTCTTTTGGTTGACAGGTATCTCCTCCCCTTTTGCCACTGCCATCTGTATGCCACTCCTGCAGATGGCTTTTACTCCCGACACCTGCTGCTTCGTGATAATCAGTGGAGCAGCATTACGATCTTATGGGACGATCGCCAATGGGCCACATGCCCTTACGCAGTACTAGTGGCTCGGAGCAACATTTCGGCCTTTCAGCTGGACTAGTGCCTCCCCATTGGGACGGCCCTGCGGTTCTGTGCGCTTCCATGTTGCCTTTTCGTACGTGAATGTGGCTCTGTGTACCATGATGGAACAGGGCGTCACACAAGTAGTAGCTGGTCATTTCTTGCGGATGCAGCCCACAATGGTGAAATGTGTTTTGGAGTTCATGGCCTAATGGCTGTATGGGCGTGGTGATTTTGTTGTGCATTAAATTTCTATTCTGATATGGGCCGTGTAGCGTTCTTCTTTGCGAGTGATGTGGCATATTCCTATTTGGGGAGCGATGTATTGTGAGGAGACCTGCATTGGGTTCCAGCTTCGGAGTTTAGTTGCGTGGTACTGTGCTGGGCGCGTTTGCCTACGAAGCCCAGTGAGGTCAGGGATGGGGGCTGCCAATATGACTGTTTGAATGTTGTCATGCTCAGGGGCGGGGGATTGGGTTTTGTGTGACAGATGCCGGTCAGCCAGGTGGACTGGTGGAATGATGTGATTTTCGGAATATTGCTGGTCACAGGTGCCTGTGTTTGCGTGCGTTTCTTGGGGGGGGACTGTGGTCATGTCCATTGGAATGGCTTCTGTATTCGTGCCATCTGTGCCCTGCAGCTCCCATTGGCCCCTCTTGTGAATCTTTTGTTCGTTGGCATGCATGGGTGACTTGTACATTTCACTGGTTGCATTGTGACTTCATTGCACCTACGGGGAGTTGTACTTTGTGGGCAGGGAGCGGTGTACAGGCACTCAGTGGGGCCGTTTACGGTTGATTCACGATGCCGTACTTCTCACCATGGCGGAATGGTACTTTCCGCCGTGCTTGATGGCGTTAGGTACATGTCCGCTAGGGTCGGAATTCACGTACCCTTGCGCCATGGTGGTATTTACGGTTTGGCATGGCGCGCGCGCGCGTACTTGGTGCAGTTAGCGTTGGCGTTCACTACGGTGTCGCTAATGGCTTCGTACTTTGCGGTGACGGGTCATAGTCGCACCGAGCGCTATTCGATGGCGGTATTGCATTTCCGCCATCGTTTTTCGATTTCCGCCAGGGTCGTAATGAGGGCGAATGTCTCTGAGGGCTTCGGATTTAAAGCGTCAAGTGCTGAATGACGGGATAGACATTCCCAGCCCCACCGATAATATAACTGGGGCATGGCCTGACAATGTGCGGGATAAGATCCGTGATCCCTCCACCCTGCCCATGATTTCACTTGACACAAAGAATACATCTATCCTGGATGAGCTGTCATGCACCGACGAGTAGTAAGTATACTCCCGCTGTTGGGGGTACAGCGTCCTCCAGGCATCGCAGATGTTTAGTGTCTTAATGTGACCATGTAGCCTGCATGCGGAATTGGACAGGGCTCGGGCAGCAGTACCAGTTCTGTCCAAAATAGTATCTAGAATAAGGTTCATGTCTCCCCCCCATATAATTTGAATTCCTACATAGCCTAGCAGTACGGTGGTCACCGTGTAAAAGAACTCGGGAGATTCCACGTTGGGGCATTAGGTGTTAACAAGCAGATATTCTTTATTGACCAGCGTGCAGTGTAGTATAACATAGCGTCCTTCATGGTCTATGTAGCTTTTATGTAATATGAATTTAATTGATTTATGGACCATCGTAAGGACGCCTCTAGATTGGGTGGAATAGGAAGTGTAGCATCTAGCGGGGCCCCATGCTGGGGCCATGGTCCTTGGCATTTGACCCTTGGAGTGTGTTTCTTGAAGAAATAGTACCTTACAGCTATGCCTGTTAGCGTGGGCCATGATTTTATGGGCCTTGGTATGATTGCTTAGCCCCCGGACATTCCAGGACATTATGACGGTAGAAATTTCAGTGACAGAACACTAGTCCTGTACCACATGTTTAATGAACCACCCAGATCCAATAAATGCGTGAGTTCCTGAGATTGGAGTTGAAAGTACGCTGGTAGCCCTTTAATGTGCGTGCCGTGCAACCTTGTGAGCCTTTTTTTAGATAACACCCCATTACCTCCCCCCTCCCTCACCTCCAACACAAGATTAGCAGTGTGAACATCACCCACCCTTAACTGTGCACAGCTGAGCCGTCCCCTACATGGCCCAACCTGTTCGGAAGCCCAACTGGGGCTAACCCACAACCAAGGTGTATCAGAGAACAGTGCAATCGCAGTGGGGTGCGCCATTGCCGTGCACTAGCGCGCATGGAACCAAATGGTTCCGTTACCAGACAAGCCGTATTAGCGGTCGTATAGTGTATGCCCCTGCATTTCTAAGTGGGAAACAGGGATCTACATATAGAACATATAGATCATTGGGGCGCTGCAGTTTGAACAGGAAGATATAGAAATATGAGCAAGATAAACAGGTCAGCATTGCATTGGCTCAAAAATGTGTATCCCAAAAATGAGCGACAGGGATACATAGAGTATATAAGTTATTGTGACGTTGGCACAACATTGTGTACCCCTAGAGGCCTGTTTGTTATGTGAACAGTGGGATCAGAGTGGCAAGGTGCAGTGCATGGCTGAGCCTAGTCACAGGTGAAATGCCACTGAAGCGAGTGAAGCTCGATCATCATGCGAGCAATTGAATCAGAGGATACAGGGGGAGAGAAGAGCTCAATCATCGTCCATGCGGCAGCCAGCAGGAGCGTGTAAGGGGATATGCGCTTCTATGAATTTTACCGCCTCCGCCGGCACCGTGAAAAAGTATAATTTGCCGTTGAACGTAAACTTCAGACGTGCAGGAAACAGTATGGCATAAGGAATGTTCCTTTCTCTGAGCAATTGTTTAACCCCAGGGAATTGGCGCCGCTCCTGCTGCACTCCAGTAGAGAAATCCGGAAATATTCTGATCACTTGCGACTCTAGTCTGAGCTCTCCCTTTTCCCGCGCCAGTCCGAGAATCTGGTCGCGGTCTCTAAAACTTAGGATTTTTGCAATAATGGGCCATGGGAAATTCCCTGGTTTGGGACGCAGAGTAAGCACTCTGTGAGCATGTTCAACAGTAAAAGAAGGGCATAGGTCGGGGTTGCCCAAGAGTTCCTTAAGAAGATTTTCATTTGCAAGTTCGAGCCGGCCCTTAAGCGCATTTTCCGGAACCCCAATAATGCGTATATTGTTAATGCCAGACCTGGATTCGAGATCATCACATTTCGCTTTAACTGACTTCATATCACGGGTCAGCGTGGTCACAGTGTCCTGTAGTGAGGCTATGTTGTCCTTGTTGGTGCCTATCCTGGTCTCAGCCTCAGTGATTCTCCAGGTGGGGGCAGTCCGTGTCCCAGGTGAATATTGCCGAGGAGTAATGCAGGTGAGCCAGGGAATAAAGCAGTCTAGGTGGCCCACATCAAGGGTTGCGCCAAGAATAGCACAATATTGGTACAGGTGGTCAGAGCCACGAGGATACAGGGATCAAGTGTCACTGGGAGCGAAGAGGCAGTACTGGAGGGCGGCGGAGGGGGCCTCTATGTATCTTCCCCCCCCCCACCAGCTCCTCACCTGATGTACAGTAGCGTGGCCGGATGTAGGCTTCACACCCATAAAGGCATCGAGTTCAGCCGCGCACTCCAGCGAATCCTCAGAGGGACAGGGACACCGCGTCCCGTCTCCGCGAGTGCGTCCTCCTCCAAGGCCTGATGGTGAGTTCCCCCAAGCAGCAACGCCGTGGCCAGCCGGAGAGCACAAGTAGCCAGGCGCCTCCCCAGCCAGGCGAGGAAGCGAGATGAGAAAAGGCGCCGTGTACTACCGCAGGGCCCGCGGCTCTCCCGTCAGCCGACGTACCTCGCAGCACGGGACCCCAGCCGCCCACACGAGTCGGAGCCTCTCCGGCCCAGGGCAGCACCACCCCAGGGGCAGTCCGAATCACGACCTGCTCCAGGCGCCACTCCGCGGGTCGCCGGATCCAGGGCCAAGGCGGGCAGCAAAGGAATATTGTCCGGGCAGTCACTGCAGGCACACGGCTCCAGCTCGGCTGCCAGTCAGCACAGTGGGACCCACGGCAGTGTCAGGGCGGCGCCTCGCAGTCCGCCACGTGCCCAACGGCAATGGATGAGAAGGCCAAGACCCGGCCCGGCAACAGGGATCAGCAGGACGGCCCGGGAACCGGCGACGGGGCACTGATTTTAGCCCAAATCACACGTATAGGACGCCCTCAATGTCAGCAATGCAGGGGGATAGGTGTAGGTGCCGGATGATGCAGATTACTACAGATATCAGCGGATATGGCGCGGCTGTGCTCGGAGCTAAGAAGCTAAGCAGCCATTTTGTTGGCTGCCCAACAGCGCCCCCCACTCCTTTCCTTTTTTAAATGGTTTGATTAAAACCTTGATTGATTTTATTAGTTTAATAGGGCTACTCGCTGCTATGCATGGAATTGCCCTACTTTGTGATTCAACCCTTGTTTCAGGTGTATGGGATTGTTGGCAGCCCCCAATGGGTGTGTGAAATCCCCCAAGGGTGCTGCAACCAAGTTCAGTCACCGGCCCAGCCACTGGGGCACTAGTTCTCTGTGTAGAAATAGAATTCACCTCAACTCCATTGAATGTGGTGCCCTGCCGTTTGTCCTGGGACCTGGAAATGCATATTTGCTATTCCAAATCCTTACACTTTTTAAGGAGCCTATCTGTCTCCTTACGCAAATAGTTGTTTTCATCACTCATCTTATTAATTACATCTTGCAAATCACTCATTTGCATTTGGCATTCATTGAATTCTTTGTCTCTTTTGTCTATTTCTTGAAACATTCTAATCATCTCCTGTTCAGCAATTTGAAGATCACTTGCTTTCTCAAAATGTTCTTTCTGTAAAATCTGCATTCCCAAAACAACTTCATCTTTATCTTGTCTAATATGATCTACCAACCCTTTCAAGTGTTTTAATTCTTGTTCACTATCCTCAAACTGTTTCTTTCTTTGGGACAATTGAATGTCGAGATCTTTACATTTTGACTGCATGTCCTTTTGACATACCTCTAGCTCTGCTCTTAATGTTTCCTCTTGTTCACTAGCTCCATCTAGTTTAATCTTTAACCTGCTAATCAGCTTGGCATCATTTTCTTGCATTCGCCGGGACCTATTTAAGATGAACCTGTCTTGGCACATAGCCATATCAGACAATCTTTCTCTGCATGTTTATCAGCAACATTTAATAATCTCAAAAGACACACCTGAATTATGCTACCTTCTGCAAAAATGCTGTCTAATGGTTCTTTCTGCACTTCACCATATATGCGGTCATGCCATTCTGTGGCATAATTTGATGACCATGTTCCATGTGCATATAGTTTGCCTACAGATATTGCACTAACTCTGGGAATGTGGCCTCCATTTGGGACATTCTGAAATTCACTTCTAGTGTCACACTGCTCTCATAAAATGGGTTCCCATTAATGCACGTATGGTAGTGTGAGACACACTTGCCACACCCAATAGGTGCTATACAGCCACTTTCCTGGCCAACGCACCAGATCTGTAGAATATTTTGTCTTATTGGGGTACATTTGGGGTTTGGCAGTATTTTCTTACCGTCAAAATATGAGCAGTAGTTTGGTGGAAAGTTAGCCTTGCATTTAGATTGGGTTTGGCATCGTATTGTTTTTGTGACCATACCTTGCTATCTTATATTGGGGAATCTAGTGATATATTATTTGTGGTATTTAGTGGTGAGCATAGTTTTCTTCCCTATATTATAACCCCATCATACAAACAAAACCTTCCTTTCTATTAGAGTACCTCCCAGTGGTCTATAGAGAGCCTTGGGCATGTGATGGAAACACAACAATTTTATTCAGAGTGCCACCTACAGGTTGTGGCCAATATCACTGGCTTATTTACATCCTGTGCTCTATGGCATAAAGTATTACTGGCTCATGGACATCCAGTAATCTATATCATCTCAGATTACCCCCCATCATCATGCAATGAAGACACACACACACACACTCACTAAACTGCTTTATCACTGAATATTATTAGCTTCTTTTGGATTGGTGTTTCATCTGCAGTGGTAAATTGACAAATTCACTACTGAACAAAATGAATCTCAGCTGTATATTTACATAGAGTCACAGATGCAAACATGACACTAAACCATTTATGTTCATGAATACTATTATATATTATTTGGAACCTTATTCACATATTAACACATTTTACCATGGATACATTGCATCATCATCTGAAACACAAAAAGAGAGAGAAGAAACCGAACAAACAAGCCTTTTAAAACATGGTTAATTTTTCCCCATTCTGAACATGGTGAACAAATACATGCAGTGACTTCCCTGCCTTTCTACACTGTTCTAAAGCTCAGCCATTCATGCAGCATTTAACAGTATCCTCACTTGTACTTACCTCCTTACCAAAAGTGTTTCTTTGAAGTCCCCCACGTGAACTTGTTTCACTCGCCTCACAAAGACAGGCCCAGTCAGCACGAACAGCTCCTGTAATCTTGTGCGTCTCGGAAGCACGGCGGGAAACTCTCTAGCTAGCGATCTGTAACACCTTGGACTTCTGTCTTCACAGCCCAGTCTCCACGAACTAACTCCCCTCCTCAGTTTTTGCCATTAACAAAACTCGGATCATTTCCATTTTGACGTGGAATCTTCAGACACTTTTCCTCCAATCAGGTTAAAAGCATGTTTTCAGTGCCACCCTTCACTTTTATAACAATGGGATCCTTGCTCACTGAGCAACCGTTTCAATTTTATTTCCTGCCGTCTCTTCCCCTCTGCTTTCTGCAAACTAACACAGAAAGAGAGAGAAAAAAAATGGCAGTGTGCATTTGAAAACGAATTATAGCAGTGTTACCAAAATATGTATTTTCACCTCATTTTGCACATGAGACTACATTATAATGTTAGAGAAGTTAGAATTAGTGTTTAGTAAATGTTAATGAAATTAGTCAGTTATATGATTAATGTAGTCTCATATATAAAGCATCACAGAACAAAAAAAAACACTGGTGCACTTTATTCTCTGCATTTTCGAGCTGGGCTTGCCTATGTTATAAATTCTGTACCTTACGTGCCACCAGCAACATATTCACATGTTATACTGGCAACACAAAAATAACTATATGTGTGTGCCATATTACTGCTGGCAACAACAAAAACAAAATTCCACTACATTTGCAATACAAATTATGCCTTGACCTTTACATTTTGGTAAAACGCTATATATTTTCTTACAGTCCCCAAGAATATGTGCACTGGGCACAACCACCACGGTAGTAATATGTGTATAGTAATTATAGGTAATGTAGTAGGAGTATGGGCAGAATCACCATAGTAGCAATATGTGTACAGTAATTGTAGGTAATGTAGTGGGACTACAAAGTATTTGTAATATGGAGTAATGATGTAATTGAACAGTATATGGTACTTGTGATTGTAGTACAGTTGAGCATAGTGCTCCCAGAATATGTAGTTGATTATAATTGTTGTGGTCACTTAATGTTGTAGCATTATGAAGCCGCAATCTCTGGTTCCTTTCCTATATGAAAAAACAGTACAATTGGTTAAGCATGATAGTTTAAAAGCTGTAGTAGTATACCGTTTTAAATATACATTTTCTTTTTTAGACCCTCATAAACAGTACATTTTAAGTACTATGTTTGTTATAACATTAGTGTATGACACCCTGCTGTTGTTTTGACATTACACAATCATTGGGTCATTGGGAAAAACAAATATGTACTGGACTAAAAAAAACAGATTACAGTTACTTCAGTGTAATGGTGATAGTATGTTTGAAGTATGTTGTAATTAAGGGAATGCTTGAAATTGTTAGATACCTGTTGGCGTATTCTAACTATGATAGTGTTTAGAAGATGGTTTGTCATATAATAATTGAGATGGCGTATTTGAAGTGCTTTGCAATGAAGGATGTTTTTCAAGTAGTTAGATACCTGTTGGCGTATTCTAACCAGATTGACTTCTAAAGGTCCTATTGTAGTATTCTGGATGTAGTTAGATTCCTGCTGGTGTATTCTAACTGTTAATTGTGCTATAGTTCAATGACTAAATTTGTGTTGAAGGAATATTAAGTAGGCATTTGTTAAAGGTGCAGGTAACCAATGTTTTGGAGTAACTGAGGTATTGTTACATTCAAACCAACCACTTCTTTTTTTGACATATGCAGTGTATTGCCCTGAAGTGGTTGTGGCACCAGTGTGGTATATTATATCTACTGTTGTGAAGGTTTTCTTTCCAAGAGCTACTTGGCCGTGTGTGATGCTTGTGGGCTTACAGTTATTTTTGGTACCATCTGCATTGTACTTTAGAAGCATTAGTGCAACATATTGGCTATGTGAGTTTAATTGTATGGTGGAATGATTGTCTGAATTGCAAAAAGGGCATAATATGCCATGATTTGCAGTCTGCGCAAAGATGGTGAAATGGAATGGATTCAGAATTTCGTATACAAATCGTTCATTAGGAATGTGTTCTTGTGAAACATGGTTGCAGAGAGTGCATGTATGTTTCCATGCGTATGTCATCTGGAAGATTTCATTTATAGGGATGTTTTGGTTTCCAGGAATTCCAGTAAGTACATTTGGAATTCTTGTGGATCTTCTTATGTGCTGGTTAATGTTACCATTCCTGCACAGTAGTCCAATTCTTGCCTTATACCTGACACATTTTAAGGATTATTTGTGGCATTTCTGTGAAGGGCAAGCAGTTGCAAACATAACTGGTCCGACCTGCTTAAGTAAATGTTGTGAACAATTGGTGGCAATTGAAAGAGATCTATAGTCACAAAGTTTCTGAATTTAAATGGACCAGAGAGTACATTTTGTGGATCATTTGATTGGCATGCAGATGTTTTTGAAGAAGAGAGGTTTTTGTGTTTCTTTGTGGATGTGCAGTTGATTTTGTACTAGACAGTTTTGTGGTTGTACTGTTGGATGCAGTAGTTGGCTGTTGTTTTCTTAGTGGTATTGTTGTGAAATCTGCTATGATATAATATGATATTATATGGCTTTTATAACATGCCCATACACAAGTATTTCTATAGCTTCTGTGTCTATTATTTATCTTTGAAAAGGTTTTTATTTTTTAGGTGCAGGGTACATATCTAGATGGGGCTGTGCAAGGAATATCAGAATGGACTTTGTTTGCATCAAAGTTAACAAGGAATAGTCCATTGAGTGTACAAGACGTGAAAGTACTACGTAACTCATACCTTCTTTAAAGACTGTGCTGCCAATGTCAATCAAGTCTTCATCTAGGGTTAGACCTTGTGATTTGTGCATATGCAAGAGACAAAGAAAATTGCTCTCTGCATACGTACATGTCTTTGAAAAGAAGAAAATGTCCAATTGTCTGGCCAATTTTCTTTTAACTTCTGCAAGTTTATCAAAGTTGGTATTGACAAACTGAATGTTGTTGCACGGATACGTTTGGAAGCCATCAACTGTACCAGTTGCTCCATAGACTAAGCCTTGTTCTACGTCAAGGTTATGTTTTATAATTACTCTGCAGTTCAGACACAAAGTCAATATTTTCTCCAATACGGCTGTGTTGGAGATACAGTTTTCTAAGCTATTTTGTCATGCAGTTGCTTGTTGACACAGGACATGTCATGCCATGCACTTCTATTTTGTTTGTGGAGCTGATATGCAGTACGGGTTGCATTTCTTTTTTCAACATTGTCTTGCTGAACTGACTACAGCTTGCAAGGGTTGGCCTTAAGGACATACATTTTAGATTTTGTTGAGTTAACTGTTCCATGACATCAGGAGCAGATGTGTTTTGCTCATATAGCTCATGGATTAGTCTACTATTTAAGATGGATTTTGCATTTTTAGTAAGCAGCCCAATTGTAATGCATTTTTATATGTTAGCATGTATGAGGTCTGCAGACTGGCACAAATTTTGAGTCAGTTCTCTGTAATGAAAATGTTGCCAGAGATTTGCATTTCCAATGCTGCAAGAGCATTGCAGCATTCTTTGTTTCCTAATGTTTTTAAAAAGGGTTGCCCTGTCTTTGGCATTAACTGGCAGAGGTCTATGGAAACAATAACATGCTTTCCTTCAAACCGTTCTGTGTAGTTATATTTCAGGACTTCTTGCATAATAAAAAGAATTAGAGCCAACATGAGGTTGGAAACCATGCTTACTTCATCTATCAGGAGCACTTTCATTTGTTTTAGAATTGTGCGTAACTCAGTAGCAGCTTCTGCTCAAAATGTATAACATTATAATTATTTTTGTTGTTCTACGGGGAGGAGTAGTAGTTGGTGTAAAGTTACACCCCCTATGTTGTAGGCAGCTAAACTTGTGGGGGCTGTTACCACAGCCGAAAAGTTGTTGTTAGTTTTTGTAGAAATTTGCTGATTATTTTAATTAAGAATGTTTTGCCAGAACCAGTTTCACCACTTACATACAGGAGCAGAGGTTGATACATTTTACAGCTCCAGATTTTAGTTTCATGTTTAAAACCATGTTCAATTTCTTGAGTGACTTCTAGATAAATGGTGAGTTGTTCATCATTTAGCCAAGATTCTAAAACTGACAAGACTTCCTCAGATGTGTATATTGATACATGGTGTTTTCTACCTCTGGGATAGCTATTTCTGCTTCATTTAGAATGAGTGTTTCTCCAAGTGGGTCTTGGCTTCCTGTAAGGGAAGGTTGACTCCCCTCGGGGGTGTCTTTGTCTAGTTGAGCTTCAATTTCTTCCTCTTGTTGGCGTTCATTGTCCAACATTATTTTCTATTGTTTGAAATTATCATTTATTATACTGCTTTCATTTTCTTTGACTGCAGCTTCAAATGAGTCATAGTCACCTAATAATATTTTTTCTTTTCTCCAAGGTTTAAAAAGTTGGAGTAGGCCCATCCATGTAATAAAGTTATCTATGTTGTGGAGTTTTAAATGATAACTTTACATGATTAATTAGACTGGGTTTGGTTAGTTTCACTAGGCTTCCTTCACAGGTTGAAACTTAATATTTGCCAGTTGTCTCATTTTGTGTGACATTGTTTTTGTAGGTGTAGTTTTGGTCAATGTCATACAGACACATGTTTTCCAAAGCAGTACTTCTGTTTGGGTATTATGTGTCAAGTAAACATTTTTTTAAATGTCCTGGCTATTGGGATCATTTGTGGCTATGTTTTCTATCTCTTGGCAGGATTTTAGTACTCTTTTTCAGGATGAAGCTGGTCCAAGGTTCAACCAGACAATGGGCTCAGATTTGCCATATAAGGCTATACCTGTTAAACAGAATGCAGCTTCATAGGGCCTGTATTCTCTATGGGAGAGCATTTTTATACCGAAGCTGTACAATTTCAGTAATAGTGTTTTGTCAGATTATATGTCATCCATGAGGTTCTTTAGCTCTGTTTTCTCAGCTTCAGTGAGATAGGCTGTGACATATCTGGCAGCAACTGCAGTGGAATTGTCTGCAATGTATTGTATGTCTATGTCTGCATTCCACAAGAGGGCAATGATTGCATTGTAATCATTGATGTACTTGGATGCTTTATCCCTTTTAATGTTGTAAGTATTGTTAGGGGATTTGCCTTTTATGCTGTGTCTAAAAGAAGACATGAAGCTATTTAATTGTCCTTTTTTGCACACTGGTCTAGGGAAGCTAAAGCGACATTTGGTATAGCATTTCCCTTTGTTTTTATATCTACGCCGGAAGTATTTTCCACATTTATGTTTTTGGAAGCGTAACACTTGCGTATGTAGGTCACTATCCGTGGCTTCTGAAGGGATGCTGCAGGTAATGTATTTTTCAATAAACTGTAAAACAGTGGCGTCACAATCATGGCCAAAGTTTGGAGCATCTCTTATCCACAAATGCACATGGATGTGTGGTGCTCCTCTAGATTGATATTCTTTTCTCCAAAAGAAATGTTGCAATTCTCTGAGCCGAGGGGTCGTTTTATTGCAGATGAAAAGCAGCATGGCTATGAAGCGATGGTGAAAGTACCTTGGTACATTTTCAGGGTCAAGAGAACAGAGTTCTCCTGGTGTTTTTATGTCTAATCCATCTTTATTTTGGTTTGCAGTGCATAATAAGTCATGCAAGTCATCACATGCATACTCTGCACAACTTAAAGTAACAAACCATGTTGGTGGGCTTAAGTTCCTTAGCATGCAACGCACATCAGCGTGATGTCGGAAACAGTATACTTTTGTACCATGCATGTTTGCCAAAAGGTTTGTGATACTTTACTGCAAAACATCATCTTTTTCTTTTATTTTTTTAAGCAGTTGTGTAGCAGATATGTTTAAAAGTTACAGCCTATTTTGAAATGTGTGTGCAACTCCATAACATAGAGTTGCTAGTTCACTTCTGAAGTCGAGGTGGAAAATGTATTCCACATTTTGTATATATCTGAGATCTACAGAATACATTTGTAAAGAGCGATATTCTGATGCACTAATTTGTGTGCACCTTTCATCATATCTTCCTCCTTTTCCTGTAGGAAAGAGTAGAGGAAAATAATGTGCTTGTACACTTTTGTTCCATATGCTCACTGGCGATCCTTTGGCTTGATGCTTTTGATATGTTTCTAATGCATCATCAATTGTGTCTTTGGATTGCAGTGGGTGAATAGTATACTGGTTTTAAATGTTGGCTGCTGTAACAGGATCGACACATTACAATTGGCCAGTTTCTGGTAACTCTTGAATAATGTGGGTGATTTCTCTAACGTTTTCCTCTATGTTTATATCTTAGTAGTATTCATTGTTTTCTTTTAGATATTGCAGGGCTTGTCTAACTTTGTCTACCTCAACTAAGTGTTTCCATATTTGTTTGTCTTTCATTGGCACACCATTAACTAGTACAATCATTGATTGATCTATTGGTCGGTGTAGTCCTAGAGCTTGAACATTTTCTTTTAGATCCAATGGGAAATGTACTACTTTACCACAGATGCCCTTAAATAGCTTGGATGAAGGACATTTGGCTGATTTTGGTTGAAGGTGTATTATAGTTTAAAATGAGTGCACTGTTTCTATTATAATGCTCTCATACAAGTCAAGCTGTTGAAGAGCTTTTGGAAGTGGGAATATTTGTAAGTTACTAGTGATTGCAAAGTATGGCATTTGGTTATTGTCAAGCTTTGTGTTGCAGTATGTGCACACTCTTGGGGGTTAGTTATATTGTATTTACTTTCTGCTGTTAGATATAAAGCTAATTGTAACCTTTGGGATTATTCACAGTCTTCTATTTTGTAAATTTGAGCTATTATTTTTGTGCTCTTTTTATAAAACATTCTGCGGCAACAGACACATTTGGTCTGGTATTTCAGCGGATGTGTTTTGAAATTAGCTCTTTCTTTTTTGTATATATTTATTAGGATGTTGGTGTTTATGTGGTTTTCAGTAATATTTTCTGAAGGTACAGAATTTTTGAAGTCGCCTTCAGTTCCAAAGTATGTACGTTTGATATGTTCTATTTCTTGAAGGAGTTCTTTGGCTGTTCCTTGTAGGAGAATATTATTTAAATTTTGCAGTTCTAGAGCAGGACTTTTTGCATAGTATAGTTGATGCACAAGATTCTGTATAGCAGAATGGTGTGTCGCTAACATTTTGATGTGGTGCAAAGAGCTTTTGCAAGCAGTTCCTAAAATGCAGGCTAATGAATGTCCTCGCAGACCAGTGTGGCTCCGCACTGGACAGGAGTCTAAGGTTTGTAAAGTTTTCATTTTACTTTTGTCTTTCAGTTTTACATAGTGATTAAGGAATTGTCATAAAGATTTAAAGGATTGTTGGCATACATTACACATGGAGCTGCATGTCACTTTGTACACTGGATGGTTTCTTTGGGTAAAAGGAGCATTTGGTTCAAAGTTGGTTGGGGATTTCTTTTCTATAAGGGTTTCTTTTGCCATAATGGTTTATCCCACCTTTTCATATCCTCATTCACAATTGTCTATGTCAATTGTTTTTTGTTGTCCTTGTTTATAAGATTCTTCATTGAAGTATGGTTTGTTGCTGCTTGTGTGAATCCATTCACCATCACAGAAGTTTAAAAAGGTCTCTCTATTGACACTGCACACTACAGTTCCAGTGTAAGGGGGCAAGGAACTGAAAGGAGCGGAAACGAGAGGAGGCACAAGGTGGTGGGGAACAGAAAGTAAGAAGAGATCAGCAGATCGAAGGGAGCGAGAGGGGGTATAGAGTGAGAGGAGAGAGGAGAGGTAAGGAGGGGCACTGTCATGAAGGGATTTAAAGACAAGACAGAGGAAATTAAATTTAAGTTGGGAGTGGAAAGGGAGCCATCCTAGGTAAGAGAGTGAGTTGGAGATGGAGTCATGGGGAGAGAGTAGACAGAGGATGCGGATGGCAGAGTGGTAGAGGGATTTGAAGGGAGCAAGATGGGAGGCAAGGAGACCAAAGAAGAGAGAAGAACAACAGAAAAGGTGAGAAAAGATGAGGGAGGAGATTAAAAGTTTGGTAGCATGGAAGGTGAGAGAGGGACGGACTTTACGGATGTTAAAGAGATGATAGCAACATGCCCGAGAAGTGAGGGAGACATGATGAGAAAAGGAAAGGGAAGAGTCAAAGTAAATGCCTAGATTACGAGCATGGTTGGAAATAGGAAGATTAGAAGGGGGAAAATGGATAGAAGGATGGGGGGATGGAGACGGTAGGGTGTTAGAAGGGAAGAACAAGACTTCAGTCTTGTCAGTGTTAAGAGAGAGATAGGATAGTGAGATGACATCCAGTCTTTACTGGCATTAAGACAGGAAGAGAGGTTGAGATGTAGGTCTGAGGTGAAGGAAGAAAAGGAGAGGAATAGCTGGGTGTCATCAGCGTAGAAATGGTGAGAAAACTTGAAGGAGGAGATGATGGGGGCAAGGAGTGAGGTGTAAAGAGAGAATAAGAAGGGTCCAAGAACCGAGCTTTGGGGGACGCCGTATTCGAGAGGGAAGGTAGTAGAGGTTTGTCCGCCCCAAGAGACGGTGAAAGAGCGGTGGGAGAGGTAAGAGGAGAGCCAGTTAAGGACAGGGTCTTTGAATCCAACGGAGGAAAGAGTGTTAAGAAGCAAGGGGTGATCGACAGTGTCGAACGCAGCAGAAAGGTCAAGGAGGATGAGGATTGAAGAGTGTTTAGAATAGCGAGCGGTAAAGAGAGAGTTAAGGACATAGGTAAGAGCGGACTCAGTGGAGTGTTTGGGGCGGAAGCCAGATTGAGAGGGGGGGAGGAGAGAGTGGGAAATGACAAAAATTGAAAGGTGAGAATAGGTTAAGCGTTCAAGTAGTTTGAAGAGAAAAGGTAGTAGTGAAATTGGGCAAAAGTTAGAGGCGAGAAGAGGATTAGCAGAAGGCTTTTTTAATATAGGGATGATAGTGGCGTGCTTGAAGGCAGAAGGGAAGGTGGCCGTGGAGAAGCAAGTGTTGAAGAAGGAGGTTAGGTAGGGAATAAGAGGGGGTAAATCTTGGGAATAAGAAGGGTTGGGATGGGGTCAGAATTATATTCTATATTGTTGCATTTTGACTTCATTTGCTGACCAGTCGATAATGACTCCGAGATATTTAAAGTTTTGGACCACTTCAATTTGTACTTTGTTCAAGAACCAGCTTGAGGTTGTTTTGTGGTTCTGGTGATGTTTGGTAAAAATCATAATCTTCGTCTTGTTGTTGTTTATCACCAGGTTGTTAGATGACATGTACTTAGCCAAATTGTCTAGCTGCCGTTGCAGGCCTATCAGCGTCTGGTCAAGTAATATCATGTCATCTGCATAGAGAATTCGGGAGACCACAGTGTTACCTATCTTCGGGGGAAAAGAGCGCACAATGGTTTCAGAATCTTTATAGTCTCCTAAGAAGGCCACAAACAGGGCCGGTGCCAGAGGACAGCCCTGCTTAACCCCTCATTCTGAGGAGATTCCTTTTGAAAGCAGGCCTTGTTTTAGCTGCACACGTAGAGATGTTTGGGTGTGTAGTGCTATTATCGGGTCTAGGACTTCCTCTGGACAGTTCCATGATTTTAATTTGTTACACAGGATTGCTCTGTCCACTTTATCAAACGCCTGTGATAGGTCGATAAATGCCGCAAAAACAGTTGGAGCACCTTTTTTTATTTTTAGCTTGATTATGTTTAACAGGAAGATGTTGACAGAGGTGCTCCCGTTTTTTTTCAAATCCCATCTGAAAGGGTCTGCACATGGGGCCGTTTTAGCCCATTTTTGAAAATGCTATAGCAGAAGTGTAGCAAAGAGTTTGGCGATGATATCTAGGAGGGCTATAGGGCAGCAGTTCACTGGGTCCTCCCTGTTTCCCCTCTTGAAAATCGGGACAACAATTGCTTTTGTCCAAAAAGCAGGAATAAGTCTAGTTTTCCTTCAGTGGTTGAAGAGGAAGCTGATAAAGTCTGTCCATTCATCTATATGATTCTTTAGATCGATATTGGTGAGCCCATCTGGTCTGGGAGCCCTTGATGTTTTCAGCTTTTTAATGGCTCCGTTTATGTCATAATTTTCAGAGAAATCGATCCAGGGTGACTGACAGTTTTCGGCAGCTGCGGTCCCACCATTCTGTGGTGCCGAAAGAGGTCTGTGAAAAACCTGGCCCGTGCTGTTTCTGGAACTGAGTTGGCCAATTTAGTCTCTGCGTTTCCGCTTGTTTTATTATTTAGGGCCCAGAAGTCACCAGATCTTTTGGTCGTCAAGGTTCTTATCATCGCTTCGGTGTCGTTTTGATAAAGTTCGGCTTTGTACGACCGTAGCCATGCTTTGTAGCTTTTTGTTTCTTTCATCCAGGTTTTCCTGGTCGATTCAGTGTTCTTTGTTCTTGAATCACACCTTAATTTTCGCAGTGCCTCTTTTTTTTCTGCTACTGTTTTATTGAATACATGGCTGGTGTTTGTTACAGGTTTGTTTCCAACTATAGGCTTCATCTTGTATTCGATCAGTAGGGGAATGTAGTTTGGTCTTTCTATGGCCGCGGTGTCTGCTGTGTTTGTCCCTTTTGCAATGTATTGGTGTGTTAGGTTCTTTATGCTAGCGGCTGTTAGTCGTAGCCTAGTTTGTTGGTTATTAGCCCCGACCAAGGCAGGAAAACATTTGGTTTACTGGCCGTTCGAGGACCATGCCATTGACAGTATGTTATGATAACTTGCGTCTGTTTTTGTCACCTGGAACAGTTCGATTTCCGGGAGTAAGGCACTGGATACAAAGATGTAATCCAGAGCGGCGTCTGAATTCCCTCTTTCCCATGTCGGTATCTGTGTTTGCCAGTCTTTGGCCCATGCAGCATTATGGAAATTCCTGGAAGTCATTAGGTTTAGCCACGCATCACCTCTTACTTCTGACAGCAACGAGGTGGAGACTGGAGTGGATTGATCTTTTGGATCCCTGCATTTCACATTTATGTCTCTGCAGATGATTATGGATGTGGTGTTCCAATCAATGATGATGGAGTCGATATTGTCTGCCACAGATCGGCAGAAATCTGTTGTGATTGTTTTTTGGGGTTTCCAATAAACAGTCATAATGGCCAAGTTAGTCGAGGTCCACGACTTTAAGGGATAGGAGAAATGCTCCCAGAGAATGAGAACCTGCGAGTTTCCCATATGATCCTGCTATCTTCTCAATGATCTCCAAGTCAGGGCCCATCCGAACTGCAATGAAGAGGCCCGCTGATGGTTGACACAAAAGACATTTCACTGCTGGGGAAATCTCTATTTTGAAGCCGTCCAGTGCTGGCTTCTCAAGAAGCCACGTCTCTTATAAACAAAGGATGTAAAATGTACCTAAGTCCTGGCTGTCGTGGTCGGTTAAGTGGCCGTGCCCTCTGGTGTTCCATGAAGCAAGGGTCAGAGCCTTTTTGGAATAGTATTCGTTGTTTATGTTCAGTGATGGCTGTTTCTTGCGGCTAGGAATTAGGGCTGCCTTTAGTCATTTCCATGGGCCGCCCGGGACAGTTTTGACTCCTCAGTAGTCTGGTGCATCTCGTGGTGCTCTGGTAGTGGGTTCCCATCTGAGGTCTCCATCGCTGTTGATTCTGTTTCGCTGGGAGCACTGTTCCCTGAAACTCTGCGTGCTTTGGCGCCCCTGAGGCTTCTCGTTTCTGGAGTAGTACGATCTTACCCTAGTCTGTTCTTTGGGATCTTGGCTGTGCTAAAAAGGCACAGCGTCTGATGGGTAATTTTGGGGATTATTGTCGAATGTCTCCACAAAATGTCTCTTCAGCTCTGTTCTCCGGGAGTTGCGGTAGTCTTCAGTTTTGGAAGATTATTTCCTTGTATTAGTTTTGGTTGTCTCCAGCTTTGCTTTTTTGGATGAGGTATCCAAAGGTTTTATTTCTGACAGCAGAAAGCCAGCTAGTTTTAGCTCTTTGCCTGCTTCATGTGTAAGATCTTGAATTGCTGCTGTCTTGATATGTAAGTAGGCTTTAGCATTACTTTCTCTATGGTAAGGCTCAATAAGTGTGAAGTCTTCGGTCTTCAATTTCTTTAGGTTGGTTGTATTTTTCAGTATTCTCAAAACCGATTTTCGGTTTAAGACCATATATTTGTCCTTCGCGGAGACCTGTTCTATTTTGAAAACCCAGGTCTTTTTTTGTTTGTCCTTGTCGGACCCTGCTTTTTCTGAAGGCCCTTGTGAATTTTGAAATTGCTTATCCGGACTGAGGGTTTCACGAGTGGGTACCTTTCGGTTCCTGTTGCAAAACTGTAGGGTTTAGTTCTGCATTTGAAGATACGACATTTGTATGTTGCTTATAGTCGTTCTCAGTTTTTTGTTGGGCCGGCTTGATGTCAAGCCGGAGGGCGGGTGGTGGCGAGATGGGTGTCGTCTGAGCGACTCTTAGTCCATTTTGGCTGTCTTTTGGCGTTCCACTTGCCTCTTTGTGGATCGACGTTTCCTTCTCCTTTTGGTCCAGTTCTAGGTGCTGAGTTAGCTTCATTATAATACTTGAATCTAAGAAGTCAGCCGTAGTTCTAGGAGATTTTGTAAGATCGATGGTCAGGGCCCTTTTGTTGCTCGTTGTTTGATCTCCTGGCGCTTGCGAACCTGGTTGGTCAGGCGCACTTTTGAGTTCAGAGGTAGGGGCAATCAATGTTTGAGTCAGGTTTTCTCTTCGGTCTTTCTCGGATATTTTGTGAGCTTTTTTCTGTGTCCCTGGATCGTTTGTGCCTCTATTAATCTGTGGAAATTATGATTTAGTCTTGGTTTGAATTTGGTTTTCTCTAGAAGGGATTGTTAGCTGTTTATTGAAAATTAGGGCATTTCCCTCATTACAACTACCTTGGGCCATCTGTGTAGATTTCGATAGGGGTGCTTGGGCTGCTGGTTCATTTTGCATGTTTTTGTTCCTGTTGGCTTCAAGGTCTGCTTCATTGAGGTCCCATTTTCTTTGTAACATATCATATTTTGAGTCTATGCCTGTTATGAATCCTTCCAAGAATGTTAGCTTCGATTGAATTAGTGCTAACATTGTGGTGTTGTCTTTAGAAGCGTCACTGATACTTTCGTAAAGCATGCAAAAGGGAGCCATTGCTATTGATATGGCTGACATGACTGTTGTCATATCACGTCTGTTGTTTGGTGAGTCGTTTTGCGGGTCGGATGGAAGTTCGCTCAGCTTTCTGTTTTTAAACGGCGTAGCCGCAAGCTCAGCATGTTGTTGACTCAGAGTTGATCGCCGGTTTTTATCTAGTATGAGACCATCCTCACCCAGAGGAAGAGACCTGGGAGAGGAGGTCCACGGACCCTCCTTTGCATGTCTTGGTGGTACTAAATCGCGTATGGGTTCTGATGAACTGGATGAAGGGTCGGGACTTGGGAGGTGAATTTTTGCACATGGTTGCGCGCTCATCTCTCTTCCCTGAGGATATTCTTTTTGCGAAAGTAGCTCAAATGCATCCGCCTACTCATGTGCTGGAGTCATCTTGCCCGCTTAATGGCGTTTGGGTATCTTTGCGTTTGTCCAATGCAGATGTTATTTTCCTAAGTTTAGGCAAGGGCGGGGTGTCTTCCAAAGCCTCTAAGATTTCGGCATCTGAGGGTTCACAGTCAGTGTGCAACTTCCGTTTGCATTGATTTTTTTAAAAGTTCAGTAAGGCACTGGATAGTAAGGGCGTCGGTAGAATGTTTTTTACGGCATCTTTTTTTTATGGATTTTGTAATTGACAGTGTGAGCTTTTTCTGTGTTCTCTTTCTGCTTACTTCCAGTTTTTTTTGTGTGATTTTGTTTGTTACCTTGGATTGGGAGCCCTTGTGTTTTGCCCCTTCCTCTTTTTTTTATAGGGAATTCTTTTTGCTTTTTGGTGCTGCGGATGTTTGATCCATGTCAAATCTGCCGGAGAGTTCCCCTGCATAGGATCCAGGGCAAGTTGGATTGGGAATGTCATAGAGGGATTTATTAGCCCCATGTTTGAGTCCATGGCATGGGTTACTGTGAATCTGCGTGTGTCCCTCTTGTAAGAATTGAGTTCACAGACGGGTTCTGCCTGTCCGGAGAAAGAGGCAAGTCCCTGTCATTCAGTGTGGTCTCAGATGTCTCATTTTGGACATAAGCAGGGCACGCGTGTATCATGGCCGTTGTACTCAGTGTGCCTGCTTTTGCAATCTGTACGTCGTCAGGCCCATTCGGAGGCTGTCGCCGACTAATGGCTTGTCAGCAGGGATAGGCAGTGTCATACATCCCAAGGAAGTCAGCAAACGTTTCTGAATTAGTGGGCGGGGCAGCAGGAGGCTGCCGTGGTTCTCCAGAGCAGCTTCAGGCACTGCCAGCATCCTCTCGTCACCCCGCGAGCCAGGAGCGAACATGGCCAACTCCTCCCGGTCGACCTGCGCCGCCGCGCCCAGGTCCAGAGCGAACGGTCCTCTGACCAATTCGTGCATGGGGCCACTCGCCGAAGTGGTATACGGGGTGCGAGAGGTGCAGGCGGAGAAGCTTCGGCTCTGTCTCCAAAAGACTTTGGACTCTGCCCATAGGGCTCGGAGAAATCTGTGTCGAAGGCAGTTAAGAAAGCAAAGGAAGTGAGGGGTCCAGTGGCCTGGTGGCGCTCAGCAACGTCGGTAAATCTCGGGGTTCGATCCCCGGCTTGAATTTGGACCTTTGGTCAGTTATGTCTCCCATGCAAGTTTTAGATAAGGGACCTATGTCCACTATGTCCGCTGTGGGAGCACTTACAGCACGGGGGCGGCTTTTCTGTTTTGAGTGCTGTGAAGTTTTCTTCCTGTGGCTCCTAAGACAGCACTGGTCCATATCCTCATCTGATGGCGGGGATGGGATTTTAAAGGGTATTGATTGTTGGAGCATGTTCTTCGCGACGTGAGAAGTTTTGGAGGTGATTTGGAGATGGAATGTGGTGAGGGAAGAGGCTCAAGCCCTCCAAAACTCGGACAGGGCGCGGTCAGAGTGGCCTAGACCTCGACGACCTCGGCTGCCGAGGACTGCAGGACTGCTTCACTCTGCTCCCACTCCGCGTTCCACTCCGCGGAAGTCAGCAGTTCAAAAAGTGTTCTCCTCCCACAGAATGAAAGGCACTAAGACAGACTGTGGAGGGACTGCAGGACTGCTTAACTCTGCTCCCACTCCGCGTTCCGCTGCGCAGAAGTCCGCAGTTCAAAAAGGGTTCTCCTCCCACAGAATGAAAGGCACTGTAGAAAGACTGTGGAGGGACTGCAGGACTGCTTCACTCTGCTCCCACTCCGTGTTCCACTCCGCGGAAGTCAGCAGTTCAAAAAGGGTTCTCCTCCCACAGAATGAAAGGCACTGCAGAAAGACTGTGGAGGGACTGCAGGACTGCTTCACTCTGCTCCCACTCCGCAGAAGTCAGCAATTCAAAAAGGGTTCTCCTCCCACAGAATGAAAAGCATTGTAGAAAGACTGCAGAGGGACTGCAGGACTGCTTCACACTGCTCCCACTCCGCTGTTTTTAGAAGATTGTGAAGAACTCTATGGTGGACCATTTTTTGTAACATTTTTTTTTGGATTGCTTTACTCTGACTACGTTAACACTGGTAGACAGAGGATTGGGTTCATTAGTAGGTGCGCTTTTGTTTGTACATAATCTTTTACTTTTTGTTTTTGCAAGAGCGGCCTTACCTTTTTTAGTCATGGTTTGTTTAGTTTTTTTGAATGACGTTACTAGCTCTTTTGTTTTAATGTGTTCTACACATTGTTTTAGAGATGGATGACTATGTGGTGTACTTTTAGTATTATATGCTCTACTTTTTCTTTCTTTTCTACGGAGTTGCTTGTTTAGTAGGCATTTGGTTTTGTCTGTTGGGAAAAGAGAAAGGTTGTATTGGAAAGTTGTGCAATGTATATGCATGTATAGTGCATGGGTGTGTGGGTGTGATTGTATAGAAGAACAAAGTGCTATTTTGAGTAACAGAGTGGGTGTTGCAATGGTGGTGTGTAGATCGGAATAGTAGGTGTGTGAATGGTGGAATAAAATGGGCTAGAGTGAAAGAAATATTGGTTTGAAAAGAGTAGTCTGGGATAATATATATAGTGGAACTGGGCTGCTATAATTACATACATATACCCGGTAAATTAATGTACTTACTTTTTCGGATGCAACGGATATTCATTTTACAGTTGTTGATTGCAGTGTTGTGTTTCTTTCCTTTACTTGTAAAAGAATGTTAGTAGAGATATGTGGTGATGGCAAAGTGCTGTTAGGAAGCAAGGTTCATATTTACTATGGAAGGGGAAGTGGTGGGAAAAAGTTAATAAAATTGGTGGATGGTTAAACATGGTTGCTTTTAGGAGCATTTTCATGAAATTTAAGAAATGTGTATGTGCATTTGTAGAAGCTCTGTAACAGTTTGTAAAAGAGAGGAAAGGTTCATGGAAAAGAGTTGTAGTGCACTTTTAAATGGCAGTTGGTGTGTATAAGTTTAATGTGTTAGGGGTACATGCATACTTGCTAAAATGATGCATTCTAATCTGTAGGTGTTTATGAAGTCATAGAGTTTTTGTTTGCATTATGGCACTTGCAGTTCCACTGTTACCATTGTGAAGTACAAGTCACAGAATGTAGAGAAAAAAACATGACTGCATAAGCAGCTGAACATTGGAATGTGTTATGTTAGGAAGTATACATGTACTGTTAATATATTAAACCGGCACACACTGAGCACCAATTACAAATGGTTTACATATCTATTTTTTCCTGCTTTTGCTTTCTTTTATGAAAAAGTGACAGTGCTGCTGGCAATTCAGATATGGATTTTTTTTACTTTCTTTAAAAGGCTTCCAAAAAATATTTTGAAAGGCACAGCATTTCATATGTTTATTTGATATACATCTCACAATTTCGAATTGCGAAGTTCAGTCGTGTTTTTTTCTTTGCATTCTGGGGTTTGTAGTCTCAGTTTTAAAATGGGCAAAGTCAATTGGAAGTGACAGAATGCAAAGGAAAAAACAAAGACTTAAAAAGCACCTATACATTTGAATGGGCGATGTTGAGGTGTATGCATGTGCTGTCAACATATTAACCTGCGAGACACCAAGTGCCACTTGAAAATGGTCTACACGTCTATTTTATTTGGTTTTCCCATATTGTATGGAAAAGTGACACCGTGCTGATGTACATGCACATATGCATTTTTTAACTTTCATCCAAATGCTTGTAAAAATAAACATTTTGAAATGCAGAGCATTCTAATTGTTTGCTGCTTCATGTGAGAGGTGATGAATGCTACACTGCATGGCATTTGGAGTGGTTAAAAAAGAGAATATGCTTATTCAGAAGCTTATTACAGTGTAAGTAGCAGGAACCATATATATATATATAAGGAAAGAGAGAGAGTTCAAGAACACATTTTCTTTAAATATAAGCATACCTGTACTATGTTTTGTTAGATGCAGATCTTGTTAAATCCGGAAATAGAAATCTTGGGCAGTTGCACAGTAGTCTTTAGTGCAGATGTCTTTCATTAAAAGGAGATTTGTACTCTGAGAGTTCAAGTATACATCTGACATGTTAAAGTGAGATGACAGGGTTAGGTGTAGAGGTTTTGGATGTGACTGGTTGATTATGTGTCACTCTTTGAAAGCAGCCAATAAGGGAGTGTTGAGAACATGGAAGTGAAAAGAGTAGAAGGGCTGCCCTCTGTAAGCAGGTCCACGGACAGCATGGTTGTCCGACAGCATGAAGTCTGAGGATGGTATGTGACACACCCGTGTCTTTTGTGGATGCCTGGCGTGAAAAGGGGACTTTCAGGAGTAGCCAATCAGGTTTTCTGTGTGTGATGTACAGGAATAGAGGGTAGTAGGAGGTTTGTTTGAAGGAGTTGTGAGAGCAGTGATAATGGCTATGGCTATGTGTTTGAGAAAGCAGACTGTGTGGATTCTGGGGGACTCTTAAATTCAGTAATTGAGGGTATATGCTGATAATCATGGCATCCTTGGAAATATTGGTTTGGCAGAAGTGGAAGTTTCCTAGCATGCCGTTTGTGGCTCAAACTGGGCAAGCTTGCTTTCATTCTGTGAGAGTATGGTTCACTTTAAATATCCAGATATTGTGATTGCCCATTGTGGAGGGGACAGTTTGGGGTTTGTGACTCCAGTGTCTTTGTAAGTTTCACTAAAGGATTTTTTCCAAAGCCTAATTCAACTTTTTCCTGCTGCTAACATTATTTTTTGGGAAATAAATCAGAGACACACATGGAGATGTCCAACAAACATTTTCCGTCCTCAAATTGAACTATCAGATTGTCAATAAATGTGTTTCTGCTTTTTTGTATGCTGCACGAATGTCATATTTTCAGAATGATAATATCAATTCTCTGGTTGTGAATCTTCCTTTACAGTCTGAGGTGTGCATTGAAGAGGTTCCTGTAAGGAAAAAAAATCATGAAAGATAAAAAAGGGAAAAGGGTGTTTGTTAACAAATCCACACCAAAAAAGGTTCTTTTCAGAGCCACCACTAAAGATTAAATAACTTAATTGTGTTTGATTTCCCTCCCCACCCCCTTCAATTGGACAATCTGTCCACGGACACTGCGGTAGACAGTGAACACCACGGTAGTCCGTGGACAGCACATGCCACATCTGGGTCTTTTGAGGTTGCCTGGCATGGAAAGGGGACTGCAGAGGCCATTGCCAGTCAAGGTGTCCACAAACATCGGAGGATCAGCCAATCAGGTTTCCTGGGTGTGGTGTACAGGAAGAGAGGGTAGAAGGAGTTTTGTTAGTAGTAGCTGTGAGATGATTGGAAATGCCCATGGCAATGTCTTTCAGCAGGCACAGTGTTAGGATTTTGGGGGACTCTTGGGTCCACTGGGTGAGGCTGTATGCTGAGCATTATGGAATAGCCAACAATCTTAGATTCCCTGAATTGGAAGTGTTCTGGTACGGAGTGCTTGGCATGAAGTGTGTGGACGTGCTCCCATTTTGTGCAAATGTGGTTCAATTGAAGCATCTGGGCATTATTATTATTCATTGTGGTGGGAACAGTTTGGGGAACGTGACTGGAATCTCATTGCAGTTTGCAAATCAAATCAAAGATGACATCACACATGTCATTGATGTCTCGGTTGTTAGTCTTAGCAATGCATGGTGGTAGCGCGAGTTATGGTTGCTTAGCTTACTATAACTGGCGAAGTTCTAAGGATTTTCGGTTTTACTTCTAACCATAATGTCCCTTTAACAAAGTTGTTTCAGTGAATATATATATATATATATATATATATATATATATATACACACACACACACATGCTCCTCAGCTACTCAACTGGAATCTTTCTTCCAGGAGCAATAGCGTGTCAGGATGGCTGCCGGGCTTGCTGCCGGGCTTCTCTGCCACAGGTGGGATTGTGACGACCTATGCAATGCTGGTGCTGCCTCTTCCCGGCCTGGTGGGGCCACAGGGGTGTGGCAGAGCAGTCTGTTGTGGCGCTCACCGAACGACAGCCTGACGAGGTGCCCACCTCCATGTGCAGAGATTGTTGACAGCAATCTTGGGGGTGAGCCATCTAGCACCAGCAGACCTCACAGGATGCTTACCGCTTGAAGTGTTGTCGCATTGACAATCAGCATTCCCTGCAGTGGTATGCTGTGCCCTTGAAGGTGGCAGGTGGAGAGGGTGGGGCATTTGAGTCCGGCGCCCACTTTATCCACAATGTCAGTTCCACCAATCCAGCCATCAATCTAACAGTGGCTCCATCCATATACTGAGGAGTATGAGTGCCATAATGCACTCTTAGGCATTCCATAGACCAGTGTAAGAGGATATGGCCGGAGAGGAAATATGAAAACCAATTCTAAGGCAATTACCAATTTCCTTGCTACGATGAAAAGACAAGCCCCACAATCCACAGTGTTGAAATAAGTGGAGAGATAGAGCAAAACTAGCAAGCAGGACCCCAGCCCAGCACTTACTCATAGGAGATCAACCACTGCCAGAAGAGAAGCCGTCCCTGTGCTGCTAGGTCCACCACCTTGTAAGAACTGAGTAACTTACATCTTTTGGAATCAGATTGTTGCTGAAGGGCCATTGCTGTCTTGATAAGCTTGGCCAAAAAGGAGAGGGTGATAAATACACAGTACACAGTACAGTGATATTTCTGATTTGGAGGAATACGGCATATGTTTTAATTGGAAGGAAAACTGGCTTACTGAAATCAGAAATTAACCATCCAACACAGAGGACTAAGAGTTTCAGAAGATATTTCTCTGTAGAGTTTGGCGGGAATTATGATTATGCTTTAGAGAGAGGAGTAGGTTTTATGTATTTTCACTTGCTGCTGAAAAGTATCAGCATTCAATTTACTAGATTCTACGGCTGTACTAGGAACAGCTAGAGAAAGAAAACAGGGCAGAGGATGAGCTTTAAAATCATCCTGTATTTGTGAGACTTAGTCTAAAAAGAAGATATTAACCTCATTGCGGATCCAAGAGTAATGTGGCAGTGGAATGGCAGGAGGAGAGTTGGCACAAAGGGACTTGAATGTATTCAAGAAGTGTCCATGATCAAAATGAAGCAATAAGGGAATGTGCCTCCTTGATAATTGACATTAGCCTTATATATCAGAGTAACAACACCACCTTTTTCTGAAGTAAATAGTCCACAATGTCAGTGGAATGAGTGGAGACAGAGCAACAGTTAAGGAATGCACAACAAAACTGGACAACAATTGACTTGGGCTGATGAATAGAGAAATCAATTGAGGGGTTAATGATAGCACTTGTGTTGTGAAGGGAGCGGGCTGATTGGACCTCAGAGGGCACAGCACCCACATTCCATGGAGCGGTAGCAACCAATTAGAGGGCCTCATAGAGCAAAGCAAGTGAAGTGCCAAAAGTGCATTCTGGTAGACTGTCGGACTGTGGCTTGATGGGACCGTTGAGCCCATTGAGGAGGACTTTAATGTACTAGACTCACAAGGTTGCCAGTTTTGATCTTCCATTCCTTTGTCGGTTTTGCTGAAGGCAGTGAGGAGGGCTGTGAGCAAAGAGTGTTAGAATCTGGTCGCCCCACGAGCCAGTTGAGCATTCCTCCTTTTACTGCAACCTATAACTTTTGTTTTCATCTCGGACCGGTCTTCAACTTGACACCAATTAATCCTCTAGTGAGGTATATTGCTCTGGGGGCTTCCCAGTGGTGCTACTTTAGTTTTGAATGGCTACAAAGAGGAAAGGTTGTTCGGACCTGTCTTTGCCCGAACATAAGAAAAAGTTAAATCTGGCCTTATTACCAATCAAGGAGGCCAATTAATTGCTGAATCAAATTGAAGATTTACTCAATGATTTTGATCAGAATATAAAAGATAAGGACATAGTTAACACTAACGCATGCGCTATAGCTGTGGCATTTCTTAAACAGACCTAATTGAATTTTAGTAGAAAGCCAAGTTATTTTCACCAACTCAGTAAAATGAAGTCAACCCCTGACTCGTAAGAATTTTCAATTTATGAGATTACCTGTGGTAAACAATAAGAAGGTGGTTGTGTGTTTGGGTCACCTGTTGAAGCTCTTTATTATACTCTTAAATCACAAATGAATGTTAATGAGGAAGCCAACTTGGCCTCTGATATGCCTAAGGATAATCTATTTATGGTTGTTAATGTTAATGTTAAAGGATATTTGTACCGTGCACTATCACCACCTTAGTGGTCCCTGGCGCTCTGGTGGCTCGGAAAAAAAGGGGAAGGGGGGTGAGTTAGTGGGAATAAGCTGGAAAAGTGCAGGAGAGCAGTGATGTGCTGTTGGAGGCCTCAGCCCAGTGGGTCAGTTGGTCGGGTTTGGGGTGTTTTACAGTCTGTAATCGTCCTGTGATGTTGTGCGAGTCTGTGTGATTTGTTTTGTTGTTGCAGTGTAGTGAAGTTTGTGCAGATTGTTGTGTTGTAGGCTCATGGTTGTGTTTGGTTAGAGTTTGAGAGGTGTATGCAGAAGGGTGAAATTGTTAGTGGATTGGTTAATTGGCTTTGCTGTCCGGAAGTGAGGCACTGAATTTCTGTATTCTCTCCAGGTGGGGTGCAGGAACATCTCTTGGTCTCTGTCCTGATCTGGGCCCTCCGTTACTCCCAGTCCCTTTCACACATGGAAAGAGTCTTGCTTTCGAATGGGTTCTGTCCACTAACGAACAAAATGCATGTTTTAGAATCTATTTTAACCAGAAACTCTTCTGTGGTTAATATTTATTCTAATACCAACACTAATGCTATTGCTTGCTCTGAATCTCTTTCACAAATACAATACTACCTCTCAAGAAATGTTGGGAAATATTCTCTATTTCTATTGCGAAGAAGGCAAAGTGATTAATGTGAGCTTATCTGCCTGTGATCATGATTGTGAGCGTAAACATGGTAGTAGGCAATATTACCTAAACAGTAAAACCTAAGAAAGTGTGAAGGGTAGTGGTACTTTGATCCACACTCATATGAACAAATTAAAAGGGAAAATTCAGAATGTATTTCAAATCCTGATGTAGATTAATGATATTATGTGAAGAGGTAGTATTAGCCCCCCGTGCCGCCCCCGGGATACCCCAAATTAAGTTTATACACAACTACGTAGCTGCTGAATCAATAGATGCAACAAGCCCTAAATTTAATTTTGTGCTCCAAATAAACTTCGTCAACACAATAATACTTTTTACCTCTATTTCGGTTATTGAGAACTATGAGAGATTCAAACGTCCAAGCAGAAATGTTGAAGCCAAAAAGGTTACTACTTCCCTTAGTGCTCCGTAAACGCACCAATGATCCACCTCCAAATTTACAATCCAATCATAAGAGCCAAAAATGTACAATCCAGTCAGAAGAGTCAAAGGCAGTGTGAAGTTATCCCCAGGGAATTACCATTACAATTAAGCCAACAACCCGTCAATGTTCTGATCATGACTAATGTCCACACACTGGATAAGGGCAACGTGGAGAGCAGGGAGTCCCTGGTAAGTACATTCTCAAAAAAGATTTGCCAAAGGAAGTGATGATTAATATCACGATGGGCATAATACAAGCCCAAAGACTTCAAGATCTTTTTTGGATAGAGAAGCACATCATTCAAGTGAAATTAAGTTAAGCAACCAGAGCCTAGTTGAAGGCCAGATAGCAATTTATTTTAGATCTCCCTCCCACTGGCATGATTGCATATTTCATTATGATAACTACGTTACAGGCCACTGTATTCAATAGATCTGCTTGTGTGTTTTTTCATGCTGGCATTGTGAACAATGGAAACCTGAGGAAGGTCTCACAGATTAGTACCCATGCATGTTCTAGCGAAAACTCTAACATTGTTAATTGAAGATGTGGCCCTTCTCCTGCTGCCCCCTTGATTCCTACCCCATTACTTTTGTTAGCAAAAACCTATACCATATCAACATAGAATATATCAGATTAAGAAAGAAAGTAAAGGACCAGTCACAGGATTTGGTATCATATGACTAGAGGCAACTTGGTTAGTTGATCAGGCGTTCAAGCCTGGTTATATATGTTTCTTTACACCAGCTGTGAAGGGTCCAAGTAGGTGGCCGAGTGGGGGTTTGTTGGTTTGGATAGCTTCAGGTTTAAATGCCAAAAGTAATGTATGCAATTTCAGTTTCACTGCTCTTACTCAAATATTGATTGCTTGTTTTTTCTGAAAAATGGTGTACCTGTCACAAAACTATACTGGCAAAGGGATTGATAAGTCAGTCACTGCTAGCTTTCTAGGGAGCTTTATGATAGACATGCAAGCCAGACTGGTAATCATTAGCCTTCTGCTTTGTAACACATAGAAGAAAGATGTTTTTTAAATGTACCTGGTGCCCAAAAGTAACTACTTCTTACCCTTTAGAAAGAGCATGTCTTTCCCACATGGTTGCACAATTTCCCTAGCACGCACAGGTGGACACCTATCTAGGAAAGTGGATGAAAGAAGCTTAAAGTATGTTTTGTGCACCCTTTTATAAGTAAGTACCTAGTGATACAATTGCCCTTCAGAACAGAACACATTGTTTGAAAATAGAAGTTTGGAGACTAGTCAAACATACCTTTATCAAATAAGGTTTGAAAATCAGGGTTAAGAAGGATACCAAAATACTGAAACCTTCATTGTTCCTTCTTCCCTGGCCCCTTCTTTTTTTTTTTTTTAAATAACACAAAGCAGTGAAAAAGCCTAACATTAAAAAAGAGCAAAAGTGTTCTTATAATTAAAAAGTGTTGTTATGCTGTTAACAACACAGAAAATCAGTTGTCAAGGCATCAGTTTATGTTTTATGATATCCCTATTATAGTCAACCAGTTTCAGTGGTATTAGTCTGCTCAACAGCCTTCTTCAGGGCTTGCTACTTATACGAGTTTGGGAGCAAAGGGATTTTGATGTGTGTCTAGTGTCTCATGGTTAGTTTTTGGGATCACTATAAATGTGACATCATTCATGCATAGGGAAGAAAAAGAAGAGAACATTATTTTTCTTAACATGTTAAGCTATTTTAGCAACTTCATTATTTGAGTGATGTAAATGGGTAAATAATTAAAGCACTCACCCACAGAAGGCTGGTTTGAAGGTCTATGTGCATTTATTGGCACATTATTTTGCATTTCAACTGACTACTAAGGAACAAAATGAGGAGGGGGGAACAAGAAAAGGTTCTTAGTCTACCAGTGCCTCATAACTTAGTAATTCCAGCCATAAAGGCTTGCAAAGGGTCTTCTTACCCGGAAAACACTGTAATGTCCTCTACTCTCATGAGTCTCTAGTCTCATGTAAGTTCTTGATGATGCTTTTAATTCTTTTTCCTTTTCATGCTGCTATAGATTTAGCACCTGTCATGTAAATACGCTGGCAAAAGGAGTTGGCAAGCCAGTCACTGCTAGCCTCCTATGGAGCTTTCTGATAGACATCAGACTGGTAATCATCATCCGTCCACAGTTCTCCATCAAGGGAGACCTTATGATGCATTGGACAGTCTGCATTATCACCTATGTCAGGGCACAGAATCACACAAAAGAAGGGTTGCTACAGAGGACATGCCTCAAGCTCATGCATATAGGACTCCCCATTGGAATGCCTGAACCCCTATGTTCTTCTCAATGAGATATTGAATCCACACATGGCAGTGGTTGTATTGTGTTTCTCCAGCCCCTTGTGAGTGCAGTACTAGCATCAATGGCTGTGGTGGCAGTATCAGTGGCAACTGTCTATGTCAAATAAACAATTGTTGGGTAAATCAATGTGTATACAGAGCTTGCACCATACAATAACTGTTGCACATGTCACAATTTACTACTGCTGTGGCGTGCTCAACAAAGTTTGGGTATACACCTGTCATACATATGACTGGATGACTTAGCCTCAACTGACAATGTTGTGTGCAGAGAATAACTCATTGCTAGAGGGAGGTGTAACTTGTTCAGAAACGTACACTCCCCAATCATTCATACTGCTTGTTGATAGGATCTGTGTGATTTTTCCGCCATGGAAATGTTGGAGGGAGAAATGACTGAAGATTATTTGCTCGAAATAATCTTCGGTCATTTCTCCCCTGAACGTTCCTGATGTGCGCAAACCCCTACCCACACCCCTACCCTCACCCCAACACACCCCCACCCCCTTACTTATCTTGCCTGCACCCTGAGACGCCTGTTCCCTTTCACTTCCGTGATCGGGAACCAGCGCCGCAGGGTCCTTTTCCTTTCTTTTTATTTTTGGTCGGGCAGCTGCAAGGGTGTCCCCATCAACCCCCGCTCACTATACTGTATAGTATGGTTAGCGGGGAGTTGCGGGGGACACCCCCGCAGCCCTCGCAGCCTTTTTTTCTTTTTCTTTTTTGAGTCAACTGCGGGGTGACCCCTGCATCCCCCTCTCACTATACTGTATAGTATAGTGAGTAGGGTATTGCAGGGGACACCCATGAAGCATTTTTTTTTCTTGTTTTTTTCTTGTATTTGGTTAACACACAATAAACCTTTGCAATAAACAGATTTTTTACAATAAAAATGAAGCCAGATAAGACTCATAGATGATAAAAGAAAAAAAAGTAAAACCTATTTCACAGTCATTATTTACAGGACAACATTTTCACAATTAGACTACACAAAGAAGACAAACAATTTGACGTTTCCAAACAGATAATACTTCTTCAAGAATATGTCTTTACAGAAGAAACATGTCTCACAACCCCAGTATAAGATTTCAACAAATAGACACAGTGTAATCCTACGCCCTTCATTAGGCCTCGCATCCTATCTGCAATCAGCGACGTTATTATTATCGTGTTACTGGTAAGCCACACACTTCTGATAGAAATTTAACTACAGCCATTTTTAATGCATTCAACTTCCCATGTAACATGTTCCACCAAAGATCCTCGATATCAACCCTGGATGGATCATGGACAAATCTACCAAAGGCTGCTAAGCATTGAGATATTAGCACATCGCACGCCAGCAATAGATGCTTTAATGACTCTGAGGTTTTGCTACAGTGACACAAGTGGCAAGGGATTTTTTGTGCCGCTCCTGAACGAATTTCAAGTATTTCCCCCGTGAGTAGAACGATAAAGCAAAATCTCAGATATAGGGCCCTCCTCATAGGGTCAGGAAATTTAACAAGATATGATTCTGGGACACCAATTTTCTTCCCCTCATATAAGAGGTAATTATATATCCTAGATGCCCCAACAATTTCCATAGATTTCATCCAATCCATAGATTGCAAGCTGGACTTCACCCTCTCAGGATAGAAAATGAGAGTTTCACGTGTAAGGCTAATGGCATGAAGAGATTTCACACAATCCATTTGAAGGGTCAACAACCATTTAGATACGGTGGCACCATTGCTTAGACTATTACCCATGAGGGCATAGAGAGAGTGTTCTCTGGACATAATTAGGTTTCGATAAAGAGCCAATCTTCTCCAGCCAAATCTACAATTCATAGATAGAAGGCCCAGTTTGAAACTGCACTCATTGGAACGCCCTTCGGTAAATAGTAGAGAATTTTTCACCATATTTTTGATTACAACTTATCTGCCAGTCGTATGGTTGAAAATGGTAACATTTCAAGACCATAGGAAAGTTTCGGCAGTACTTTAAGGTTATAAAACCTGAATAAAGGAGTACTGAATATTTGCAATATATGGTGGACACCTTTTTCATTTGATAGATCAATGTATCCACTTTGTCCAAATAATAATTCCAGTAAATATGGATTGTAGAGCGACTAAATACCGGAAAGCCTAAGTAGCATAAATACCTTACCTTAGTTAGAATACATGCATTAACTTTTCATTTAAAGCTAGATATGCTTTTCCTATTTGTAAGGCAGAGTACAAAAGATTTCTTTTCATTGATGACTAGCCCATTTACCTCAACATAGGTGGATAGAGCCACCAATTAACGCTGAAGTCCGATCGGGGTGCCATCAATCAGAAGAAGATGTTGGCATAGGCACTCCAACAGATTTTTATCCCCTCTATCCTAGGTGAAATCAAAGAGGCAAGTGTCAATGGCCCATCCACATCAGAAATGTATAAACTGAAAAGTGTAGGTGCAAACAGACACCGTTGTCTCAATCCATTACAAGTTTGGATTTGTCGTGAAAGGTTGCCAGACATGTTTATCCGGATCTGAATGGCTGATTCCTCATGTAGGTGAATAAGAATGGTCAGAAGTCCAGATGGTATTCCCATCAGTGCCAACTTTGTCCATAATCTAACCCTGTCTACCTTGTCAAAGGCAAGGGAGAGGTCAATGGAAGCAAGATAGATAGGACTTGCTGCTTTCCTACAATCCTTTTCAAGTAATAGGGTAAAGAGTAACCCTCCTATTTCAGGGCCCATGCCCTTTCGGAAGCCAAACTGACGATCCGACAGGATCTGGTTTGTCTCAGCCCATTCCACTATGCTCCTGAGCACTATTCCTGCAAATATTTTGGAATCTGCATCCATGATTGAAATTGGGCTGTAGTTATTCGGACACCTTCTGTCCCCTTTTTTATATACTGGAATGATATATGAGATCCTCCAAGAGCACAGATAGAGCGGGTCATTAAAATATCAGAGAATAAGATGTAAAGTGCTTTAGCCCAGAGTTCTGGGTTTCTCTTAAATGTGCTGTTTGTAAGCCCATTAGGGCCCACTGCCCTTGAGTTATTAGCAGTCATAATCTGTTTTTCAATATCGGCAATAGAAAAATTACATTTCCAGGGACCGTTTTTAATTACAACAAATGAATCTGTCAGCGTAAATTTCCCCTCATAAGGCGAAGAGAAGTGTGTTGCCCAGGCATCCTCCTGTACACAGACAGATTGCACCACCACCTGTGAGTTCTCCATAGAATTTATTAAGGACCAGAACTGTCGACCAGATACATCTCTTAAAGCTGTTAACATGGAGATATTGGGGGTCATTACGAGTTTGGAGGCAGCCATGGCGCTATTAGCGCCATGGCTGCCTCCAAACCCGGGTCCGGTGTCACTGAATGGGGACTTACCGGGACATTCCGACCTATGCGGACCCCATAAGTCCCCATTCAGTAAACCATTCCCCATTCCCATTTGAGCCCCCATAGGGCTCAATGGGAATGGGGAAGGCGCTAATAACAGGCCCGTTATTAGCTCCAAGGTCCCTTAACGGGTCCCACAAAGAACGGCTGGTCAGACCAGCCATTCCTGCTGGGACCCGCTAAGGGACCTCGGAATATGGCGGTAGGGGCTTAACAGCACCGCCATCCTTAACGGTGCCATTAAGCCCCTACGGGCATACTTGTAATTACCCCCATTGTCTTTTTCTAACATGGCCATTGTAACGCTCACCTGATTCCCGAAGAGGCGCCGGTCTTGACTGGGTGAATGCCGTATCTTCAAAGGTGATGTGTAACACACGGTTGGCTCTTTGGGCTGGACCTCTGTGCACTGTATGTCTGACTCGAAGAGTAAGATGTCTGCAGATAGAAAATATGGGATTAATGAACTGGGGTTATTGGGTGCCTCTCTCCTCTTCCCTTTCTCTTCTCCTGTAGAACCCCAAAGGTTAACGCCCTCACCTTAGGTAAGTGAAAGCCGAGCTCTCCATCTGCCTCGGGGCAGGGTGCCGTAACCAGTTTCTTCACTGGATAAGGGTGCAGGCCTCTTGACCTCAGAGGACTGCTGTCCGTCGTTAACTGCACCAACGGTAAGTTCTGGGCACTTCAAATGTCTTAAAAGTCTTTTGTAATGATATCTCTTGTTTTGCAGGGTTCCGGTGATGGCGGATGGCGGGCTGATGAGAGTTGAGGATCGAACCCGCGTGAGGAATAGAAGCACCTGGAAGCACATAAGTGAGCGCTTGTAGCCTGCTTCACGATGCGCACTAACTGTCCCTTTTATCTTGCAGGTACAAGTTTGGAGCTTTAGAGAAGCTGAAGGGTGCTGGAATACCCACTGGATTCGGCGTGGGAAGGAGTAATGGCACGTGAGTAATAAAGTTGCCCAATGTCTTTAAACGCACCTTCTTTTGTCTTTCAGATGCGGGATGCAGCGCCGAAGGCCTCCGGAGCGTGCGAAGAGCTGGTAAGCTTTTGTCTTTCAGATGCCGGAATGCAGTGCGAAGACCTCCGGAGCATGCGAAGAGTAGGTAAGCCTTTGTCTTTCAGATGCCGGAATGAAGCGCGAGGCGTTGGTGACAGCCGATGGACCAGGTAAGAGATGCGCTGCCACTGAAGACCGTAGTGCTAACCTGTTCTTTCTTTGTCTTTACAGGTGCTGCTGAAGACTGGATTCCAGGATGGTAAGCCTTTGTTCCCTTAGGCCCAGGATCAGAAGCAGAAGACACGATGAGCGTTCTGCTGCAGAGAATGCAGAATAACGCAAAGCAAGATTCATCCATCGGGTGTGGTTTAAATAGCCTCCTGTAGTGCTTAGGTGTCTCCTTCCACAGCCACGCCTAGGTAAGAAAAGAGTTCCTGCTTTCCAGAAGAGTTCCAGTGTTCTGAACCTAGGGAGTGGCTCCTGCCCCACCTAACAGGAAAAGTAGTCCCAAACAGAAGAGGATCAGGGGTTCAAATGGCAGGTAAGTAAGCAGCATGGTCTGCTGCAGGTAAGTCCACCCAAGCATTATGAGCCCGGTGCTTCCAGCGCTGGGACTGGGCATCTTTATGAGCCTGGTGCCACTGGCGCCAGGACAGGGTCCAAAAGGTCCCAATTGGGACTGGCTGGCACTCGGAACCGGGGTTATGGGTCTGCTTCCAAGGGAGTCGGGCAAGTCCTGATCTTTTGGAAGCAGAGATCATGACAGCACCCCCCCTCAAGGCCCCTCCCAAACTGGGCTTCTCTGGGGGTTTGGGCTTGTTAGGAAATGTTCGATGAAATCTTTTGATTAGACGAGGCGCGTGGACATATTCTGCAGGTTCCCAGGATCTTTCTTGGGGACCGTAGCCTTTCCAGTCAATCAGGTAAAATAGTTTAGATTTGGAGATCTTGGAATCCAGGATGCTTTTGACTTCAAACTCGAGTTCTCCATCAACTAGAATAGGTTTTGGAGATGTAGTTAGTCGGGTTTGAGGTTGCACGGGTTTTAATAGAGAGACGTGGAAGACCGGATGTATCTTCATGTGAGGGGGCAAGTACAACTTGACCGCTACTGGATTTACTATGGTAGTGATGGAATAGGGACCAAGGTATCTTGGGTTGAATGTGCGTGGACCTTTTAGAGGTAGATATTTGGTGGATAACCAGACTTAATCTCCTACTTGATATTGGGGGGCTTCCTTCCGATGTTGGTCTGCTCCTTTCTTGTATTGTTCTTTAGCCCTTTGAAGGTGAGAAACGGCTTCCTTAAAGGCTTGGGTGATTGTAGAATGCAGGTGGTCTACTGCTGGTGTTCCAAGATCTTGGAGTGGATCCAACTCCGAGGTTCGAGGGTGACTACCGTATAAAAGAAAAAACGGGGTCTTCCCAGTTCCCGATGGACAGAGTTATTGTAGGCATATTCGGCTATCCAAAGGATATCTTTCCAAGTTTTTTCAGTTTGTTGTAGCATGCAGCGCAAATACTGTTCCAGAGTTTGATTGGTCCTCTCGGTTTGTCCGTCGGTTTGAGGGTGGTGGCTGGTCGAAAGTCTCACATCAATTTGAGCTGACCGACAGCAACTTCGCCAAAAATGAGAAATAAATTGACTACCTCGATCCGAAATTAGAACTGAAGGAAAACCGTGCAGTCGGACGATGTTTTCGAGAAATTCTCGGGCCAGAGTTGCTGCTGTTGGTAAGCCTTTGAGTGGAATGAAATGCGCCATCTTGGAGAATAGGTCCACGATTACTAGGATCGTATTGTATCCGGAGCATGGAGGTAGATCGGTGATGAAGTCCATAGAAAGCGTATGCCAAGGGCGAGGCGGGATGTCAATAGGGCATAAAGGGGCCGGCTGGTTTTTCCTTTAGAGTCATGTTTTGGGCGCATACTCCACAGGACATTATAAAGTCTCTGATATCTTTTTTCCAAGACGGCCACCAGAAGTAGCGCTTGATCTTTTCCGAGGTCTTGGTCATATCGGGATGTCCTTCCATTAAAGAATCGTGATAACAAGAGATTACCTTTTTCTGTAAATCTGTGCTGGGCAGGTATAACCGTTCTTGGAAATATAATAGGTTGTCCTTCACCGTAAAGTCCTTTCCCTGCAGATGCCAATTCTGTATGTCTGCTGGAGTTACCAGTAGCCTGGCTTTATCCTTAACTTCCTCTATGGATTGTGTGGCGATTACACCTAGAATTCTTTGTTCGGGAATGATAGGTACAGGTTTAGGATTGATCAAATGTTCTTCCACTCCCATCCGAGAAAGGGCATCAGCTTTACCATTTTTTGTACCAGGTCGATAGGTAATTATGAAGTCAAACTCGGCAAAGAATAGTGCCCAACGGAGCTGCCTAGAGGATTGAGCTTTTGCGGTTTTCAAATATTGCAGGTTTCGGTGATCTGTAATCACAGTAACGGTGTGTCGGGCCCCCAGAAGATAATGCCGCCAAGCCTTAAAGGCGGACTTGATAGCTAGAAGTTCCTTATCAGTAATAGTGTAATTGATTTCAGGAGGCGAGAATTTGCAGGACCAAAATGCCACGGGATGCAACTGATTGGTTACTGGGTCCTTTTGTGATAGAACTGCCCCCATGGCAAGGCTCGAAGCATCAGTTTCAACGATGTAGGGGAGTTCTGGGCGAGGATGTTTTAAGATCGGTGCAGAGATAAATCTAGTCTTCAAATTCTGGAAAGCTTGTTCCGCCTCGGTAGACCATTCAAAACGTTTGTTTTTCTTTAACAAGGCAGTGATGGGCTGGACTATTCGAGAGAATTCGGGGATAAACCTGCGGTAAAAGTTAGCAAAGCCTAACATGCTTTGAACACCTTTTACGGAGGATGGCGATGGCCATTTGAGAATTGCATCGACCTTCTTTGAATCCATACGCACTCCGCTAGGTGATAATATGAATCCAAAGAATTCAACTTCAGTCACGTTGAAAACACATTTTTCCAACTTAGCGAAAAGTTTGTGTTGACGCAATCTCTCGAGGACCATTTTCACGTGTTTCCGATGTTCAGTTTCCGATGAAGAATAAACGAGGATGTCGTCAATGTAAACAACAACACACACATCTATGAGCTCTCTGAGGACATCGTTCATAAAATATTGAAAGGCGGCCGGGGCATTGCAAAGTCCGAAGGGACCTGATATTCAAATAGCCCATACTTGGTGCGGAAGGCCGTCTTCCATTCATTGCCCTCTTTTACTCGTACCAAGTGGTAAGCTCCTCTAAGATCCAGCTTTGTATATATGCATGCTTTTCTGACTTGGTCCAGGAGTTCAGGGATCAAAGGTAACGGATATCTATTCTTAACGGTGATCTGGTTCAGGGCGCGATAATCTATACAAGTTCTAAGGTCCCCTTCTTTTTTTGGAACGAAGAACAAAGCTGAGGAAGCAGGGGACTTGGAAGGACGAATAAACCCATTCGCTAGGTATTGATCCAGGTATTGTCGGAGGTGAAGATTCTCAGGCTCGGTGAGGGCATAAATTCTACTACAAGGAGGAGTAGATCCAGGTATCAGGTCTATCTGGCAGTCATAAGACCTATGAGGAGGTAGAGAGTTAGCCTGATCCTTCCGGAAAACATCTTGGAATTCTAGGTATTCAGGAGGTAACTGGTGAGCCTCCGAGGAAATTGCTGACAGTGCAACACCAGGTGGAGGGTGACAAGTAGAGACACATTCTGGAAACTGAACCGTTCTTGCTCGCCAATCGATCTGAGGATTGTGCTTCTCTAACCAAGGAATTCCTAGAATAATCTGGAACTGAGGGGCCTTGATCACATCGAACACGATCTTCTCATGGTGTCCATCTTGACTTACTAGCGTGGGTGGTATGCGTTACTGGTCCGGAGGCTATCTCCGTACCATCCACTGTAGTAATGACGTCCTTTACAGCCTTTGGACAAAGAGTCAGATTCATCCTCAAAACCATTTCATGATCCACATAATTGCCGATGGCACCGCTGTCGACGTAAGCTTCAATCGCATGTAATCGATCCGGATGTTCAGGGCTAATGAGGACCATAGGTATCACGAAATGCGAGGTCACGGAACTGGTTTTAACGCTCGGCAAGAGGACCTCTATTCTTGTCGGGCGAGGTCGTTTCCCTGCTCAGAGTTTGTGACCCTGGTAACTGCAGCTCCTACTGCCTTCTTGGCTGGTTTCACCGGACAGTCTCGAAGAAAGTGCCCCGAGTTTCCGCAATAGTGGCATAATTGCAGCTGTTTTCTCCTTTCCCGCTCCTTTTGTGTTAGTGGTCCTTTCAGGCCCCCTATTTGCATGGGTTCCCCGGAGTCTACTCCTTTGGTAGGAGTTGGTGGTTTGGAAAATACTCGAGCATCAAACTTGGAACGATCGGCCTTCCTGTTCTGCAGTCTGTGGTCAATTTGAACGACTAAGTCAATATAGTCCGAACAGTCTTGCGGGGGATTCACTACTTGGGCTAACACATCTTTGAGCTCTCCACGTAGACCTCTATAAAACAGCGTAATCCTTTTGTCCTCAGGCCATCGAGTTTCCACTATCAGTCTGTTGAAAGACGCAATATAAGCCAAAAGGTCTTGATTACCCTGTCGCAATGAAAGGAGCTCATTGTCCAAGGCCTGCCCCTGTGAATGTCTTGCAAACAGTTTTTCCATACCGAGCTGAAAAGCTTGAAAATCATGGAGAACCGGATCATCTTGATTAACTAGAGGGATCGACCAGTCTGCCGCATTGCCACTAAGGTACGAAAGCACGAAAGCTACCTTAGCTTGATCAGTTGGAAAGGCTGCTGGCCGGCATAAGAAGTGCAACCGGCACTGATTAATAAATAGTGCAAACCTCTTTGGGTCACCAGAAAATCGTTCAGGCGGAGCCAGAGGTACATTCCCAGGTAGGTGGATCTGCACTGGGTTGGTAGAGGATGTTGAAGGAAGATTTGCCCCTGATGCGGGTAAAGGAGTTTGTCCGGCTTGTGACTAGCAATTGTCTAGCGAGATCGTCTGTTCGCTCCTTGGAAATAATCAGTTCCCTTCTTAGAGCATTCATTTCCTGACGGGCTGCATGCACTTCTGCTCTTAGTTCCCCAAGTAACTGGGCTAGCTGGTCGGTATCCGAGGTTTCCATAGCGCCTGGGTGGGAGTTTTGCGGTAGGCTTTGCGTTCTGTAACGCTCACCTGATTCCCGCAGAGGCGCCGGTCTTGACTGGGTGAATGCCGTATCTTCAAAGGTGATGTGTAACACACGGTTGGCTCTTTGGGCTGGACCTCTGTGCACTGTATGTCTGACTCGAAGAGTAAGATGTCTGCAGATAGAAAATATGGGATTAATGAACTGGGGTTATTGGGTGCCTCTCTCCTCTTCCCTTTCTCTTCTCCTGTAGAACCCCAAAGGTTAACGCCCTCACCTTAGGTAAGTGAACGCCGAGCTCTCCATCTGCCTCGGGGCAGGGTGCCGTAACCAGTTTCTTCACTGGATAAGGGTGAAGGCCTCTTGACCTCAGAGGACTGTTGTCCGTTGTTAACTGCACGAACGGTAATTTCTGGGCACTTCAAATGTCTTAAAAGTCTTTTGTAATGATATCTCTTGTTTTGCAGGGTTCCGGTGATGGCGGATGGCGGGCTGATGAGAGTTGAGGATCGAACCCGCGTGAGGAATAGAAGCACCTGGAAGCACGTAAGTAAGCGCTTGTAGCCTGCTTCACGATGCGCACTAACTGTCCCTTTTATCTTGCAGGTACAAGTTCGGAGCTTTAGAGAAGCTGAAGGGTGCTGAAATACCCACTGGATTCGGCGTGGGAAGAAGTAATGGCACGTGAGTAATAAAGTTGCCCAATGTCTTTAAACGCACCTTCTTTTGTCTTTCAGATGCGGGATGCAGCGCCGAAGGCCTCCGGAGCGTGCGAAGAGCTGGTAAGCTTTTGTCTTTCAGATGCCGGAATGCAGTGCGAAGACCTCCGGAGCATGCGAAGAGTAGGTAAGCCTTTGTCTTTCAGATGCCGGAATGCAGCGCGAGGCGTTGGTGACAGTCGATGGACCAGGTAAGAGATGCGCTGCCACTGAAGACCGTAGTGCTAACCTGTTCTTTCTTTGTCTTTACAGGTGCTGCTGAAGACTGGATTCCAGGATGGTAAGCCTTTGTTCCCTTAGGCCCAGGATCAGAAGCAGAAGACACGATGAGCGTTCTGCTGCAGAGAATGCAGAATAACGCAAAGCAAGATTCATCCATCGGGTGTGGTTTAAATAGCCTCCTGTAGTGTTTAGGTGTCTCCTTCCACAGCCACGCCTAGGTAAGAAAAGAGTTCCTGCTTTCCAGAAGAGTTCCAGTGTTCTGAACCTAGGGAGTGGCTCCTGCCCCATCCAACAGGAAAAGTAGTCCCAAACAGAAGAGGATCGTGGTTCAACTGGCAGGTAAGTAAGCAGCATGGTCTGCTGCAGGTAAGTCCACCCAAGCATTATGAGCCCGGCGCTTCCAGCGCTGGGACTGGGCATCTTTATGAGCCTGGTGCCACTGGCGCCAGGACAGGGTCCAAAAGGTCCCAATTGGAACTGGCTGGCACTCGGAACCGGGGTTATGGGTCTGCTTCCAAGGGAGTCGGGCAAGTCCTGATCTTTTGGAAGCAGAGATCATGACAGCCATCTTATGGTTTTTTAGTCCATTTTTTTTTGCTTGTTTAATTAGGCAAATTTGCTTCAATTTTGTGTCCTGATCTAGGTTTGAGTTCACAATTACGGATGCTACGATTTGTGAGGTTATTTTTTTATCTTACCATTGGATCATAAGCATGCACACAAGGATGTCTAAGGACCCCATTATTCGTACGTTTCACTGAGCTGTCCATCAGACAATTAACATAATCCAAGAAGAAAGGCACAGAAAATAGAAGGGATCTGGTAGACAAGGGAGTGCACTGGTATTCATTTACAAAAACAGCGTTCAGTTTGCTTATATTTCCTTCATGCCATTTTATTCGATTACCACCACAGGAGACTGTTGAGGCCATGGGAATTTTATCTTGGTTGAGTGTGCTGAAATTCCATTCAAGTTTGGCCTCTAGGAATCTGTGGTCACTCATATTGGAATCATTCACAGAGAAATCATCACATGCTGCCGCAAGACTATTCGACATAAATATGTGATCAATGGTGGATTTATGTAGACCATTCGACCATATAAACTCATTTTCAGAGGAATTAAGAAGGACATTCAAATGGGTAAGTCCCCATGAATCTAATAGCTTGCGCCATATCTGCCCATGAGTGGTTTTGCGTGTGGCCGCAAAAGGCGTCCCTTCAATCACCCCAGAATTCCCCATAGATCTAATAGAGGAGGAGCCCATCTTTTTATTCATCCCTATTCCATATTTGATTTCTGAGTTGAGATCACCCACTACTATAATATTCAATCCACTGTATTTGAGCAACATGGTTGAAAGGCAGGTGTTTATAGATATTATGACATTACCCAGAGATTTTTGTGGGTTCCAATAGATATTCAATACCAACATGACAATCAAGTGGTGAATATTCAAATATTCCAATACAACTGCCATACCCCACACAAAATTGTGGTTGATTCCAAAATTCACGTGCAAATCGCTACTTTAACAGCTATGAGAAGGACCCTGGCAGGCCTTCCACAAAGCCGCATCCTAGCAAATTGGTGTTTGCAATCAAAGCCTTCCAGTTGGATGGGGACTGTCATCCATGATTCTTGGATGCATGTCAGGTCCAGAGTTTTAAATTTGGTGCATGGACTTTTAGAAGCAAACAGATTTGAGTGGCCCCTAGAGTTCCACGATAAAAGTCGCGAGTATTGACTAGCATTTGGGCAATTAAATTTTCTGATGCATATTTTGGATTTGGGAGATAGACTCTCTCAGGGATAGTGCAAGCCATATCCACTCCTGATTGTCCACCCCCTTAGTTAACATATTGGCTTCGTTGTGTTCCTTCACTTCCTCCCTTGCCAGATAAGAATTATGCTTCTGGTTCAAAAGGTCCCTTCCATTCTCCCACCCATTATTCATACCCCATCCTGTTGAATTGCTCACTCTCTTGCACGATAAGATCAAAGATCTTTTGAGAATTCGGGACAATTCATACATGATCAAGTCTTGCTGGGTGAACAAAGTCCACCAGGCAGATATCTGCTGAGGAAATCAGACTCAGTCCTGGAACCTCATTGAACAACAACAGAACACGTGATCTATGAAGGGAGGATGGACCTCCAATATCACACAGATTATATAGTAAAATACTTGGATAGTCAGGAAAGGCTATTTTCCGCCACTTTACATTACGTAAGTGGCTGTCCTTAATATGAGCTTGCAAGGGGGCCCATGAGATAAATGAGCCTCCCCCTCCAGTGGTTCCTTTATTTGGGCAATGACTCGAGAATTAGTGGATGGTACAGAAATGATCTCCTGTTCCCTTTCAAGTTTGTCCCTAAGCCCAACTGGCCTGCATGTATATGTTGTCTTTGGTTCCTCCCAACCTGAGCATTCGTATTATTGAAACCCTCCACCCGCTCCAGTGGAGAGGCTCTATTTCTTTCATGGGAGTTGTCAGGAAGCACCAATTGTCTAAGTCGAGATAGATCTGGCAATAATTCCATTACAGTTTTTTTTTAATAATCTTTGACAGATCCTGTTTGTTTTGGACCCCCTCCCCAGATAGATGCAGAGCTGGGTTTGTCAGTAATGCTACATCCTGGACAAGGACATCCCTTTTACTAGTCGCTCCTAAGTTCAACTGTGTTTTACCCTCATTACCAGAAGGGCCCGAAAGGTTTGGTTCCCCTGAAGAAGGAAGAGCCTGGTTTGCGTCCAGAGTTTGCGAGGAGAAGCCTAATCTGTTTGATTCAGCAGATGTCATAGGGACATCAGCCTTCTGCTGAAAGATTACCTGTGGCATAATTAATCGAGAGGTCGATTTCTCTAGTACCCTATAAAGGTTTGACAGTGGAGTTGCTTCACTTCCTTACTCTCACCCATATTTGGGTAATATACGATTTTCAGTCCCTACTCCTCCATCGCCACCATCAAGCGCCATGGGACCCTCCTGCTCTTTATTTATATTTTTTGTTTTTTGGAGTTTTTTTGTTTTTGTTTACCAAGGTTGAACAAGGTGAAGTTGTGCCGGCATTAATATTGTGAAGCTGCAAGGCCAACCGGCTTTCAATTGTATCAAGTCTGACAGGGCAACTTCATTTGTCAAGGCCTTGGATTCTTTTATCTTTATTTGAGCCTTATTAGACTTCAAACTTTTCTTTAACAGCCTATTTTTTGCTTTCAAAGCCAAGCGTATTTGACGCCTTGATAATGAGCAGCCATCACAACCAGAGCTTTGTTCATCTTCCAGAGTTTGACTGCTGATTACCGGTCCCCTTGCAGGAGTGGCATTTTCTATGATGTTGGTTAAAACTGAAGGGCTGCGCGGGGACTCCTGTTTGGAATTGTCCTTTTCTATGGCCTGCCCCACAGCTCCAGAAGTTGTTATAAAAGTAGAGTTCAATACCAGGGTGGAGAGCCTATGTTCCAGTTTGGTAATTTTCAAAGAGAGCTCTTTAATTGCCTCAAGGATTTTTTTTCCCCTTCTCCTTCTAATTTCAAAACAGTGTTTCCGGCTAATTCCTCAATCCTAGTAAGCCTGGTTTGGGAGGATAGGACCCCAATAAAGCTGGGACCCTCACTTGCACCTTCTATAGTTTGGAATCCTTGGGATTTTGCCATCAAGTAGTGCGGGGCAGATTTCCTGTGGGCCATTTCCATATGCCTTGCCCATTAGGAAACCTTCATCTTTATTTAGTTTGGATTGTGTATCCAATGCAATCCGTTTGAGATCTCTCACTTCCCAATGAGTTAGCTCATGCCCCTTGTCTAGGAGATTTAGTATCCTAGAAATCACTAGTAGTGATTCCTCAAAATAGTCATTATTTTCAGGAATAGGGGAGCTCATCAAGGAGGCAAGCGGAGTAGGGGCCTGGATGGCAGGCAATGGTAGGTCTATATTGCCCTGCTTCTCAGACATCACCAACCCCTCCTGCAAGCCTAATTCACGTTTCTTGTCACATCCCAATATTTTTTTAGCCTCAGTGAAGAGTGAGGCCGATGGGAGAGGAAATTTGACATTTGCTGAAAATACGCTGTGGGGTGAGAAAGTCCCCATTCGGGGCAGGGTGTTAAAGAGGTGTAGATTATCTATACCATTACGCGCAGCATTCACCAGAGTAGATGGATCCCGAGAAAGTCTGATGCATTTATCCAATTCCTTCTTAACTGTTTGGGACATCATAGAGACATCCAGATTTGTATCATTTACCTCCTCATTTACCTCCTCAGTAACCTGTTGGTTTAATGTCTCGTGTATGCTCAAAGGACTGGTCTGTGGTGAGACATGGGATTAAATGATAGGTCAACCGGAGTGAATGAGATGTCTTCGTCTCCCAACTCATGGCCCATCCTCTTTGCGTGTATCTGGGAGTACATGTCCGAGAACTCAAGCTCCTGTATGATTTCTGCTTTTCTTTATTTTCCTCCTTATTCTCAACCCAATCCATACCTCCCTCATCCACACAGCAAGAAGCTACAACATTCTCTTTAAGCCAATCAAGTCCCTCCACACTCTTGGGAGCATCTAAATTAATTTTATACACATCAACCCCGACCCCACTATTGGGACAGGGGAAAAGCGAATCCTCAGTCGGGCCTTCCCTGAACTCTTAATGGGAATGGAAGTAGAATGACAAATGTTTTCATTCCTTAACACTGTTGCAATTTTTCCTGAAAAACAGGTTCCCCCAGACAGGATTACCTCAGAACTTCCAACCTGACACCCCCACCCTGGAGGAGCTCGTCAAACCACAAATGGGATGAGTCTAACTTTAGTAATAAGTGGCACAATATGGTAGATACCAGGAGAACCCGAGCAAGAGAAATAACTACCGCCTTTACAGGCTGGAAGGAGCTCAATAAATAAATGAACTACTCAAAACAGACGCAAGGATGTACATTTCTGGCTGCTTCAAAGTCAACATGCAGCATCAATAAATATGGCAGACTCCAATCTTCCCCCACTCCCACTTCCACTCACCCTCTCAGCCTAACAGCCCAACAGCACCTCACTTCAGGCGTGCGCGCCGTGCACGAGACCCGCTGCTTTAGTAAGCAAAACACGGGAGGCTGGGAGGCTGGGGGCGTGGAGCGCGCACAGGATCTACGACAATAAAAACAAAGAGAGCTCTTGTTAGGCACTTACACTCAGTCCCTCTTATTCACTCAAGTGCCCAACCCACCGATACAGAGCCCGACCTACACTCTCCCAATGTTAAAGCAACAGAAAGCCTCCCTGTGACCGAGTATTTCCTCTTGTCAGTGCAGTCCAAACGAGGCAAAGTCCAACGTTCATTTCGCCGCAATAGAGCAGCCTGCACTTCCTCTACTCCTCACAACTCTCTACAGCTTGCAACAAATGCTGACAGCACCAACAGGTAACATCCACGGCAGAGTCTCCAGCCCAACAGCACCTCACTTCCACCTCACTTTTTGTAGCTCGAACTTTTGGTGGTATGTATTTTAGGTCTTTTGGTGGGGTCGCTAGTTTCTATTCAGTAATTGTGTCCTATTCCTGTTGATATGTGATGCCACTCCAGCATTTACAGCTCCCCCATTCAAAGTGTCTGCCAAAGCATTGCTTTTCCCTTGGACGTCATTCCCATGTGTACCTTTCTGCATGGTTCTTCAACTCCTCAAAATATAAATATCACAAGTCACGTAACCCCTCCATCTACTGTTCTGACCTTAGCATGTCAGTTGCAGCCTAAGGAACAATGTTCTTTGGGAAACCTGTGTTTCTATGTGAGTTTTGAGGCTCATTCATTGTTGGCTTCAATAGCCTGTGGTTTTTGCTGCCCTCTGCAACCAGGAGACTATCTAGTGAAGGCCATGTCCCACTTCAGTGTTTGTGTGACCCAACATGGCCTACTGCCCAGTCACAGGCTGTGGCCCGGATAATAATTCCTGTATTGGAACACAATCTAGGTTTCAAATGAATGTTCCCCTCATCCCCAACCCCACACCAAGGCCCCAGGTTCTGACCTGCCTCTATCCTTCTTCAGCACTAATAAGCCCTCTGAAGACACACTATGCATGTTGTTTTACAAATAAAAAAGAAACACACATTATAAATAGTAATAGTTCATTTTCATACAGCACTGTATGCATAATTCCTTATACTGTAGTAGTAGGTGTAATTGTTCTCAATGTATCAACATCAGGAAGAATGAAGGTTTGGCCCAGACCTGCTGGAATTCGAACATGTGTAGCAGACTGAGTGATCACTGATACCAGTGTACATTCACTCAGCTGCATGGGTTATGTTACTAGTTGACCTGTGTGAAAATGTACATAGGTTTTTCTCCCTACAATAATGAGATCGTTGCCCGGCTAATCTTAATAAATACTTGATACCTTAATTTGAGTCTTTCCTTGTTTGTGTCTTTTATTAATTCAATTATATGTTTGAAACATTGATTCATATTTTAAAGAAGCATACATTTGATTGTGTGACTTGTGTGACATTCTGTTACTTTGTCAGTGTTTTACATGCATTGGTGTGTTTAGCCAAAAATCACCTTTGGTGCACGTGCAGTTATGTTTCGCCAATTAATGGGCTTTGTCAAGATACATTACATTACATTAAAGTTTAGTGATTCTTACAACATTACCTATTTTTCTGATATTGTATGTTTGACCCATTGGGGTTGCCACTTTCTGTTTTTACATTAATATCTCTCAGCTGCTGGGTTCACTCTGTTTATTTGAATCGCGTGCTATTTCCAAGGCGCTCAAAAGGCCACCTTGACAACGATCTGCTTTTGTAGTGCTACAGGGCAGGGGATTTTGCAGGTAATGAGGGGGAGGGGGAATGGCGGGGGAATGGCGGGGGTCTCTGTCTGTATAGTCATGGGCAAGTCCTGTAATGGGTGGGTGAATGGGAAAGACTGGCTGCATGCTGTGTGGGTAATGGTAGTCATTTAAATGCATTTTCTTGTTTTCTTGATCATTGATGGCACTGTTATAAAACATAGCATCCTGGAGTGGAGGAAAGGAAGGACCCAAGTACGGGATTTGAATTGGGTGGGAGGTCTTGGCAAGGGGGAGGGGCAGAGGGAACATCATTCCCCTACTTTATTTTTACATTTCGACCGCTGGCTTCCCTGTTACAGTCACATGTCTGATTCCAGTCTAATCACATATGTATTGTGCAGTGTGCTAGCTCTGGAGCTGATGTATGTGGCTGCAGTTGAGGATAACTTGCCAGCATGCTACTTGATTTCATGTGTTGTTCTTGCAAGGTACCGCAACTCTTTGGTCTATGTGCACCTGTGCCTGACTACAAATTCATTGGTTAATTGCAATATGCACTGCTAAGTATTTTTGGTGCCCTAGGGACAGAGAGTGACATTTTAACCATCATTTTCTTTCTCACTGTCTTTAAATTGTTCGGCTGGCAAACATAATGTGACGGGTGTTGTGATGTGTGGCACTGCAATTTGCTTACTGCGTTTTCAACAGTGTCAAGTGTTAATTACAATGTTTAATGTGATTGTTATTTGTTTCTAACGTGTGGGTAACACATTTGACACGTCCCAATTGTTGTTTGCCAAAATGTCCAATTGTTAGAAGCACGATTGAAACTACGAAAAGAAAGTTCTTTCATTTTGATGAAAAAGAAAAGAAAAGATTCAAATTCTTTCTTGCGAAACCCGAGGTAAATACAATCTTCTACTGTCAAAATGCTATCCTCAACATGTGTTTCACCACATACTTCTGGATCTTCAGGAGGACATATATTTTCTGCTGGATTAATGTTGTTACTTGAATGTTCCTTCCTCTGTTTCTGGGGCGGTCATGATGTGCTGCTTGATTCTCTCTGTTTTCTAACGCAATTAATTAGCCAAATTCAGCTGGTGATTAACTTCTGGACAGGACAGATACGATTGTCCCCCTTCCACACTGTGTCAAGGGTTGTGTGTGTCATTTTGTGGACTCACGACGGATCCAAGAATGGCCTTATTTTTTAGCATCTGGCCGTGAGTCTTCCAATGTGAATGCATCGATCCAGTTACCATGATGATTACATTGATAAAGAGCATGGGGGATCCCCAAATCACTAATGGTTTGTATCTCGCCATCCTAAATATATATATACGACCGAAAACTGATTGCACCTGTATTGTCAATAACAAATATGAAGGTAAGCCTTTTGCTCATAAATAGAAATCAGTGAATCTGTAATTTGGTCAAACACAATTAATTCGAACACACTATCAAAAAAAGGATATTTTTCAATGTTCAATTTGTTCACAATAGACACGTGTTTCACTTAGTGTCCACCTTTAATCTTGTGGAAGCTAGTGAGCTTCTTTATGGCCAAATTAGAACAATCATCTTTAATTTTTCCGTGTAAAGAATATTACATACATTCAATTAGTCACCTGCAAGATAGCTTGCAAAGTAAAAATACACTTGTTAACAAGCATCACGACTTTTGCCCTAATTTCTTCTCCGCCTTGACCATCCCTTATTGCCTTACCCTCTTACCTTATCTATCCATCCTCCCAGTTGGGTGCACATGTTGAATTTGTATTGGACGATATGTATACAAGTTATCACATTTACTCATTCTTAGGGTATGCATATTGCACCCTGAGCATACTAGATGCAAGTTATCAATACATCTTTTACTCCTGCTAATATCATCTGTATCTCCAACACTCACCCGTAGTCTCAAAAATGTTGTTCACACACTTTACTTCCTATATTCACGGACTGTCTTCAGTTTTGACTTGTGATGCTTCCCTAATCTGTAATGTATTAACAGCAATCTGTCATTTGACTGATCCATTCATAATAACATGTATTACCCCATAACATTGTACATACCATCCGTGCCTGAGTTTGTGTATCTCCTCCAACTCTGTATTTACTGAATTCACTGGATTTGAATGATGCCTGCGGGAATGATGTTTCTATTCGTTTTATGTGAACAAATATCATATTACAAATTCAGTCTAGCTTTCCCTATACCAATTCCATGGGTATATGCATATATCCCCCTGAATTCACACATAGCTGCAATTCCAAGGTTCTTTCACCCACGTTGACCTTTCAGCGTTTATCAGTGTTTGGCTGTGAAGTGTGCAATTTTGTTGTACGTCATTATATACTATATTCCTCAAGAAACAATTTGACTAAGGAAACCATCTTTGAATGGATAATCCGATATTTATGTCACCAAAAAATGCTTTTACATTGCCCCATCAAATTCATACGAGTTTCTAGATGATCATTATTCAACAATAATTGACCCACGCCAAACACACTATCTTTCATCCTATTGTTACCTACATCAATATCTGGTTGACATGGTAATAGCCCAGGGCTTATAGTCCACACTTAAATAATGACAGGTATCTGTAGTCGCATGTAGCACATCTGCCTGCCATCTTGTCACTAGTCTTTTCAGTAAAAAAACAGTGCAACGTAATGTCTTATGAGTTGTAAATTGAACAGATGTTGCTTAAATATATGTATCTGTTCTTTATTTGTACTCTGCCTAATCTATTTAATTTAATCGCAGTCATATTTATTTTCCATGCTCAACAAAATGCGTACCTCTATTGAATACCATATCATTTGTTACATACATGTGTGTCACACAATAAGATTGGTACGAGTTGATCAATATATCATTAACATTTTCATGAGACGTGAGACGAGGCTTAAGGTCCACAAATCAGTAATGACAGGAGCCTGCATTCGCTTTTAAATAGAAAACACAATAGTTTATATTTGAATAGGCAAACAAATGAACAATAAATGCATTAATGGCAATGATGATGTAGAATTATGGGATTTGCTATAGTCCTCTGAGCATACAGGCAGAAATTGACAAGTCAGTGGGACACTAGGAGACAGTGTATGGTGAATGTTAGCCAATAGTTGGAGACCAGTCAATATATTATGGAAGGACAGCATATTGTTAATGTAACAGGATATATATTTAGTAGGCAGATAGAACATTTGAACAGGTAAATGTATTGAGGCACTGTCTGGGCAGTTTACAACATCCAGGACAAGACAGTGTAAAGTTTTTGATCTTGACATAGTGACAAGATGGCAGGCAGATTTGCTCCACACAGACAGCAGGCACCTGTCACTACTTATTTCTGGACCGGAAGCCACGTCTCATGAAATGTTACATATTGATTAATGCGTTCCAGTGTTATCGAGTCATGCACATGTATGTAACAAATTAGATGGTATTCAAAAGAGGTACACATTTTGTTTTGAAAGGAAAAAAAATATCATGGTGATTAAATTACATAGATTAGCCAGAGTACAATAAAGAACTGATAAATATAATTAAGCAACATCTGGCAAGTTTACAACTCATAAGACATTATGGTGCATAGTCTTTTAAGTGAAAAAGACTAGTGACAAGTTGGCGGGCAGATGCACTGGATGCGACTGGAGGTACCTGTCATTATTTAATTGTGGATTACAAACTCAGTGTTAGTATGTCAAACAGATATTGATGTAGGCAACAATAGAAGGATTAAAGAGGCTGTGATTGAAGTGGGTCAATTATTGTTGACAAATGATCATCTAAAAACTTCTGCGAAATTGATCGGGTAATGTAAAAGCATATTTTGCTGAAATAAATATCGGATTAGCCATTCTATGATGGCATCTGTAATCGAATCGTTTCTTGAGGCAGATAGTATATAGTGACATACAACAGAATGGTGCACTTCACAACTAAACACTTATACACGCTTAAAAGTCAATGTGGGTGAAAGAACCTCTTAGAACCACAGGTATGTGCGAACTCAGGAGCATTAAGGGGAAATATGCATATACCCATGCAATTGGTATAGGGCAAGTTAAACTGAACTTATAATGTGATATTTGTTCACAGAACAATAATAGAAACATAATTCATGCAGGAATCATTCAAATCAAGTGAATGCAGTAAATATAGAGTTGGAGAACATACACAGACTCACTCAGGAAAGGTATGTACATATGTGGGTAATAAATGTTATTATGAATGGATCAGTTAAATGGCATACATTATAGATTAGAGAAGTATCACAAGTAAGAAATGACGACAGTCCATGAATATAGGAAGTAAAGTGTGTGAACAACATTTTTCAGACTATGGGTGAGTGTTGGAGATACAGGTGATATTAGTTGGAAAAAAGATGTATTGATAACTTGCCCCTAGTATGCTCAGGGTCCAATATACACACCCTAAGAATGAGTAAATGTGGTAACGTATAGCCATATGGTTTAATATACATTCAACATGTGCACGCAACTGGTAGGTTGGACAGGTGTTCGCCAGCAGGTAAGGAAAGGTCAAGAAATTAGGCCAAAAGTCGTGATGCTTGTTAACAAATGTGTATTTTTACTTTGTAAGCTATCTTGAAAGTGACTAATTGAATGTTATATAATATTCTTTACACAGGTCAATTTAAAGATGATTGTTCTAATTTGGCCATGAAGAAGCTCACTAATTTCCACAGATTGAAGGTGGACACTAAGCGAAACACGTGTCTATTGTGACGAAATCGACCATTGAAAAATATCTTTGTTGGTGTATTAGAACTCATTTTGTTTCTGACCAAATTATTATGGATTCACTGATTTTTATTTATGAGCAAGAGACTCACCTATATTTTTGTTATTGAATTTATTCTCATTTTGATGCAAGTAGCACTAGATTTTAGGTAGGGTATTGTTGTTTGTGATACAGTCTGCACAGTTGAGGATTGAACCATACCTACGCAGCCTGTAAAGATTACTAATTAAACCTGATTTACATAGTAAGAAGATTGATGTAAAACAAGTGGCGAAGACTCAGCTTTAAGGAAACTGTGTAGGTTTCATCAGTTTGTACATATGGGCATTGTGACAAATCATTGGATGTCGTCACTGCTCCACGAGGGGGCGATCTTTCCCATTAACCCAGAGAGGTGAGGCTGCTACCCAATATTTTCCCTGGTGGTGTTCCAATGCCGCAGGATCTCATGGGGAGGGACTTTCCCCCTGGGGAGAAAGACGACCATCCAGGGTACAGCTCTTATGAGAACATCACATCCCTGCATACTCTAGCCTCTCCTTCTTCTACTAAGCTCTTTGTAGACAGTAGACCTATGTACTGTTATAAGGCAGATTATCGTAAGGTTCTGGAAAGTACTGACATGAAGAAGAACAACAGGAACATAGATAATCCAAGTACTGGGACGAGCAAAGCTGGAGAGAAGGCAAGATGCCAGAGAAGTTGAACAGAACGCCTGCCATCCTAGGAAGCCCGGCAAGGGGTTGAAGCCCAGAACAAGGTAAAGGGTGCCACGGGAGACCCAGATGAGACAATGGGCAGCTTTACAAGAGGTCACATGCAGTTGTCCCTATGCCCCTTTGCAACTGTAATGCTCAGTTGGTACGGCGGGGGCAAAACGCCTACATACCTTCACCTCCTCACTGCATTCATGAAACAAAGCCTGTTAACCACCAGGGAAGGGACAGGGACCCCAAGGACCATAAAGAGAACTTGAGAGGGAACGTTCCTCACAACTGTGATAACCCCACTTAGAGTCGGAGAATGGACAGGGACCCTAAAAGAGAAACAAGTCATCTTCTTTGTGCCAGTACTTGGCAAGGAAGTGAACCAAGTGGGTCAGTTCAAAGAAGAAGAGAACCCCAAGAGAGTGATACACGTCATCTTCCTTTTGACAGTACTTGGCAGGGAACTGAACCAGCTGGGTCAGATCAGAGAAGAAGAGAAGGCTGGGTCGCGGACTCTCCTAACACTCAAAATTGGGTGTTGTAGGTGTGAAGCCTAATGAAGAGAAGACCACTGGAAGAGAGTCATTCGCCCTGGCTGTAAGAGTCTGTTCTAAGATTACCAGGAGAAGGGAGTTATTCTCTTGGTGACTTGGACCAGAAGTAAAGTCCAACAGACCTGAGGAAGGGAGCCATTCCCCTGGGCTATCTGAGACTGAGACAGAAGCCAGGAGAAGGGAGGCATTATCCTGGCCCACCAAGAAAGTATTGTTTGGAACTTTGTGACCATGGGAAGTGAGTAATTATCCCGGGCTATATGAGATTGGATGCCAGGAGAAGGGAGGCATTTTCTTGGCCCACTAAGAAAATATTGTTTGGAACTTTTGGCCTGGTGAAGGAAATCATTCCCCAAGACTGAGACTGGACGTCAGACGAAGGGAGGCATTCTCCTGACTATCCAAGGAAGCATTGTGTGAAACATTTAACATAACCCAGGAGAAGGGAGTCATTCTTCTGGGACCAGAACCGTACTACCTTATTATTTAGTTTCTAGCATAAGGGACAGAAGTAAGATTTTCTTGAAACAGGACGGTGGACACTTTTACATTGACAGACATCCTGACAGTTACCTTAGATCTTTAGTTGGGGCAGGGAAACCTCTCTTAACAATACGGAAAGATAGGTTTTTTCCAGCTATATTGTCTTATAATAGTCTTTAGCCCCAAACATGTCACCTTTGTGTCAACCTCCTTCTTCTGCACCCTTACAGTATCCACGTCCCATGTACTAGTTAAAGCATGTTACTCCCCCTTGTGGTATACGGAAATGTGTGCGTATTAGCCAATGGCACCACGTGCAAGTTGATGCTACATGCTGACTGAGTCATGCCAACATATTGTGCCACTGCACTCTGGAAGCAACCCCAGGACAGCTTATGCAAGGTGGTGATGTGCTTGGATATGGGAGGTATAGCCTGCACGCTCTGTGTAGTAAGTGCAATTTCAGCCTCTACTGTACCTAACCCAAGAGGACAAGTAATGGTTCTGGTGAGAAATGGTTTGCAATGCTTGTGGGGTACTCCCAGTACTCACCTGGTAGATGGCACATGGTTCTAATCGCTTAGTATTATTTTTTGTATTTGTATTTGTATTTATTGGGTTTATATAGCGCTTTAATCCAAAGCACTTTACAATATAACAACAGGATACAAGAATAATGAAAGAAGCATATTTACAATCATGAAACAAACCAGTGAAACAATATGTAGAATCATTTACCTAGATGGAAGAAGGTGAGGGAAGGGGTGAGGAGTAAGGGAAAGGAGGAGGTAGTCAGGTGAAAGATAAAGTTTCAAGGAGAATAGGAGGAGGGATGAGGGAAAGGGGAGGGTAGGGATGGGGCTAGGGGGCGGAATAGGGAAGTAGGAGAGGAGTGAGGTATGGAGGGAGGTCAGGGGGAATGGAGAAGAAGAGATTTCAGGGAGGTGCGGAAGGAGGAGTACGTGGGAATGGAGCGGATAGAGAGAGGTAAAGAGTTCCAATGTAGGGGAGCCAAGAGCTGAAAGGAATGGAAACGCGACAAGGCACATGGGGACGATGGAACAGTGAGTAAGAAGAGATCATCAGAGTGGAGAGACCGGGAGGGAGTGTAGAATGAGAGGAGAGAAGAAAGATAGGGGGGAGGAAAGATCATGGAGAGATTTGAAAACAAGACAGGGGAATTGGAATTTAAGTTGGGAGTGAAATGGAAGCCAGCCAAGGTAAGAGAGCGAGGAGAAAATGGAGTTGCGAGGAGCAAGGAGGCAAAGTGTACGGATAGAAGAGTAGCAGAGGGATTTGACGGGGGCTACATGAGAGGCAAGGAGATCAAAGAGAAGGGAAGAGCAGTAGAACAGACGAGAGAAGATGAGGGAAGATATTGAGAGTTTAGAAGCATGGAAGGTGAGGGAGGAGCGGATTTTGCGAATGTAGAAGAGATGGTAGCAACAGGTGTGAGAGGTGAGAGAAATATGGTGGGAAAAGGAGAGGGAAGACTCAAAGTGGAGACCTAGATTGTGAGCGTGAGCAGAGATGGGGAGATTGGAAGGGGGAAGGTGGATGAGGGGATAGGGGGAAGTGTGTTAGAAGGAAAGAAAAGGACTTCTGTTTTGTCAGTGTTGAGGTGGAGAAAGTGGGATGACATCCAGTTTTTGATTGCCGTAAGGCAGGAAGATAAATTGAGAAGGAGGTTGGGAGTAAAAGAAGATAAGAGGAGGAAAAGCTGGGTGTCATCTGCGTAGAAATGGTGAGAGATACCGAATGAGGCGATAACAGGGGCAAGAAGAGAGGTGTAAAGTGAGAAGAGAAAAGGGCCAAGTACAGAGCCTTGGGGGACACCGTAGTCCAAGGGGATGTTGGAGGAGGTGCGGCCACCCCAGGAGACAGCAAAAGAACGATTGGAGATGTAAGAGGAGAGCCATTTGAGGACATAGCCTTTGAAGCCAAAGGAAGAAAGAATGTTGAGGAGTAAGGTGTGATCAAGGTTATCAAACGCAGCAGAAAGGTCAAGAGGGATAAGGACAGAGGATTGCTTAGCGTAGCGAGCGGTAAGGAGGGAGTTGAGAACATAAGTTAGAGCAGTCTAAGTGGAGTGTTTAGGGCTGAATCCAGATGGGGAAGGAGAGAATTAGTGAATACAAAAGCTGAGAGTTGAGAGTAGACTAGTCATTGAAGAAGCTAAGAGAGGAATCGAAAGGAGCGAGATAGGATGGAAGTTGGAAGCTAGGAGAGGGTTAGCAGAAGGTTTCTTCAGGATAGGGATGATAGTAGCATGTTTGAACGCTGAAGGAAAGGTAGCAGAGGAGTGACAGATGTGGAAGAAGGTGGTTAAGTAGGGGATGAGGAGCGGGTAAATCTTAGGAATAAGGAGGGTGGGAAGGGGATCAGAGGGAGCAGCAGTAAGAGGAGTTTTGGACAGGAGAAGGAAACACTGGACGGAGTGACAAGAGAAAAGTGAGACATGCCAGCAGAAGGCAGGAAAGAGAAGAGGGAGGAGGAGAAAAGGAAGGGGAGAGGAGGATATTTTGGCATAGGGAGAGGATTTTGGAAGAAAAGAAGTCAGCAAAGTCCGAAGGAGGGAGAGGAGAGTTAGCAGAGGGGTCAGGAGTAGGGGGAGAGAGAAGACTAGAGAGGGTTTGGAAAATATGGCAAGGTTGTGAGGCTTATGAGTGAAGGAGGTTAGAGTAGTAGGAATGTTTGGCTGAGTTGAGGAAAGAGTCATAAAGAGAGTGATATGAGAAGTAGGAGGTTTGGTTAGTCAGAGAGCAGGATTTGAGATAGTTTCGTTCAAGGCGACGGAGGGGACAACGCATGGACAGAAGGTGAGGGGAAAGCCAAGCTTGGGAAGGTTTGCGAGAAGGGCAGAAGGAGGTAAGGGGGTAGAGTTGCTCAAGACTGGAGGAGATAGAGGAGGAAAGCGAGGAGAGGGCGTCATTGGCCGAGAGAGAAGAGAAGTCGGAGAGAGGGGGAAGGGAAGAGGAGCAGGAGTCGAAAAAGAGGGAAGGGCTAAAGTTGCGGAGATCCTGTTGAGAGAAAGAAGAGGGGGAAGAAGAGGGAGTGGACGAGGAGGAGGGGGAGTGAAGGAGAAGGAGAGTAAAGCATGATCAGAAATATAGTTGGGAAGAGAAGAAAAAGGTGAGGAGGAGAAGGTTTAGATAAAGATGAGATCAAGAGTGGAGCCAGAGGAGTGAGAAGGAGGAGTAGGGAGAGGAGAGAGAAGGTAGGAGTCAAGTATGGAGAGGAGAGGGGAAGGTTGAAATCACCAAGAACAGAGAAGGGAGCAGGGGGGGAGGAGATGAGAGAGAGGAGGTGATCCAGGTCTTCATAAAAGGAAGAAAGGGGGCCAGGAGGTCTGTAGATGATTAGGAAGGAGATAGCATGAGGGGAAGTGAAGGATTTGAATAGGTATTCAAAGGAAGGAAATCTAGGGAGAAATAGAGTAGGGGTGGAGGAAAGACATTTAGGGTAGTAGAGGAGACCAATGCCGCTTCCGCCGCCAGAGGGGCGTGAGACATGAGAGAAGGAGGAGGAGGGGGTGGTGAGAGAAGCTGGTACAGTAGAATTGATGAGAGGAATCCAATTTTCAGTTATACAGAGGAAATTGAGGTTAAGTCTGAGGAACATGTCTTGTGCCGCACCGGTCTTATTGCAGAGGGATCTAGCGTTCCAGAGGGCAATGTTAATGAGACTAGAGGGTTCAGCTGTAGGGGGACTAGATGAGGTTAGGGGGATGGTGGAGGGGTAGGGGAGACAAGGGATGGCGTAAGTCAAGGGGGTAGATATTAGGATGAGAAGAAGAGAGAGGAGGAGTGGAGGAAGGGGGAGGGGAGAGGAAAGTGATAGAGGAGAGGAAAGTCTGGCAAAGTGCATGACAGAGGGTGAAGGAGAGAGTGAATAGCAGAGAAGATAGAGAGGTTCTGAAGGTAGTGGTTAGCAAGCAAACAAGGGGAGGGAGAGGACACAGGCACATGAGGAGGTACTTCACAGGGGGGTCAGGTGAGGGTAGGAGGTCCGAGTGGAGGACAGGGCAGGTAACCTCAGTAGCAGAGCGTCTTGATGCTGGTGGAAGAGGGATCAGGTGGGAATAAAATCCACGGACAGGAAGGAGGGAGACTGGTGAATGTAGACGGTCCAAGGGCGAGACAGGGCAGGCAGCCTCCGCTGCATAGCATCCTGATGCTGGTGGAGGAGGGCTCCTGCAGTGAGGAAGAAGCTGGAGGCCTCCGTTGTGGGCGTCCAGGAGACAGGAGACTAGAGGGACAGACAGGAGGTGAAGGTGAGGCAGCCTCAGCAGCAGAGCGTCCTGATGCTGGTGGAAGAGGGCTCCTACTGTGAGGAAGAAGCTGGAGGCCTCAGTAACAGACTTCCAGGAGGCTGGGGACTGGAGGGTCAGGGAGGAGGTGAAGGCAGGGTAAGTGGAGGGCCAGGTGGTGGTAATCCAGAAGAGGGCAAGCCAGGAGAGGGCCCAGGTGGGGATGAAAACCCACTGAGAGGAAGGAGGGAGTCAGGTGAAGGTAGGCAGTCAAGAGCAGGAGAGGGCAGGCAGCCTCAGCAGAAGAGCGACCTGTTGCTTGTGGAAGAGGGCTATCCTGGTGGTAAGGGAGAAGCGAAATCAGGAGGCGGTAGACAGGTAGACGTCAATAAGGCAGTGTAAGCTCAGGCAGTGAGGAAGGAGCAGGCGGTCTCTGCAGCCAGTGACCAGGAGGTTGAAGACTGGATGGCAAAAGACATGTGCGAAGGAGCTCAGTGGCGTGCTCAGTGGCAATGATGAAGCTGGAGGAGGGGCGGTGTGGGCAGTGGAGGGCCTGGGCAGGAGCACAAGGTCAGCTGAGATCACGAGCCAGAAGGACGTGGGCGCAGTACCTACAGCCAGCGGGTTTCAAGCACCTCCTGCAGCGGGGGCACAGCCAGTAGAGTGCCCGGGCTGTGGGAGGTGGTGGCAGTCGGTGAAAATGGAGCAGGAGGCCACCATGAGTGGACGATGTGAGGCAACTGATAGCCACAGCGCCTCCAGCAGGATAGCAGGCCTGGTGATGGCAGAGGCCCTGGGTCAGTGGAGCGTAGCCAGCCAGTGGAGTGTCCGATCTGGACCAGGAGGCCCTCTGTAAGAATTTAGCGGGGGCCTCGATAATCTAGGCTGAATTGATTGAAAGGCAGATGACAGGAGGGACGCTGACCAAAGTTGAGGAGTCCGGAGAAGCGGGCGGCCAGTGCAGATGAAGAGGGCCAAAGATGAAAGGGGGTCCAGTTGATGTAAGTGAGTGCAGGAGGCCTGCGTAGGAAGGAGCAGTCAGGTAGGCGTCGGGTAGTCACAGGTAGTAGAGAGTGTCGAAGGGCGCGGTCCGGGAGCTGTAGATGAGGTTCCAACGCGCCCACTCCCAATTAACAGCCAGGTAGGCGTCCGGTAGTCGGCAGGCAGTAGAGAGCCGATGGGGGAGGCCAGGGAGCTGCTGATGGAGTTCCAGCACTCCCGCTCACAGTAAGAGCAGGAAGAGGCCTGCAGTTGAGTATGCGATAGAAGTCCTTGTGCTCCTTGTGCTGGGTTTGAGTTGAAGGAGAGTGCGATTCAGGATAAAACTTGAATCGTAGGTGCAACTGAGTTAGAAAGGCAAGAACTGAGAAGTAGGGCTAGTAAAATTGTAGTATATATTAGATTTGAGAGGTTTGAAACAGCCTCAAGTTAGGAGACGACGGATCAGGCAGCCGAGCTTCTGCGCCCCCTGGTGGTTTTTTTAGGGCAGCTCTGGAAAAGATTGCATTTGGGTAGTATTTGGCAGCTGGATACAAGAGTATTTATTCTTTACTGCCACTTATGGGTAGCAGATGATTTATCACAGGTGGAAACGCATTCTCTGCTGCAAGTATGCATCTTACCACCGGCAAAATGTTTTCTTGCACCTTTCTGATGGTAGATGGCGCTTGTCTGGATGTCGATTTCCAGACAACTGGGTGGTATTTTCACTTTTGATTGATTGATTTATTTAATTTTTGTAGAGTTCTACGTCGCCCATAGGCATCAAAGCGCTTGGACATGACAAGACAAACAAAGTGGGCAACACAGCAAAGAGGAAATATAATCCGCGAAAGTCAAGGGAGGAGCATAACGGGCTATTTATGATGATTAGTCAGGAGTTTTTATAACAGGCAGTGACATCCCAACAGTGTTTTTAAAACCTTTTTGCAAACAGTATTCACATTACTCTTCACCAAATACTCTCCAAATATTTAGAGAACCAACACTGCAAATAAGCCATACAGCATTGCATATTATCCAAAGAGATTAGAAATAGCCGACCTCAGCCTTCTTCAGGGGGACCAACTTGCTTTGTTTTCTGGGGTTGGTCCTTATCTTCCTGCAGGAAGTGAAGGTATTCTTGTTTGTGCTATTCTTGTTTTGACATCCTGGTTGTGTACAAAAACTAGACTACCAAACATACAAGCAGGTTGTTAATTAATTATTTGAAGTGCAAAGTTTCTGCCTTGTTCCTGTCTGATTCACAGGTGGCTGTTAGGCAAGAGTATATGCAGTACCGTTTGGGTGCACAACAGCACACCTGACCTCCTGGCAATAGGAACCCAACCTTTGGTATAAGTCTGTACTACACATGTTGGTAGCGTATTGAGCAGCCAGGCTTATCTCAAGAGGGGTCAATGTGAGCTGTAGGGGAGTTACACAGAGATTATCAATGACGGTATTCAAATAAACTCTTTCACCCAAGGTTTCTTGATTAAACAATTATTAATCTATTTAACCGTCAGTTAGAGTAAGCCTTCTTCAGAAGGGGGCAATATAATAGTAACACACAAATACACTCCAAAATACACACTCTTAATATTTCTAAATCAGTACTGACCCTTTTGGGATGGCACACAGACACTGTCTACACCCTCAGGTGACTTTAGTAACTAGGACACTTTGGACATTAATATATCACTGTTTGCATTTAGAATCAAACTTAGGAGTTTGTCAAAGAAAAAGGTTGTTAGAACAGAACAAGAGATCACACAAATATTCTGAAGCAGGTAAGTACATTTGGTAACCCCCAATGCAAAGTTAGTTAACCCCTTCCTGGACGGAAGACAAAACACATTGTCAGAGGGAAGAAGAGCAATTCAGGGAGCCAGGCTAGGCCAAAGTCAATTGGGAAAAAGTCTAGGTGAGCTGAAGCACTTCTTGCAGGTAAGTAAACGTCGTGTACAATGTTTTAGAAGTCTTTGTAGAAAAGAAGAATTCAGAGCAGGGCCACAAGCTGTTTAGGCTTGTGAAGTAAAGAAGCTGTCAGAAACTCTACAGAACAACCACAACAAGTCTCACCAACAGAGAACAAGTGCAGTTACACAACAAGAAGTACGTTCTCTTAGACTGTAAACTGCCTTTAGGTTGAAGAAAAGTGCAGCAGATGGCTTCTGTTCCTGTGCAGCTCTGTAGATCCTGTTGTCCCTGGGTCTCAGTTGTGGGGACAAGAAGGAGGATGTCTGGGGATTCCTGCACTGCAATGGGACGGTCACCGACCGCAACCAGCAATCTTTAAACAAGTGGCACTTCGGTGTTTCAGCTCTTTGCGTCTACCGCAAATAGCAACACTGCGGTTCCTGGCTGTCGAAATGGGCTTTCCTTGCATTTGGGGTCCAGCACTCTGTTCATGTGGCTCAGGCTCGGTCAGTCTTGCTTCCTGGGAGTCTGCAGGAACCTACTGGAGCTCTTGGCCAGTTTAAAAAAAAACGCTGGTGTTCCACTCCCTGGCTATTCGGTTCCAGCAGCAACTGCAGTGGAATTTCAACCAGCTCCGAGAGGATGTCCAGGTGGCTTACTTTGGAGTTGATTGGTCCCACCAACTCAGGGGGAGAAGTTGTCCTTGCAAGGCTTCTCTAGTCGAAACGAAATTGGAGTTTCAGCACAGCAGCAGGACTTCACCTGGCAAACCAACTGTCCAGGAGATGCAGCAGACGTCCTCCTCAAGTTCTTCTTTGTATTCCTTCATCCAGTGGTCGACTCTACCTTCCAGGCCAAAAAGCCTTGCCTTTTATGCAGGTTTCTCCCATTCATTCCAGCCTAGCTGTGAGTCACCCAGCAGGGTTGCTGTCCTTGCCGGACAGTCAGATGGCCAATCACCTAATAGTATATTCCTGTCTCCTAGGAGACTAAGCACAGGGCATTTCAGGCACCACCCTCACTTCCTGCCCCCGCCAGACACCCTGGAGCCAGAGGCGGGCTTCACTCGTGAATCCCGCCAAAGGCAAGATGAACAAAGGGACCAAACCTGGTTTGGCACGCAGAGTAAATCTCAAGAAGGACCTTTCCACAAAGAAATGGCGGAAAAAGAAGACTGGGGACATTTTGACAAAAATGACACCCTTGGGTGCTTTACTGTACCTGCGAACGCAGACCGCAGTAAGTGCACACCACGGTAGTTAAAAGTAAACAGCTCCCACCAGCCATTCATTGAGGAAAGGGTAACACACAGAGACTAGACAAAAGGGGATACTAAATAACCCTTCCAGCACCCTATTGTAAGATAGTGTGTGCTGGATCTAGAAAGTTACATGTGTAAGTAAAGTCAATGTCACTTCACTGCTCTTGGAAACAGTAGGATATCCAAGAGAAGGTACTTAATCTTTTGAAGAAATCTAAAAGACTTCCCTGTGCCACTGCACTGAAGGTGCTGTGTGACACAATGTAAAAGATGATGCCTATGGAGTTTGTCAGACTACACAACCAAAAGAAACACAGAGTTGAAAATCCTGTTAAAATACATGGGAGAGTGGGAAAAAGGCTCTCACTCGTTCCAGGTAAAAATATCAAAGTCCTAGAGTCCAGCAAAAGAGCTGGGGGTCTCTAAGGTAGCGAGGAATTAGAACATGTTTGAAAATTCTCCCTAACAATGGCCTGTGGAGAAACTAAAGCAATGAACCTTTGCAAAGTGCTTTAACATGTGAATATATTGTACACAATACCTAACCTTAGCATGTGCAACATACCTGTGCTGTCCCTTTTTTCTTGAATGCCGTACACACAAAATTAAGTTCACACCATCACTTGGTCCCTCACTGATGTTTTTGCCATTCTGTACAGGATGAACACAAAGGCAAATTATGATGCTAAATTTGCACCCTGGGCAGGGGAAGCAACCAATTTGGTTGCTTGGATTGCGGGCTGAATCCCACAATCCAACCCCATGTTGCAAGCAACCTGATGGCTGCTTCCCCCATCTCGCCCTTTTCCATCCACACACCCTTCCCTTCACGTCAAATTTCCGGTCACTTCCAGCACCACCTACCTTTTTACTACAGAGGCGGTGCTCCGTCTCCCTCCTGGCCACCATGGCTATCTTCAGTGATGTTGAAACCCAGGGTGCTAATAGCCATAATCATCCATTCCACGGCTTGGAACAGGTGGTAATGTCACCAGAACACTCATTAGCTGGACCCCCAGGCCGTTACCACCAGTTCTAGCCTGTGGAACGGGTGATTAAAGCTAGACTATATTCTGTTTTGGTAGGTAATGACACTAATACTAATTGGGAGATTCTTGTTAGATGGGAAATTATTTAGAAAAACCTGTAACTTTTGGAGGGCAATTTTTGTGTAACAATTTGTATGGTGTCTTTCTTAGCTTTGCTTCAGTCAGAAAGAGAGACACATTGGGCCTCATTACAACGAGGGCGGCCATAGTATGAACGGTGTGGGTAAGGAACCAGTACCGTTCATACCAGGCCGCCGCATTCCGAGTTCTGCAGCGGGTCCTGCTCTGGACGCCTGGCCAGACCAGACGTGCAGAGCGGGACCCGCTAGCAGACCAGGATGCTAACAACGGGCCCGTCATTAACGGGCCAGTTGTTAGCATCCTCCCCATTCCCATTGAGCCCTACAGGGCCTAAAATAGGAATAGGAATTACCGGGCCTGCTAAAGTCGGCATGGCCCGGTAATTTCCTATTTTTGGGACCCGGACCCAGTACCCGGTTTGGGGGTAGCCATGCCGCTAAGAATGGCATGGCTACCTCCAAACTCCTAATGAGGCCCACT